>NC_139339.1:10447361-10874861 GCF_056507025.1 Lutjanus erythropterus
GCATACATATATATGAGCATACATTCATACATATGGCCAAACATATGACCATGCATACAAACATACATATATATGACCATACATACATACATACCAGGGGTCGCGTTAACCGAATATTTTCCGTCGTTGACCGGTTTTTTAAAACGGTGACGGAAAAATCTGAAGGTCATCTGTCATTTTGACAGGTTGCAATTCACACCCCTGACCACTTGGTGGCGAGTGAGCATATTAATTAGCTATTAGGTTCGTTCGAGATGAACTGCGCCTCGCCTGGAGAGTAGACGAGATCAGGCGGCCACAAGCAGGAGGTGGAGACAAAAAGCTGCAGTCAAGTCGGACAGTTTTCAACAGACTTACGAGGGAGTAGAGAAAGAGACACGAACATCCTGTTAGATCACCTGTAGGTTACCTGTAGTCTGCAGATCATGATCATAGCTGAAGTAATAAAGTGTGTTCTTGATCGTTGATTGAAGTTAAAATAGAAGAGATCCTCCTTTTGACACATGTAACATCTGTTCTTTTATCTGCCTTGTAAAGCACTAAACTGTTCTTTTGATAATTCATATATATATATATATATAACCTTTATTATTATCAGACACAAAATATCTGACAGATTAAAACATCATTGCACAACAGAAGACTGATATGTCCAGCATTAAATATTACAATTACACAGAAAATTAGTATTTTATACAACACGTGGTGTTTGTTGTCAAAATTATGAGCCAATCAGAGCCTGTCAGCTTGTTGATCAGGTGACAGCCAGGCGTTTGCAATGTGGAGGGCAGCTGCGGCATCTGGCTCTACAAACTGCGGCTGCCTCGATCTTGTGAGGTTATTGTTGCCCACACGTGCATGACGTCAGTGCAAGTCGGGATCAAGTCGGACACAAATCTCATGCATGCACTGAGCGGCGATCACCGCTGATCAATTCTGCGCAGGCCTGGATCATCTCGAACACACCTGAGTGTCAGCAGCTGAAGTTTCTTCAAAACCATGACCATACATGCATACATATGACCATACATACATACATACATACATACATACATACATACATACATATGACCATACATACATATGACCATGCATAAATTCATATGACCATACATACATACATACATATGTTCATACATATGACCATGCATACATACATACATACATACATATGACCATACATGCATACATACATATGACCATACATGCATACATACATACATACATGTGACCATGCATACATACATACATATGAGCATACATACATACATACATATGAGCATACATACATATGACCATGCATACATTCATATGACCATACATAAATACACACATACATACATATATACATACATACATATGACCATGCATACATACATACATACATATGAGCATACATACATACATATGACCATGCATACATACATACATACATATGAGCATACATACATACATATGACCATGCATACATACATACATGTGACCATACATACATACATACATACATACATACATACAGACATACATATGACCATGCATACATACATACATACATATGAGCATACATACATACATATGACCATACATACATACATACATACATATGACCATACATACATACATACATACATACATACATACATACATACACACACACACATATGAGCATACATACATACATATATATGAGCATACATACATATGAGCATACATACATACATACATATGACCATGCAACCATACATACATACATACATACATACATACATACATATGACCATGCATACATACATATGAACATACATACATACATACTTATGACCATACATACATACATACATACATACATACATACATATATATGACCATACATACATACATACATATATATTTAAATTCTTTTCATAATTCTTTTTAATTTAAAATTTAAAATGAATTGTGACTTCTTGATGTTATTGAATATTTTTGCACATGTTTATGAAATAAACAATGTTCAAATTGGAAAAGGAACGTTCTTTTTCACTTATGCACCATTATGGTACAATGTTGCCTACAGGCAACGAACCCCAAAAACTTCCAAAAATAAAAATAAAAATAAAATTTCTTCAGATTATGTTTATTTAGTCTATTTTGAGACATAAAAACACATTTCCCTCACTGGCATCATAATGTGTACCATAGAGGGATATGACCATACATACATACATACATACATACATACATACATACATACATACATACATACATACATATGACCGTACATACATACATACATACATACATACATACATACATACATATGAGCATACATACATACATACATACATACATACATACATACATACATATGACCATACATACATATGACCATGCATACATTCATATGACCATACATACATACACATATACATACATACATATGGTCATACATATGACCATGCATACATACATACATACATACATACATACGTACATACATATGAGCATACATGCATACATACATATGACCATACATGCATACATACATACATATGAGCATACATACATACATATGACCATGCAACCATACATACATACATACATATGACCATACATACATATGACCATGCATACATTCATATGACCATACATACATACACACATACATACATACATATGGTCATACATATGACCATGCATACATACATACATACATACATATGACCATGCATACATAGATACATGTGACCATACATACATACATACATACATACATATCGGCATACATACATATGAGCATACATACATACATACATGTGACCATGCATACATACATACATATGACCATACATACATACATACATATGAGCATACATACATATGACCATGCATACATACATACATACATACATACATACATGTGACCATACATACATACATACATACATACATACAGACATACATATGACCATGCATACATACATACATATGGCCATGTATACATACATACATATGAGCATACATACATACATACGACCATGCATACATACATATGACCATACATACATACATACATACATACATATGACCATACATACATACATACATACATACATACATACATACATACATACACACATATGAGCATACATACATATGAGCATACATACATACATATATATGAGCATACATACATATGAGCATACATACATACATACATATGACCATGCAACCATACATACATACATACATATGACCATGCATACATACATATGAACATACATATGAACATACATACATACATACATACATACATACATACATACATACATATATATGACCATACATACATACATACATATATATTTAAATTCTTTTCATAATTCTTTTAAATTTAAAATTTAAAATGAATTGTGACCTCTTGATGTTATTGAATATTTTTGCATATGTTTATGAAATAAACAATGTTCAAATTGGAAAAGGAACGTTCTTTTTCACTTATGCACCATTATGGTACAATGTTGCCTACAGGCAACGAACCCCAAAAACTTCCAAAAATAAAAATAAAAATAAAATTTCTTCAGATTATGTTTATTTAGTCTATTTTAAGACATAAAAACACTCCAAACATTTTTTCCCTCACTGGCATCATAATGTGTACCATAGAGGGTTAAGTTTGTGAACGGCTGATCTGATCATTTAGGCCTCTGTATAGTGTGTGTATCTTATAATGCAAAGACAGTAGTGCAGTGCAGAAGGTTAACAGCTGAGCAGTGTGATTGATTTATAGTCCATTAGTTGTTTTGGTCCCCTGCGGCTCGTATTTCACTTTGTCTTTCTTTCCTCCTCGGTCCATCCTCTCTGTCAACTGTACGGCCCAAAAACTATGAAACATGTTTGTGTTTGTTGACTTGTGAATAATTGCACTAGTGCTGAGGAGCTATCAGGAATGGAGACCTTGATGTTGAGGTCTCTAAAACAAGGGCAGCGCAGTTATAAAGTGGATATAGTCCTGCAGAGGAGACGTGTCAGTTTGTCATGTCCTGCTCCCTGCTCACAGCTTCATTACCTTTTAGTCATAGCTCTTGTCGGGGCTCTGATCAGCTCCTTCACCTGACAGTCACCTCTGCGGTTCAGCTTCACTCTCAAAATACCCTCCAGGGCTGCTGAGTGTCGAGGACAGAAATCAAGATAGTTAATTGCAGGAAATTTGGCTCTGAGGATTCTTGTTTTGACTCCCCTGCCGGCTGCCCACTCAGTTTGATAATAGTAGCAGCTTCCAACCAGAAATTACAAGCCTAAATATGAAAATATTTCTGTCAATTATATAATCGGATCATTTTGTATCTCACTCTGGAGGATGGTGCTCTGATTCCTGATGCACATGTCCCAAATCCATCTGAACAGGCTGGGAAGCTGCGTGATAAATGCTGTGATATTACTCTGGGTAAAGCTGCAGCATAGTATCACTGAACATATCCCTGTGATACTGCTGTCATCCAGTTTGTTCACATTCAGAGAGACTTGGTCTGTTCTCTTGACGTGTATGGAGGACAGATGGTGCATGGATGTCTGATCAATGCGACAAAAAATCTCCAGGTCTCGCTCGTGTCAAGAACCAACTTTTTTTCACACTTGCACGCTGTAAATAAAACCGCTGCTTAAAAAGCACATGGGAATCTGAAGTAAGACAAGTCTGACGTTAAGAAGCGAAGGCAGACCAGACAAGATTTTGAAGGCTCTCGGCTCTCTTACAGCGCAGACATCACATGGTACATTTCCAGGCCCGGCATCAGAGAGCAGGGAAAAACAGCTTTTCATTTGATTTTCTCCACAACTTTTCTGAGCTCTCCTCCTTCCTCTTCAGGTTTAAAGTCTGTTTGCAGCGCAGCCAGGCCAGCCACGTACTCCTCTCTAGTCGATCTGAGCAGCCTTTCAGGACAGTCTCTGCAGTAACTGTGTCCACACGAGAGTGACAGGTTCATTAAGAAGATAAAGGCGGAACAGAACAACTCTTCTTGCTTCCCACTTAACTCTGGTTGGACTTTTCTCCCACCAATTTGGTGGAATTGAGATGTAGTGCAGCCGAAGTGTATTGTTTTTTTTTTTTCCTTAGTTTTGACTGCAGTAAAGAAATATGGGGGTTCTTTGTTGTTGTGATTGTCTTTTTGTCTGAGAGAGAAATGTTTGGACAGCAGAGAACATTACATACAGATACAGTGGAAATAATTGGTTCAAAGTTCTGTCAGTATAAATAAACACCATTTATCATTGCTACCCAAGGTACAGGTCTACATGTGTCAATTGCATCATATAGTTAAAGGGACAGTTTGAATTATTTGAATTGCCTGAGGTGCTAATTGATAGTATATTAACGACCAGCACGGACGCTAAGCAGCGCACTGTAGTGGACAGCCGTTAGACAGACTTTCATGTGTGGGAAACTGCCGTTAAATAAAACAAATATAGCTCCCTCCAAAGCAACCAAACTTCTGGAGGAAAAATAATAAATTTACCTCGCAGAATGCAGGAGATGCTGATCTACTGCTGCCTTGACTGGTTAGTTTGTGTTATTGTGTGGAATCCCTGAATCTTTTTGGGTGCACTTCTCCATACAAATCACATCGCTTGCCAGTTGTTGAGATGTGTAACCATGGTAACCTTTGCTATCAGTGAACTAATTTAAAAAATATATCCTAGCAAAGTGAAACTTTATGTACATTTAAACTGAAGCGTTATTGACGTTACACCCGAGCTGCCTTGGTTGCTGTTGTAAAATCGTATTTTATTATTTTTTTATTATTATTATTAAAGAACAGAACATAAAACAGACAGGGTCATCATGGGTGAAGAGTCAAACACCTGAAATGCAGAATGAAGATGAAGTGAATCTAGGTTGCTTTGCAGTATCAAAATCTATGGATCCTTTGTGTCCATCAAGTTTTTTTCTTTTTTAACAAAAAAACAATTTAAAGTGTTTTATATAAGACATGAAAAAGCATTAACACTAAGGTAAAAGAAAAACACAAACAGAATACAACAAAGATACAAATTGCGGATTAGGTCTTTATAATTACGTGGGAGAACTGCAAAGCCGAGTCTGAAGAGGCCCTTGGGCTCATTATATTCATTATAAACCTATCTTTGTCGGCCGATGTCATTGTAAAGGCTGTTTTATTCAGGCTCTGACATTGTGCTCTATTTTTTGGAGAACATGTTCCCAGTGTAGAACTATTGCTACTGTTACTGCTGTGGGTCTGTAGAGCCCATTGAGAGACTGTGATAGTGACATTATAAAAATAAACTTGACTTTCACCTTTGGAATCCCCTCAGCTACTGGAATAGATATGCAGTATTTAAACCAACCTCGCCCGCTACAACTTCAGCGATGGCCATCAGCACATTTGGTCCTGTACAGCTCTGCAATACGGTGACCTTTCTGTGGATGTAAAGGTCATCCTGAAAGCAGCAAGAAAAGCTGCTCAGATTTCCCCGAGAACCGGGGAGCCTGTCGTCCACAGCTGATATGACTGCAAATACCACATAGGTTATCTGTAGTGAGGGTTTTACATATCAGAGTTTTCTGCATGGAGCCAGAAGCCCTGAAATGTTCTGGGTACATGAAGCTCCTTGATTCTGTCATGCGAATGAAAGTTTCTGGACTTTGTGACATTTTAAAACAAACTAAATATGGCTCCATTTAATTAGTCTCATTTCAGTGTCTTAAGGGGTAAAACTTTTCTTTCTAACAACTTCCTAGAAATTAACTGATATGTAATGTAACTGTAGATTCTTAAGAAGGTCTTACTGCTGCTACAATCACGATACCAGACAGTGGTGGACGGTAATGAAGTACATTTACTTGAGTACTGGCCACACACTGGCTTCCTCAGAGAAGAAGACCAATCACAGTACCTGCTCTCAACTGGGATTGATGTAAAAGCAGAAATACGTCATCCAGGCGCGCTCTGTGACAAGTGCAGGCAAGCTCTCCCTCTTTCAATCAAACAAAACGCTGTAATGGCGACGGCAGGAGAAAGACAAAATTAAAACTGAAGATGTTATTATAATTGGAAAAAGAGAAATAATTCCAGGTGGATTGTTTGTATCAGGGTGAAAAATACCTCATAATGAATGTATAAACTGCCCCTGAAGACACAAACAAATTCTCAGTTATTTAACAGACTTGGAGAACTCTTTACAGTTGGCTTCAATCTAACTTTATGCTGTGATTTTAATGCAGTTACATCAGTAAATGACAATAGCTGTGTTAGGTGTGTAGGTGTTTTTATAAGCTTTGTGTAGCAGAGTGGTTCTACAAGCAAGTCAGTGCATCATGAGGTGGTTTCAGAGAGAAAACAATACAGCAATGTATTGATATTAGAAAATGTACTTTGTAATTTGTACTTTTGAATACTTAAGTATTTTTGAAAGTAAGTACACTAGGGCTTTAACTCGAGTACAATTTTGACTGAGCAACTTTCACTTGTAGTTGAGTAATTTTTGACCAGGAGTATCTATAGTTTGACTCAAAGTACTTTGGGGCTGAGTACTTTGTCCACCACTGGTACCAGCTACAACAGGACACCTGCAGCTAGTGAGTTCAGAAAATGATTTTGCTTCACTGAGGTTCAGTGTTCATTGTTACCTTTGGAAACAGCAGTTGGTAAAACAGTCACAGAGTATTTAGGACTGTTGTGGAGCTTTCAATAATACCAACACATGATATTTATTTATTTTTGTCAGTTCTTTTAAGGACTGTTTGTCCTTGTTGGCTTAAAAGATGAGTTTCAAAATTAAGTCTTGACCTTGGAAACACCAGTTGAAATTAATATTTTAGTCAGTTTTCATATGTTCCCTACACTGTATTTAGATTTCTATTAATTTGACAATAACTTAAATTGTGGTGTAATTACCAGTCAGCAGTAAGGTGAAATTGGGCTTCATACTGTTGTTGGAGCCTCAGAAACTAGACTGTAAGCTTTCCGTACATGAAAATGGAAGTGGTCTGAGATGGTTATAAAACCCAAGAGACATTTTTAATTTAATTTAATTCATTTAATGCTTTGTTTTGGACTGTGTCTGAAACAAGCACTCTTGGAAATTGAGCACTTTGTCTTCTGGCAGGAAACTGTGTGCATACAGCGGGCGATGACAGAACTGCTTTGAATGGAGTGAAAATATCACATCACATATCACTAACTTACTTACTTACTGCACAGCTCAGTGCAAAGTGTTTTAAATTAGTGTTTTTAATGACTCGTCCATTCAAGCAATGGATAATCAGCTTTAGAAATAATTATTGAAACATATGGAGCTAAGGAGCAGCCCTCAAACACGCATTCTTGTGCGTCTCTAATGATCGGCCGGGTTCGGGGAAAGAAATGGTGCGTTGTGTTGCTACGGCAGATGGGCTGAGGATGTTTTTTAAAATAATTCTAAAGTTGAATACACGTTTGGTTTATTTTTTACAATAATTTTGGTCATAATTTATTTTACAGTACATTAACAAGACAAAACAAGCTGTACTTTTTATTAAATTAGACAAAAACTTGAAATAACATGTTCTTTATTATTATTATTTATATTATTATACCCTAATTAAACATCATACACCTAATGGTACACTACTAACACATTACAAGCCCTACGTTGTATTGAATTAGACAGAAACTAGAAATAATGTGGTCTTTATTGGACACTCTAATTATACACTATACACCTAAAGATACACTAATAAGTTGCAACAAGCTGTTTGTGTCACTTTAGTTTATAGTACAGATCTGTAGTAATGCATCAATAATTAAGTTCTAATAAAGTCTAATAAGGGTCTAACAGTGGGATATAATACACTTTACTCTGCAGTGCAGTTCTGTTGTAATATGCCTGGAATTGCCTCTAATAAAGGATTCAAAATGTTCTAATAAAGAACATATTTCTAGTTTTTGTTTGTCTTACAAAGTATGGCTTGTTACATCTTATTATTGTACTGTAAAGTAAACTATGACCAAATTCTTATTGCTCATCAACAAAAAATTATCAAACTCAATCTGAGCAACACACAATAAAAAGTGTGAATCAACTCAAAAGACTTAACCAACATAATAATAACGAACGTAATAACGAACTTTGATTCAAGGCATGTCTGCTGTAAGCTCGAGCAGCTTTTCAGAGAGAAGAAAGAAGAAAAATGAGCAGAGGAAGAGTTAAAAAATGAGCGAGGAGACCTCCATCTTCTCTATTCCTACAGGTCTAGGGCACAAAGAGTCCCAGGTCAAAGGCACATTTCACAGATCCTCTCTGAACTGTATCTACTGAAAGCTGATTTAAAGTCAAAAGAGGCTTTTCAAATGCAGATGAAATTCATTTGCTTTCCTTTCTTTTTTTCCCCCCACCGTTATTCCAGTAGCGGTAATCCGAAATGTGTGTCACTTTCAGAGGGTATGGAGATTTAAGCGATTTCAAGACGGCTCCTTAAAGTCTTCCATTTAAAATTCATTGAAAACAGATTTGGGGAAGATGGGGGGGAGAAAATCAATTTGAAACGGTTATGAGTTATGAAAACAAATTCCACATTGATTGGCTCTCGCACTTATCTTTCACTGTGTAAACAAATAGTCCACGGGAGGAAAATGCAAATTGCATTAGCCTCAGTGCTGCTGAAGGTCAAAATCAGCTGATACAATTATGGGCTGTTTAGGAGCCATACTGGATTAGAATAATGAGAAGAGCTGCTTAAACATGAACAGCAGCTTTAATATTCCACAGGTGGAGGAACATATTTATAGTACGTTTATGCAGCAGGAGTCAAACAGAAATATCAATGAGCTAGTTTTTCAAATGTGACATATTTTGGCTCAATTTTTAAAGGCCTCTCGCTTTTGGTCTGTTGCGAAACAAATAATAATACTATTGGATTCCATCATCCTGCCCTTAAACAAGTAATTACTCAGGGATATTCATAATCTATGAACTGAAAAACAGTCAATTTAACCTTGAAAGCCTCTTGTTTCCTCAGCTTTTAAATCATACTGAAAGGTGAAGTTATAATATTGCAGACATCCTGAAAGTCTAAACAGAAATAATCGATCGGTTCAAGCACTAAATCTCTGAGCCTGTGCTCGTTTTGTTCTTCTCATCAGGCTGGAGTCTCCAACACGGACCCTGACCATGGAGGCTCCCAGAGGGGTGGAAGTGAGCGCTGCCAAGGGGCCGCTGAAGGTCAGCGGTCGAAAGGACCTACAGCTGGAGTCCACAGAGGGAGAGGTGAGGAAGTTAAAGTTACGCTGGGAGTGGAAAGTTCCTCTTCCCTGCCTTTTTTTTTTTTTGTTTGTATGCTCTTTAGATCTGTATTTTACTTTATGTTGGTGTGTGAGATGGCACATTTGTCCGTCTTGGTCAGTCTCCCTCAGTGTTCTTAAAGACTTTGTTTAGACTGCAGGCAGATCAGATTTACTTCTCAAATCAGATCTTTAAGACAGACTGGCTGTCCTGTTATTTGCAAGTGATCAGATCGGATTTGTGTGTTCATCAGAATCATCACTAGCCTGTCTGCATGGTTGCTGAAGTAATGATGCAGGCGTCATTGACTGTGCACGCTGGTGATGCAGCTTTCCAACAGAGAAGCACGAGAGGCATGAGAACTGTTTGCCCTCCAAACAAGCATGTTGTCCTCCATAGAGCTCTGCTTCTAGCAGCATGGATTCTGCTCAGCTGCTCTGATGCTTTTCTGTCTCTCTGGATTTCACCTGCAAGTGACATAAAAGCACACTTTTAAATCCGATTTGAGCACCAGAGTGCGATGCATCTGTGGAAATCCGATTTGAATCGCATCTCGGAGCACCTTCAAATGTGACTTTGCAAAAATCATATTTCATGGTGGGTTTTTTTGTGCTGACCAGACTTTCCAAAATCAGTCTGGATATGCCAATAAACTGATTTGGTCTGGCAGTCTGAGCAAGGCCAAAGATACTCTGTTTTCATGTAAACAAACAAGTTGCTTACTTACCAAAATGTGCTGAATGCATTCCCCTCCTTAAACGACTGTTTTTGAATTTTTAAATTCTGCATTTTGACCTTCATGTTTACTTGTTAGCAGTCTTCTTTTTCACTGTCTTTATGGATGCATTGTTGATACTCTTACTGGCACACGACTGCCACCAGTTGTAGATCAGTGGAACAGCATGAAACGATCAGAGTGTGTACCTCTACTCTCGTCTGCTCACATCCTCACATGTGTACATGATACAAACATAGTCTGACTCACTGGATGTAGATTGTGGGTATAAGCCTGCCCCTGGCTGCCTTTGTCAAGTTGCAACCACCATCTGCATGTTTGCATTTTAAAAATCCCTGTTACTACCGGAAACAACTACAACCTCCGAGCTAGCAACCCACACACTGAAAATGGCAAGTTACCACCTGGGTTGCTTTTTTTTTAATGCCAAGTCTCGCCTCCCCACTTGCAAATGTTTCACAAAACAAGCCCCCCCCCCCAATAACACCATTATGTAGAGATAGATGGATGATACCGAAGCTTGTTTCAGTCCTGTAAAGCACAGAGTGTTGAATGTTTTACAGTTTATCTATGTTTGCACATTTATGGGAGGAGAACAATTAAGAAAGACATAATCATAACTATGAGAACATTTCCTCATGACAACAAGTAACAATGTTTAAAAAGTAATAGGCTAAATTAATGAATATCACTCTTTAATCATATTACATTGCGGCTCATATGAAATGTCACGTAAATATCAGCCATTAAGTTTAAGAAACATGAACCTGCAGTGGTACTCAGACTAAACTACACAAAAAGGTACATTAATGTTTCATGTCAGCAAAAATATTTTACGATACCAGTGCCAGTACCCTTAAAGTTATACCGATGCAAATAGAATATGCTACTAAATAAATTTTTTACACGTTGCAGCTGTCCACCCTGAAGTTTTCTTCATGCAACATTTTATGCATTTATTTTCATCAGACACCAGAGGCGTGTAATATAGACACATTTTGGTGGCAAGACCATACAGATAGTTGGTCTGAAATGAAAATATGTGAAGCCAGAACTTTCTACAGCGCTGTGGAGATAAATCTGGCTCTGTGAGACTAATCCACTTGTAAAAGAATTGCTCCATAGTGCTAGTCAAAAACTCCACACGGGACCTTTGCAGGTTCATTAGGCTGTTCATAAAAGAAGATTAAGACTTTACAGGCATGTTAGCAGCTCTGTGAGGCTGCACTCAGATACAGTAGGGCTTTGAATTAAATGCTAATGTCGACAGTGGCACCCCGTTTTTTGCAGCTATTTTTACCATGTTGACCATCTTAGTGTAGTGTGTTAGCATGCTAACAATTGCTAATTAGCACTAAATACAAAGTACAGGTGAGGTTAATAGGAATGTCATTGATTCTACTAGTATCTGGTTGTTAAAAATGCAAAGTTTTAACCTGATGGTGGCCCCAGATACAAAGTTATTAGAATTCATCCTGAGGGCCACATGAATATCTGAACATGGTAATTCATTCAATCCAGCGGTGGACCGCCAGACTTAACATTTTCATCCCTAGAGCCACGCCGCTAGCATGGCTAAAAATGAGCAGTTTTGTGTTCCACATCAAAATTTTTAATAGCGAGATGGGATTCTTCCCTCACTGCTTATCATAACTCAGCAGATCAGTGCTGCTGTACTTCACTCCACCTGTCACATTGTATTTACTGATTGCACCGGCGTCATTTATCAGTTCCAGTTGGTAATACATCACTTCAGGGCACCTCTGGCGATGTTACTTGAATGACTTCCAGCGTCGCTCTTGATTTTTTTTTTTCCCTCCCAGATACTTTTAGACGCCAACACCATTCAGCTGGGGAGCCTCCCGCTCGGCGTCTACACGCCGTCGCCCACTCAGGCCTCCCAGGAACAGGCCGTGTTCGAGGTGTGCGTCTGCCCCAGCGGCAAGATCTACCTCTCTCCTGCAGAGAGCAGCTCCACCTGCCAGGCCATGAGTAACATCTGCCTCTGGAGCTGACCTGGGCGGAGCGTCGGTAATAGAGGACACCTTTTAACATCTGCTCTGGAGCTGCGGAAATTGAAACTTGTCCGATGGGGAGTGGAACGGAGACAGAGCTCAAACTCTTCACTGTCTGAGCTGACAGAGTTCAGATTAGCACAGAAGCATCCGAGTCCACCGCCCGCAGTGGTCTGTCGGAGGTCAGGACTCTCGTACCGCTGATAGTGTTTGAGGAGCGGCAGTCAGAGCAGCTCTGAAATCAGGAATATCACACACAGACAGGATC
Organism: Lutjanus erythropterus; assembly: GCF_056507025.1. Taxonomy (NCBI): domain Eukaryota; kingdom Metazoa; phylum Chordata; class Actinopteri; order Lutjaniformes; family Lutjanidae; genus Lutjanus; species Lutjanus erythropterus. The sequence continues at coordinate 10,460,641 of NC_139339.1, forward strand.
ATTTCCAATACCTTCTATTAGAGTCAGAGGACACACCCTTTATTTTTCTACTTTAGGTTCATCGCAGACATGCAGTGACTGTTCTGAAAGTAAACGTGAGAAAAGGTAAAACACAGGTGCCTTTAGCTTTGAAAGAAGTCAAAGTCTGTGACTAACGTCGACCCCGTCTGTGTAGTCGGAGATAATTAAAGGTTTTTAAAGTTGTGATGGTAGAAAGTCAAGTAAGCACAATTCTGTCATGCCCCCCCCCCTAAAAAAATCCAGATTTTAGATTTGTTTTTTTTATAATCTCAATAGATATTTTAGTTTTTTTCCACTATGTCAGCAGCTGTTTGATTTGAAATTAAACATGTTTTTATGTGGCTCACATTGCACTTGAGTCTCACTGTGATTAAGACCCGTTCAAACTTTATAAACGTGCTGTGTTCAGTGTTCAGGTCAAGGTTCACAGGACTTCTCCGGTGTCAGGTAAATATTGTTTTGTTGTTGAGATCTTGAGGCAACAATGTGGAGAATTAGGTGAGAAAAAAATATCTCTCAAGTGCATCTATTTAGCAGCTGTTCTGGAGCTTTCGAGCATATCAAATGATCTTCATGAGCAGATGGGGTTTTCCCACTTGTCATGGAATTGCAGATGTTCAGATCTCCATTTTTCCTGAGCACTTCTCATCTTTGGAAAGAGCAGCTGAGAAAAAAAAAATCTCACCACAAGGTCTATCTATGAGCTGCTCCGGAGACAGATTGGTTTGCGTCACGTTTATAACTCTTGATCAGCTGCCCCGCTGCTACAGAGCCGCTCCACATGCTCTTTTTAGAAAATGAGATTAAAATACAAGAGCTGCAGTAGTCGTTGCAACTGATCTGGCTTTTTGATGGCAACTTTGGGCTTAATTAGAGCCAGAAAACTTCCCGTCAAAAAGGGCTGACAGCAAGGTGAAGTGGTAAAATAAAAAAAAAAAGAAATTCAAAGGACTATGATTCCATGGGAAACTCAATCTGCTGATGAGAATCGTGATATGATTTAAAGCAGCTACTAAATGGACCTCATGGTGAGATATTCTAATGACAAAATTAAAAAAATAATATTGTTAATGTTATTCAGTAGAATCATTATTTTTCAGGTTTTGGTGTGTAAATGTAAAGATGTTCTAATTTCATTACCTCACTCACCGTGTGAACTTCTCTCCAAGGCGGCGCTCCACTGTGGACTGTGACATGAGAGGCTGGTTGACCTTGGCGCTGCGGCTGAGAACGAGGCAGGCAGCCATGTGTCAGTGGGCCTGCTGGTGTGTTAAAGCCTCGCTCCACTCTACTTCCTCATCCTCCATCATGGCCCTGCAGCAGAGACGCACAGATTTGGTAAGAGCGATGGCGGCATTCTAACAAGAGCTTAGCCGCCCTGTCTGCTCACTGAGCAGAGCATTGTGATGGTTTTTAAGCTTCAAAGATGCACTGTGAAAGATTGTTTTGTTTGTGTGTAAAAATACACCGGCGTTACAAAGAGCAAAGTGGTGCTACAGCAGGGAAGAGTTCAGTGAGCTGCTGCGGATTCATCTCATTTGCCTGAATGGCATTCTGGAGTGATTTTATTGCTGCTTTTCCACTCAAATGAAGTTACAAATCCAAAAAATTAATTTAGTTTAATTTAAACTTCTAAATTATTTAATCCAGCATGCATAGAGTTTCATATGACACCTCATTACCTCTGAGAAGCAAAACAGTTACAGCAGCTGTGAATGGTAATAATAACAATAAACTTAATTTATGCAGTGCTTTATATGTTTGAACCAGGACTGAAACATTTCAGGACGACAATGAGGCAAATACAATCAGACAATTAAAATAATACAAATAAATAAAGTGCCAAACAATAATATAAGATAAAACAAAGTAATACTTAAACTGTAGACTGTATAAAACATGGATGTATTATCCGTAACGTCACTCATAGGTTTCTGAGGAGCTGTTTTTAAGCTCATAGTCTGGTGGCTCTCGCTCTCGCAGTCGTGCCTGACTCCGTCTAACCTGACAAAGACGCTACCAAGTGGCTAGCCACTTGAGACGGCACCCAGTCGTCACTCAAGCTGTTCTGCCCATAATTATGCACAACTTTAAGCCTTAATATATATGAAACAGGTCGTTTAATACCATGTAAGACTAAGAACACCAGCAAATATTCACATCTGGAAATCTGCAAGTAGAGATGTTTTAACATTAATGCTGAAGAAATTGCAGACTACAAGATGTTGATTATCTAAATGTTTAATTTTGTCACTCAACTAATCATATCAGCTCTAAACTGAACCCTTCATTGCCTGAATGACAGTTAAATGAAATTACCGAGCATAATAGAATCAACATATTACAGAGCATTACTGTTTTAACATTTAAAGATAAAATAAGGAGATTACAGATAAAATTTGACATTGAGAAAAGACACAAAATCACTTGTTTTTTTAAGTCTTGCACCTTCTTGCGACCTCAGGAAGTGAGAACACTGATCTGTACAGCAGTCAGTGTCACACTGAAAAAGGAGAGGAAATGACTATTTTCTACAGATGCTATCGCCTGATATATTTCATTATCCCTTCTTTTTCCCTGTAATGTTGACGTGCATCTCATACAGGAGAGATGCTTCAGCGTTTCACCTGGCAGAGGCAGGAACATTAATACAGGCTTCCCTTAGCCGCAGGCGATCTGAGCAGAACTGGCCCGAGGAGAGTGTTTAAGACTCGGGGTTAAGAGCGGATGTTATCGGAGCCTGCTGCTACACAGTCACGGCCGGGTGCACATCACAAGTTTTCTGGCTCTAATTAAGCCCAAAGTTGCCATCAAAAAGCCAGATCAGTTGCAACGACTACTGTAGCTCTTGTATTTTAATCTCATTTTCCAAAAGAACATGTGGAGCGGCTCTGTAGCCGCAGGACAGCTGATCAAGAGTTATAAACATGTGAAGCCAACTGATCTGTTTCTTTGGAATACACTACTTATAAATCTAGACTAGAAGGGATAGTTCGAATTTTTTGAAGTGGGGTTGTATGAGGCACTTTGGCTCTCCCCAGAGTAACCAGACTCCTTTGGCAAAATCAGTAATTTTACCTCACAGAACACGGGAGCTGCTGGTGTTCCGCTGCCTCAATTGGTTAGCTTGTTTGTGTTACTGTGTGACTTTGGTGAAGCTGAACTAACCAGACAACTTCCTGATGTGATCAGGCAGCTCTGATCACTTTCTGGACCAAACAACTAACCGATTAATCAAGAAAATGATCAACCCATAAATTTATAATGAAAATATTCATTACAGGAAAGATGGGAAAAGAAAAATACATTTTCTTCAACTGAGAGGATTGTGACAGGATTAACTAACTGATTGATCGAAAAAATGATTGATAGATGAATCAAGTGAGAAAATAATTGTTAGTTGCCCTGCTTCACATTATGAAAATGAAATCAAAGCAGGCTGCATGTTCACAGCATGTCATTCATCTGATGATACCACTGTGATCTGGTCACATGGAGCATCATGTCAAACTTGTCTCCATCTCTCAGAACATTTTAAATACATGTTTCAACCATGGCACAACCAGGATCAGGACTGAAAATCATCCACATTCAGTTTTTAGAACAATATGCATAAAAAGGCATGAATCCAAAACAGCCACGATCTCTGAGGTCTTCAGCATCTGTTGCCTGTTGGAACCAAATTAATGTTTCAGCATGATCAGAAATGCAAAAACGGAGGTCTTTAGCCAGCAGCAAAAACATTCAACTCCCAAATGTGAACTGAGTATTGAATTTTTGCAAGTCTACACTACCTTTCACCTGTCATCCTACTCTGTTAATATGGAGTTTGTGTATTATTGCCGGTGGAGGGGAGTGAATTATTAGTTTGGAGGTTTGATGCTACTTTCTAAAAAGCCCGCAAGTCATGCAAATATGCAGAACAACCTTTTTTTTTTTTCCCCTGCGTTAATTAGGTGAGTTGTCAAGGCAAACAAGTTGGTGTTAACAGGGTCACATTCAGTCACTGATTCATTTCAGTTTACATCTTTGTAGCTCCTCTGGTTAAAGGCATAGTTCAGATGTTTTTGAAGTCTGGTGGTATGAAGTACTTATCCATAGTCGGTGTATTCTTTGCTGTAGATGGCGTTTGGCACGACTCCAGTTTGGAGAAGTAGAGAGGAGTACCAGTGTGGGAGGCTACAGCTAAAGGCTCAGGTAAAAAAATCAATTGCGATTTCAGTGTACACAATATTTAGAATATTTTCACCGCTTCACCTTGCCGTCTGATCATAATTTGCCTAATTGCTCGCTCAGTTTAGACTTTTTTTCAAGAGTTATTTGTGTCAGGGTCGGCATATAAACAATCACTTCATTGTGACCTCGATATCTCGCTTTAACATAAACACAGAGGTCATATCTTCAGGGAGTGTGGGGGATTAAATATGCACATTTCTGTAGGATTATTTTGTGTTTACAGAAACAGTGAGGACTGTTATCTGCAGCTGTAGAAGACAGTCTTTTCAAGGTGATGAGGTATGGGTGTGAGGCGTAGCCACATTGTTTTGATGCCAGACTCGTGTCCTTTCGTACTCTGGCATCACGCTCACCCTTCAGATTGCCTCATGGCTGACGTTGCATCATCAGAGGCTACACAAACAGATATGTATTCAATACAATCCAGCCAGAAATGTCACGAATCTGTTATCTCGCGTTCTAGGCAATACATTTTCTACAGATGTGCCTCTGTGTAAAACATTATGTATTGTGTACCAATTAGAAACACATTGGTGTCCTTACTGTTGCTAGATAATGCAGGCTATGTACAGTCACCCACATCATGAAGTGAACTTCATTGAAATTGAGGCTGCAGGGAAATGTCATTAGCACAAAGTGGACAAACCTATATAGAAGAGTATTAGGCAGTGCTACTGTTCATTACTTCAGTCTCACATTAAGCTGAAGAAACCCTGTACATCAAACTGCCTGTGCTGTTGTTTCAGGTGCTGCAGAACAAGTGTGCCACAGTACCGTCATCTCACTGGACCATACTGGTATGTTTATACTATCTATTTAATCCGAATGTTGTAATGTAATGGGAAGTTTCCATCATCAACAAATTATTGTTCACACAGCAATGCATATTTAGAGAATTCTCCAAGTCGCCTGTTCAGTACAGATCCATTATTTGACTTGTGCTGCCATCTATTGGCTTGTAGCTCAAGATCAAGTTTAGAAAACTCAATCAACTCGAGTTCAAAGCTGGATTACTGCCTGGACAAAGAGGGCAAACGTCCCCAGGGACCTTGAAAGCCCCAGGTCTAGTGTAACTCAATTAGTCTGCCATAATTAAATTAATTCTAATTCTGTTCAGAAATATGCACCGCGAGTACATCAAACCAAAATGTTAAGTACCCTCAAGGTGGGTGCTGCTTTAATCTAGACTCTTACTGCCCATTTTATTAATTCGGTTTATATTATACTCATATGGCACATAATATCACATCAAAATTAGATTTTTTCTGATGTACCCTGCTGAACTGTGCAAACACTCTCAGCTGTCTTCATCTGCTTTTTAGGCAAAATATAATTAGATGCTGCCATTTGCCCTGTGTGTTTTCTGTGCTTTAAGGAAAATGGGTACACAACTTGTAGTCAACAGCCCATCTATATTCTGGGCCCTCTAGTGGTCGAAGGTCATGTTTAAATAATGAGACAAATTCAGAATACATAAGAATCTTTAATTCTTGAAATTAAGAGCACAAACTCCATAATTAATAAGTGCATCTGAATAAAATAACAAGATATGCCACACCGTAATCAACAAACTGATATTTAAAAGCCATGTTATGGATGCAAAATGAACCATGAGCAAGTAAACAGCAATTAAGTATGCATCAAAATATGTTTGGAGCTTTCAATAAAAGTATAGTGAATAATAATGATTATGGATATAGATTCTGAATACAAGCCGCAAATGTGGGGCTCTTGTAATACCTTATTTCAAAGTTAACAATATGTAAATAATGTCTGCATCACTATAAACTACAGCAATAATTATGCAAGTATATCAGTGATGATGTCTGCATGTATGTGAACCATAGTCACAGATTTCGGGGGGAACATGTCACCCTCAATCTTAAGAATATTCCCTCTATAAATTTATGCATAAAAGGCACAAATTGGTGCATAAAAAAAAAAATCACCAGAATGCAGGAAATTAAATATCTGACATTTAAAGTTCCCCCCCATGTTGAAACGAAATCTGTGCACTTTATCCTCTAATTTTTAAAGAAAAGAAGATCAAAAAAGTATTGTTACTATTCTGCCATTGCCATAGTCTGCTGGATGAAACATTCTCAGTTTAAGTGAAAATTCTAGTAAAATTTATATTAGAAATTGTGATTTTTCTGTATACTGACATTTATAATACCAATATCAACTTATAATAACCACTATATTGGTCCAGCTTTAACAATCTTGGCTTCAAGAAGTATTTGTTGTTAATACTTGGAATCATAAGATAACAAAACCTTCATAATTTGAGGATTTACTTTTGGTTAAAAAAATCAGTGGTGTCATTTTCAGACTAATACTATGTTCCTTCTTAAAAACATTCTACCAAAATAAGCATTGGCTTTAGTTGTCCACTAAAAATATAAGAATACTAGTCAGAGCCATAGATACTACTGATAAATGTGTATTGAGTCTGCTTTTATTGAGAAGGGCAGTTAGTCCCGGGGCAGCTCGGAGGCCTCCCGTTTCCTTTCAGTACTTGTACTTGGCTCTGTGGTCGGGGACGGGTCTGTAAGGACGAGCAGGTCTTCGGCTTCCGGCAGCATTTCTCCCATCGCTGTTGTCACTTTGCCTGTAACCAATTGATTCAATGTTTACAGTTAGTTGTCTGTTTATCAGGTACACAAAGGGTGCTTTTCACACTGATAAAAATTAACCTTTGTCAGGTTCTGTGTGACTAAGTGTTTTACAAGGTTAAGTTTAGATTTACCAACACGTTAAGGCAGCAGTAGACCAGCACCTCCCATGTTCTGCCAAAGAAAATAACTTACTTGCAGTGATTGGTCAGGAGAGAGTATTGGCATGTGTAACAGCGCTTTCCTGTAGGAAAAGGCTGTCTGATGGCAAGCTAAAGCAATTAAAATATTCCAAACATAACTTACACCTAAAGTGATGCTGATTTTTTTTAAAGTGGGTCTTTATGAGGTAGCTAAAATACATTTTGCAGCAGAACATTGCTTGCATTGTCAACCGGGATCTACTGTGGGTAATACAATGGCTATTTTTAAGTACCTCATACAACCCTACTTCAAATAATCTGTAGGCTATTATGTAAACATTAAAGGGATAGTTCGAACACAGACTGCAGTGGTGACTGCTCTTCAGTTAGTTTAATTGATAAGGGAAACGTTACCATGGTTACCAAATGATTTTAAATTGATAAGACTAATCTGTTGCTGAGCATTTACAGTCAGCAGGCAGGGTAAATAGTAGTTTAACGCTCACATTTATCAAACAATACTGAGCGGTGCGTCTCCTTTAATTTCACAGACACGCGGCACCAGAGGCCACTTGAAATTCTGACGTGCTTCACACCAGCTCAAAACTGTACCAACAAGGCAAACAGGTCAAGTGTGAGCACACCCCAAACACAGCAGTCCTGTTAGAAATCCTCCCTTCTTGTTGATTCAACTTTAGAATCATTTTGGAGGATGTAGTTTGTGATAGTTTTTAACTGTATTGCATTACACATAGGGGTGTTAATATTATTTTTAGCCTTCTCTCACTATTCAGTTTATTGCCTTGAGTTAAATGAAAAGATTGATACACCTTAATCTTTGCTGTACTCATAAAGTGATTGGCTAAGCATAAAGACTGGAAACAGCTGCCCAGGCTGTCCAAGACAGAAAAAAAATATGCTTTTAATAGTATAGAATAATCTGGTCTATTTCTTAATAAAGAGCTGCCAATCACAGCGACTTCCTGGAGGCTTGTCACTGTAAGCTTGTGAGGCAACCAGCCAGTAAACACTGCAAACACATGCTGGGCAGGTGGATAGAAAGTTTTCAAGACTTAGTTTCAGAACATCACTCACTAACTTAGCAGAAAGCCAGGCTTTATGCAAAGATAAGCTAAGCTAACCATGTCATACCAATGTAAAAGCACTCACCTCACATTCTCATCTTGCAGGTCATCAGCTTTGAGGGCAGATTTGGAAATGCCCATGCCTCGAGGAATCCTGTCTGGATATCTCACTGCAATCTTGTTGCCATTCAGCTCAGAGCCCTGAAGAAGACAACAGATATCACAAAAAATATGTTATGGGAAGAGTTAATATCAGGTAGCCTTAAGCAGAGACATACTCCCCATTGTGTGTGTACGTATACAGAAGAGGGTCCAATCATTTGTCTGTCTTGGGGCCCAAATTCAAGCCCAGTCATTAAGACTCATGAGGAGTAATGTAGTCAGTATTTGTAGCTGAATGAAGAGACAAAACTTGCTGGTTGAACAAGTAAATGATCTCTGATAAGAACAAAGAATTCATTCTATGGCAATATCTTACCGCAGCCCTAAATATGGGCCCTTCAGGGGCTTCAGACTGAACACATTTAAAACTCAGTTACAATTTATGGTCAGCCACAAATACATATACTCACACACTTTTGCATAGACAAAAAGTAAGTGAATTTAGTAGTCTGTAGTCAGTGTACACCAGGCATGTCCAAACTGTTCCATACAGGGCCGAGTGGCTGCAGGTTTTCATTCCTACCAAGCCGGAGCACACCAGGCTAGACTCATTTAATCAACTGATTTCAGTCTTCAAACAACTGATTAGTCGAATCAGGTGCGCTGTAGACTGGTTGGAACAAAAACCTGCAGCCACTCGGCCCTTTGTGGAACAGTTTGGACATGCCTGGTGTACACTCAACAAAAATAGAAATACTTTTGTTTTTGCTCCCATTCATCTTGAGTTGACAAAAAAAAACAACTAACATTTGTTCTGTGCACACAAAAGGTTTATTTCTCTTAAATTTTGCTCACAAATTTGTTTGTGAGCTCCACTCTATTACCAAAATAATCCACCCACCTGACAGGTGTGCAGTTAAACAGCAGGTTTATGATACAGGTCTACCTCGGACTGGTCAAAATCAAAGGTCAGGTAGAGTAGGGTGAGTCATGACTTTGCTCAAGGCACACCTGTGCAATAAACATGCTGTTTAATCAGCATCTCAATAAGGTCAGGTGAAATTAACTTTTTGTGTGCACTGAAGGAGTCTTAGATCTTTTACTTCAACTAAGGAAAATGGGAGCAAAAACCAACAGTGCTGTTTCTATTTTTGAGTGTGATTTAGGCACACAGTCAGAGTTAACAGTGCACTTACATGAAAACGTCTGATAGCTTCTTCACAGTGCTCTTGTTTTGTGAAGTTTACAAAGGCACATCGTTTGTAAGTCAGAACCTTTGCACTATAGACGTTCCCGACCCTGCAAGAGAAGACCAGTGTAAGTAACTGCTTACTACAAAGGTCAAACTGCAAATAAATAAAAAGAACCAACATTTTCTTACTTGTTAAAAAGGTTAGTTATCATCATCTCACTGACTGGGTAAAGCAAGTTTCCCACCCATATTGGAAACAGCTCCCTGTTGAAAGAAAATATTGATTAATTGAACATGTTCAATAGAAAATTAAAGTGACAGATTATGTGACAACCTATGCAGATATCCCTGTTGTTAAGTTTGTAGATAAAAACACCATCAGTCATCGCACTAAGTTTGAACTGCATGAAAGCATTCAATGATTTTCTGCTCTCTTACAATATACTGTCTAATTAGACAAGAAGCAACACCAATAACCCCAAGTTAACAGTCTGTAGAGGACTTAATTGAGCCTGTCCAATACGAGCATCATCCAGTTCCCCACATACACTTTACCTCTCACACAGGAGAAGAACACTGCAAGCATTATACAACACCAGCTCAAAGCCAAGATGACCCCAAGTATCATGCAACAAACAAACTGGATCTGTTTTCTATACAGCAATACATTATTGATGGATTGTGTGTTTGATGTCTGCCTTCTCTCCAGTATAATAGGACTAAATGGCACTTGGCTTGTGGTGCTCAAAAAACAGTGTCTCCTTCCAAAAATCACGACCCGGTTACTCAGAATAATCAACAGACCTTGTTGCGAGCAGTTTCGTGTAGCAATTACTTTCTTTCTAGTAGAAAGAAAGTAGTTACAGCAGATTCAACCGCAGAAAGAAAGCAATTCCTACATCAAACTGTTCACAGCGAGGTCTGTGGATTATCTTGAGAAACCAGGTCACGATTCTTGGCAAGAGACACTGGTTTTGAGTTTTTTTAATGCTTTGGGTGCTTTAAGCACCACACAGTCCCACTGTATTAGAGAGAAGGCCAATATACTCTGCAACTAGATGTATGAATAGCACTGCAGGCCAGGGAAAAATATGCATTTTATATTTTGGGGTGAGTTGTCGCTTTAAGACTCGATGTGCAAGATAACTGAGCATGAATTAAAAGTTCTGCAAAACCTAAATGCCTGCCTTTGTTATGCACATTAAAACAAAAGTTTTCCCACAAAGCTATGGACTGTCAGATGGATAGAAGTATCTGGTACTATCTGTCTCTGCTCAATCTCTCTCTATATATATACACACATATGTATATTCAACTTTGTTCAAATGTTTTAAGTGAGCACTTGCCAAGATAATCCATACACCTGACAGGTATGTGAGATACAGCCATATAATATTCAAACTATACTGGTAAGCTTTTATAAAAATCATTTCTGAAAAAAACACCTTGACATTTCAAACAATGCAGAGTGACTGGATCTATACTCACTGTGATGGGTGACGGTCTTCATTGGTGGCCTGATTAGGATTGGGCTTTGGCTGAGACTTGACATTCGACATATTGTGGACGGGGCCTAAAGGTTTGTTCTTAAGTGGTGCTGTTGGTGCATCCTGAGAATGAGGAGGAGCAGAGTTTGTGTTGGCTGAAAGGACAGGAGAGACTCCGCTGACATTTGCTACTTGAACCGGTGGGATCACACCATTTTGAACAGCTCCTAAACACAAAGACAAGTGTTTAAAATTGGTATGGTGTACAAACATGCAGTATTAAGCAACCAATTCCATTTTGAGCTGTCAGGAAATGTATTTTAGACAGGTAAGCAATTTCATTTCCTCTGTCTGTCTGCAACTTTAATGTCATGGATTAAATTTAAATGGTTCCATGTATCAGACACTCACCGGGTCGGGTGTTTAATTTGGACAGGACCTCTACTGCTTTTTGTACAGTTCCGTGAATAATTAAAGCATTTGAGCTCTGTTCCCGAGTAAAACCATACCCCTGAAACAAAACAAAAAAGTTAAAGGTTAAAACAACGATTAACAGTCACAGATAGTGAGCAGTTATTTGATACTTTTGTTAAATGTTCTTGTTGTTAAGCCATGTCTTCTGTGTTAGTGGAGTCAAGACAACATATGATATTGCCTCACATTAATCACAGACCCCTGAATTGAATCGTGGCAGACTTTGCGATCATATCAGGGTGAAATTTGTGATTTACGTCCCAAAATAACACCAGCTACCTCCTCCAATAGTTCTTGCTACACACCATTAGTTGTGTTATCTGCACCCGCATGAGCTCCTGGGCAGCTTCAGCACACGAGCTGTTCAGTCGGAGAACCTCCCTGAAAGCTTCGGCAGCTTCCTCATATTTCTGGAGAAACACGAGAGACAGAGAGAGAGAAAGATGAGCTTTTGCTACTTGCAACCCCAGGGCTAAATCAAAGTTCAGGCTCATTGACTGTCATGCTGTTGGACTAATCAGCCCGGTTATTAATGTTTACAGCAACAGCTAGTCAAAACAAGTCTGAATAAATAATGTAAGCCTCTGCAGCTCAATGACACTTTGAATTAATTCAGTGGGGTCGCAACAAGGCCAAAGTGTTCAAGTCAATCCAACCTGAAATACTGAGAGTAAACAGAATAATGAAAAATGACTTCAGTTTAGGAATTAGTTACAGCTACAAAACTAGTAATAGTGCAGGGATTACAGGACGTGACCTCACACAAACTGTAAGAGAAACTCTTTCAACTGTTCTAGTCTCATAGGTTAGGCCTAGTAGGTTCATTGTCTTGCAGTATCTTTAAAGCCAACAAGTTTAAGTTCATCACTGTCAACATTTATGTTGATTAGTACCAATCTGGCAGTCAGGAATGTTTTGAAAGTAACATAAAAGTGCTATTTTAAGTGATATTTAAATAACTGTTTTAAATTTATGTTTCTCAATACGAACATTTATATGGATTTGTGCCAGTTTATGTTTCCTTGTGTACAGGTATACTCATATAGTGATGTTGATTTAAATTATTGTTGTAGGAGGCAAAAAGTGGTACATGGGTAGGGTTATAACTATTTCTATGTTACAGAATTGCAATTAGTGTGAGGTTGATCGAAAATATCTGGGTAAGCTGCCTGGACTCTAAAATGCAGATCCATGTAGGGGTGTTAAGGTACAACCACTTTGATTTATACCAGAGTTTTCTGGTCATGGCTCAGTATAGGGAGGAAAAGTCTACACTAGACAGTGGCTCATGAGCCACAATTACAACAAAACTATACTTTTCATTATGGTCAATATGTAAGACAAAAGCCATCTCACTATACCTTCATATTTGCAAGTGAATAGGCTCAAGCACGGTGAGCAAATGTCTGTATCCCTTGTTTTCTGTAAAGGAGCTAGATGCTACCTGAAATAGTGTGCATGTTGGTCTACTCTAGATTATTTAGTCTTGCCCTAATGTGACTTGCCTACAGGGCAAATATGGGTGGTGCGGATTTAATTGGCCAATTTACCTTCAGACCTGCCAAAGCTCTGCCCTTCCTAAACAGTCCTTTAACCCAGCCAGGACACATGCTGAGAGACAACTCTGCGTCAGCCAGCGCCTTCACATATTCTTGCATCTTCTCAAAACAGAAAGAGCGATTGCCAAACAACCTGCAACAGAAATAACTATTAAAACATTGCATAAAAGGCAGCAGTGGTGTGAGCACAATCAGTGAATTTTAATTAAGTAAAAAACAAAGTGTTCTTACTTAAACTCTGTAGGGTTGTATTTAATTGCATCTGTGAAATACTTCACAGCTGTACTAAAGTCTCCACCACTTGCATACTGATTTCCAAGAGCTGCAGAAAAGCAAAATCTTATTAATAAATATACATGAATTAATATTTATCAATAAATCATGATTAACTAATCTGAGAGGTTTTGTACATGAGAAGAAAAAAAACTTACATGCAAGGTCAGTACTTATTTTTAAATTATCTTCAAAAGTGGCGCTGCTAGGGGCTGCAAAGTCCTGTTCAGAGAGAAATAAGATAAGCAACCTCATTTCATATACCAGACGGCAAAGTCCAAGCAATTATTGCTGTATTATTGTCGGTCTGTAGTCAATAAAATACTAATGATCTGTCATTTCTGTTACAAATATACCTCACCTTCTTTTCAACCTGTGGGTCATCATTAGGTTTGTTACGGACAGTTTCAGGAGCCTCTTTAACCGGGGTCTTCTTTTTCTCCTTCCACTCAGGCTTGGGCTTCTTCTCCAGTTTCCGTCTGGCTATAAGAGCAGCTTTACTCACAAAAGTACTGGTCATATCTAGTTCCTCCTAAAAAAAAGAAATTGAAAAAAAACCCAATTAGTCATCTCCTTATGTATTAGTGACAACTAATAGTTAGCTTCTTTTAATTGTTGCCAAGGTTTTAAAAAAGCAACAAAATATTATTTTAAAACCATTAATATAACCAGCGGGATTCATATGTTCACCCTCTTATCTGCCATGCAAGCGAGATCCTGCAGAACATCACAGAATAACCCCATCTCATCCACCTTGCTCTCAAACTCAGGCAAACTGCACAATACGTAGTTGAGAATTTCGCCCACATTCTCTAACGCCGCCCAACTAAATTCCTGTTTCGAGGATAATTGAAGTGCTTGCTCGCGCTTCAGCTCATAAACTTTGTCTGCCATTTTCTTGCGAGCGCCTGATCGGTAACGCACATGGGCACCTCTCAAAGAGATGAGAAGGAACTGAGCCATCTCATTCCTTCGCTACTTTCATCATCAACTCTGGATAAAAGGATGTTCTTTTTACCACTTGCAGGCAGTCACTGTTGTGCCCTGCAGTTATCACTCTGTGCAAATCTTACATTCCTGACTATCATGGATGCATGGCAATGAAAAAAGGAAAGTGAAATGCTTCCTATTCATCGGGGAAACATTTCTCTAAACGCTAGTTTACAAAATACCCATTCTACAGCAGTGTGAATAACTTTCACTGTTTAGCATTAATGTTAGTGCATACAACATGAGCATTTATCGTCACAACATATCCAACACATACCTGCAATACAATCTTTTCACTTAAAGTGGCCAAACTAAACTGTAGTCAAATCAATGTATCGCACAAAACCCCTGCAAAACCCATCTTTCTGGTTAACACTAGGGTTGCAGACAGTAAGCACTTACCTTCACCTATCACTGATAACATTAACAAGTCATTTATTTACAATTTAAAAAAAAACATAAAAATTTTGCTTCTACCAAACAAAACCAAATGTCCTCTTCCTTCTCAATCAATGCATTATTTCCACAGCAACAGATTATATATTCTCTAACAGCACTGCATAACCTGTGAAACTTGTAGAGTGAAAGGTCTAAATATTAAGCATATACAATTTAATTATATATATTGTTATTTATCATTGATTACTGTTCTTACTCCTAGTCGACACTCTACAAATGGGTCTAGAAATGAGAGCATGTGGTACATTAAGATGAGCACTTGGTACCTCTGAGTTGCATGAATCATTCTTGGTGCTGGTATCATCTTCATCACTGGATTCATCTTCACTACTGTCACTGCTGTCTGTATCTTTTGCTGCAGCCATCTCTTTAACGCTGGAATTGGATTTATCATTAACTGGTTTACTCTTCTCTGCTTGGGACTCCTCTTTATCATCTTTTTCCTGTAAAAGAGGAAATAGACAAACATGTTACAATATGAAAGAGCACGCTGATTAATTCCCCATTTACAATACTTCAAAACAGGGGTTATTAACCTTTTGTAATTTCAGGCCCATTTTTAGTTTAATTTAAAATTTCCAAGGACCACCTTCCCACAAACACTAAAATGTGTTTAGTGAGGTTACTGTGACCTTTGACCCCCTAAATCAAATCAGTTCATTCTTGAGTCCAAGTGGACGTTTGTACCACATGTGAAGAAATTCCCTCCAAGTGGTCCTTAGACATTGTGTCTACGAGAATGGAACAGACATGAAGTAACAGTGACCTCAAACTTTGATCTTTAAACACCAAAATGTAATATGTTTATCCTTGTAATCACTTCATCCTTGAGTGCAAATTGACGTGTACCAAGTTGGAAGAAATTCAAACTTATCAACTGTTACTGTTACTTAAGATATCACATCCACAAGAACGGGACTGACAGACATATGTCTTCACCACATCGTTTAAAAGAATAATAAATAAATAAATAATCCATTTTGTGTCACTGCATCTGAGGGACCGTTAGCTAGTTAGTTCTCTACCTGATGTGTTGTTATAGGTAAATATAAAAATAACTACCTTTGTAAACTACAAAAGCAAAGGGAAGGTATTTCACTTTAATCTCCACACAAATGTTAACTACCTCATCATTTTTTCTGGGGTTCTGCTTTTCCTTCTCCATCTTCTCAAGTCGTTTTCTTTCCTTCTGTTTCTGTTGGACAAAAACAGAAACCATGAAATTTAAATTGACACCATCTGACTCATTTACTATGAACCTCATAGTGGAGATCGCAGAATTCACCTGTTTCTTAAGGCGCTTCTTCTCAGTCTTTTCTTTGCTTTTTTTAGTTTCTTGTAATAATCTGGCTCTTCTTTCAGTATCCTAAAAGAGTTGCAAAGAAGTATTGCGTAGATGTGAATTATGTGAACTCGGCAGAATCACTTCTCATAATGAAGTCAATCAAATCAAAGTGAACTTACACTCTCCTTTGCCTGAACTTTTTCAGAAGGTTGGAGAGGAAGGTCACGAACTGCAGTGTAGTAATGCAGCGGAAGCTGATAAGTAGAGCTGGATGACCTTGTTTGGTTCCCACTTAATCCTCTATCGCTACTCCTTGGGTATCCATGGGAATTGTTATGTACCCAGCTGTCATAGTCGTAATCATCCTCATCAGGAAAATCTAGCTCATCACCGTAGCCCATATTGGCTAGGAAAGAGAACAGTTTGTAAGTTTCACACAACACATTTCATAAATTGAAATGCTGTAAAATCTTGCATTAAGTTCATGCAATTTCACAAATAAAAACACTGAAGACAGACTTGTGTGTATGTGATATCTTCTTACCAAGAAGGCCAAGTCGTACTATGTGTTGCATACGAGGATTATTCTCAAACATATCCACAACCCTTTGCTAGACAGGAGAAAGAGAGATTTGAAAGTCAGTCCCACGTAGCTTCTTATCAGATTAGCTCAACTCCCTCAGCCTTGGAACTTAAATTTTTCTACAGACGAAGCTGTCTGCCAATGCCAGTACTGACTGTGACCTCGAGCTGCAGTGAGTTTACTGACAATGAAGCACTGCATCCTTAAGTTTCACTTTCCTTTCACCAGAGTAAGCTGACTCACTGGATCAAACAACTCTAAAGCTCACAACTCAAGAGACTGCATCAAATTTGAAAATGCCTGTATTCTAAAATTTAAGAATACCCTGAAGTGTAGTGGAGTCATTAACTATGCAGTATGACACCAGCAGTAACACAAGGCACATGTGGAAAACAATATGCAACAAGAAGGAAATGAAACAGGACCAAGAAATATAACAATGGTACCAAGTTTGTTTTCCGGGTTATACAAATTGAACTTTAGAGAGTTGTGTAAACATGCAGGTGATGCTAACATCTAGATCAGTCACTCTCAACCAGTGTGCTGTGGCCTACTGGTGGGCCACAGAGCCAGTAGTACTGCAAAATGGTTTGATTAAAAAGGGTAAATTAAAAAACTTGTTGTTTTTATATCCAATGATGTTCCTATACCTTTGCCAAAGTCAATTTCAGGCACTTTCAGGAATTCTCAGTGTGCATTTTCAAGCTTTTCCTCAACCTTAGAGTTCTGCTCAATACATTATTTCAATGACTAGTTACATTTGAACTTCACCACACCTATTCTGACATATTATTAAGTAAACACAAACAGGTTTTGCAATTAGGGTTTGACATTACCAGCAAGGACACCTGCTGGTAAAATTTTTTTTGTCAGTGTCTGATAGATGTTTACATTTTAAAAAGTTAATTTCCAACCCTGTTTGCCACCGTTAGACAGCTAATGTTCCTTTGGATGTAGTGACACAAAATGGATTATTTTTTGAAACAAAAATGAATATGGTAGACCACCCTACACCAGTAAAAGCTCCAAAGCACATGGTGAGGAAATATATAGGGCTAGATGATGTGAACAAAATCAAATATCAGCATATTTTTCAGTAAACACATGGATATTGATATTAATCATTAGTGTGGCAACACTGTAGGGATGCCTGCTAGTGCTTTCACAAACAAAAATTACATCACTTTACTGTAATGTAGCCTTTAAAACCAACAACAACATTTATACCATCCCACAATATCCAAAATCTAAAATGATCTCTACTCTCTTGATGATGTTGATATAATATTGATATATTGCCCAACTCAACCTGAATACGAATCTGAATTCATAATGGAAAGCAGTGACGCTGAGCCAAAAACATAGTTTGTTGAATGTAGTGAAACCTGTCAGCCTAGTTTATTCTTCTCCCATTTTTCTCATTTACTTAGGAAGGGTGTCCTTGGAAACTTTTTTTAAACACTCAGAGGTGACACATCTAACAGTTGGTCTTAATAGGTCAATATCTTCAAGCCAATATGTTGTAAAAAAAAAGATATTTGTAATGTTCCAACGCTAACTTGTGTCTTCTGCATTGTTTTTTGTTTGTTTTGTTTTGGAATTTCTTATTTTAGAAACGTGTACATTAACAGTATGTACACAACTAAACTCTCAATAACAGGCGTACATATCAAAAGTTAGAAGAAAGGGAAAAAAAAGTAAATCAACTTTGTCTGCCATAACAAATTTACCAAATACATGATTAGTTTTAAATTGCTTGCACAAACGAATATAAATGTCTATCTTGGACTTGAATTGTTTGCCCAGTTTTCTTTCTTATATAATGCTGAACACCCACCTAAAATATTTTTTGTATAATTATATAGATCGATCATTGCTTAGTGTCTCTAAAAGTGACGCCAGCTACGCACTTCAGAATGTAAAACATAAACAGGAAGTGGCTATGTGCTGTTTAAAGTCTCTCAAAACAGACATCTGTCAGCAAAGCTTACCAATGTTTATTCTGTTTAATCAATTTCTACATTTCAAGTACAGGATGTAGGACTGGCTATTGCTACATTGGGGACAGAGCAGTGCCTTATCTTATCTCTGCCAACCAAGACCAAATATGTGGGCGCTTCCTTTTAAACCTTGGCTTTTTGGCACGCACACACAATGAAGAGGGTAGTTTAAAAAGTATACTTACGAACATATGGATTTGAGTAAATTCTGAAAAAGAGGAAGACACGCAAACATATCAAATAATGCATTATCAGCGTTAAATAAAACCAACACGGTTTTGCAGTAATGTATCTGTATTAAGTTGGTGGTGGTAACCTCCCACTCACTGGAAAGAGCCAGCTAGCTTAGCTCGTTAGCTAAAGTAGCCACCAACTTCTTATAAGAAACAAATATGAATACTTTACCCGTCTCGTCTTTATATATATCCATGTTTAGTAATACATGACATCCCGCGGCTGCATATACTCGTAAATTCGAGTTAATTACACACAAACGTGCATTACATTGACGCTAATGTTACCAAACATCAAGTTTTACCGCGTGCATGTTTCTGCGCGCTCTATTTACTTTCTGCATCGCGAGAAGGAACGAGACTTGTCTTTTATTTAACGCATGCGCGCTGTGTCATTACTTCCTCACGTATCTGCTGGTCCCTGCTGGACGCATGTTCATAGAGCTGCCTGTCTCTCATCAAATCTCTGTACTACTACTACTACTACTGCAGCTACCCAGTTTCACCCCAAACAAAATAAATTTACTACAAAAGAATTAATGATTTTTTTCCCCCTTCCAGTGAATTTTTAAGACTAAGATTTGCTTTTGAGAATAATGTATATGTTTTCTGTAATGGTGATATTTAAACAACAGAGCATCTTTTTATTCCATGCACCAGCCAATAGTTTTTTTTCCCAGTGTGTCATTAGCAGATAAAAAAATTGACCTTTTTTAAATCTATCTATCTATATGTATATATATATATATATATATATATATATATATATATATATATATATATATATATATATATATATATATATTTTTTTTTTTTTTTTTTTTTTTTTTTTTTTTCAGAACAATGAGCAGTTTATATCTACAGAGGGTGAAGTTGTAGTGGGAAATTTTTAATCATCCTGTTTGCATGTTTGCATCTTCGGTGATGTTGGTGGTTTCCATTGGGGTATTTTCAACGGGACACATTCAGCAAAAGCAAATACAGGATCAGGTAGCAGACAGGAAGCCAGCTGCTTGGGGGAATTTGTTGAACAACCATATCAGGCATTTGATTTATATATATATTTTTAAAAGAGTTATTAAACCACACGAACTTAAGGGAAGTAGACTTTTGCTGTACTGTAAGACTATGAGAAGGCTAAGGGACAAGGAAATGTGATACACAGTTTGGATGTGAGCTGAAATGTCAAAAGGAGACTCTTTAGTATCACTGAGTCCCTTTCTTCAGTCTAACCCTGGGACTGACTCAAGCTTGTTGGTTTTTGTTAAATCAGTGATCAAAAAACCTTGTATGGCAGAACCAATGATATTTTCTTCGATGTTGGTTTGGACTTTGAAATATGTTTAATTATTGATTTTTCTACCAAGTTAAATAAAGTGTAGTGGCTTTAATTACTGAGACTTTTTGTCATGACAAAAGAATGGACACAATATTGTCTTTAATATTTCTCATAAGTTTCCAGTTCACTGTAGGTTCTCTTACATGCTTGGAAGGGGAAGGTAAGGTGGGGTGTTTGCAGTTTGTAAACTCACCTCTTAATGGCACTAAATCCTAGACACTGGTCCTTAAATTCGTCCCTTGTAAATTGCTCTTTAGAGTTTTTCGTACCTTTTTGGCCATCTCTCATCTCATTTTGCATCCAGCACATATGGGATGAAAACGTGACAGTGAGAATTTAAGATCACATTAATTCTTTAATGCATCTCAGTGAGTTATTAGCATCCACACATTCACACAACAATTTCTGAATGATTTCAGGTAGACAACAACCTGCAGTTTTAAACAACCACAAGTAGAACCGTTAAAAGAAATAGGAAAAATATAATATCCATACCCTCCTTTAGAGGAAAACGGCTGAATGTGGAGATGTTTTGCTCAAAATTATTATTCTAAATCTCAGATGTAATGCTTGCTTCTCTCTCACATCTCTTAAGTGATAATCACACACAAGTACACAGGTGCATGTCTCTCATATTCTGTTTAAAAAGTAATAAAATTAAAATAACAATTTCAAATATGTTCATTCAGTAAGTAAAGTACAGGGAATGTTGCATCCAAGGAATAAATCAGCAGTCAGCACATTTTATGTTGGTAAAAACTAAATATCAAACAATTTCATCAAATTTTCAAGCCATGGTTGCTTTTGAATAGTCCATGTGTCTGTAGATTTCACAAGTTAACGCTATAATTTAATGAAACACATAGACCAACTATGCAATTACGCAAAACTTGAGCTTTCAGTAACAAATATTTAGTAACTTGATTTAAAACTTTAATATCATAGACCGACCTCATACAAGGTAACACCAAACAAGATTATGAAAAGGCGTCACATGGCTTCTTTCACAACATGTGAGTGAAAGTGCAGCTGCAGCGCTCACTCCCTTTTAACTCACAATGCATCCATTTTGGTCAAGTCATGAGAAATAACCTGGCCTTATCTCTTTGCCGTAGAGTTTAAAGGTCAACCCTGAGTCACAAACTCTCAAAGGCTCGTCAGTTACCACATTTTGAAGTAAGTAATATCAACAGAGCCGTCATTATAGCCTGGATTGTGGCTTAAAGTCTTTGGGAATTGAAGTAGTAAATGGTTGTCAGTCTCTCCAGTTATTCTACAATCCTTCCGTGGCGTACAGAAAAGGCGATGAGTCTGTGGTAAAGAGAGCTGAGGAGGATGATGGCGCCTGCCACTATACCACAGATGAGGCTGAAGGCCCAGCGGGGCCCCAGGATGGTATAGACCTGGGAGACAAAGACTGGGCCCAGTGTCCTCGCCCCACTCCCTGAAGCTGTCAACCAGCCCATGTACACACCCTGCAGAAAGCAACGGTCTGCATTTCACACTCTGGACTCAACAAAAATGAACAGAATTTTGAGAAATAGTGGTTTGAAGAACCTTAATCGTTTGTATATCATCTTACCTGAGGTTTGGGTCCGAGGATTTTGGAATACAGCGTGTAGGACATCACATTGCAGGCTGGGTATCCCACCCCGATGAGGATGTCGGATGAGATGTACTGAGCCAGGCTGATGGCAGGAGTATACTGGCACCAGGTCTGTTCGTATGGGCAGCCTGTTGGCTCCAGAGAGCTGTTGGAGACTGTCGTTGCTTTAGACATCAGACTGACCAAAGAGTTGTTTTTGAGGTCTGTATTTTGAAAAGGAAAGCAGAACATGAACACTTGAATTCTCAGACAGACTGCTCATTTTCAACAATTAAACCAGTGTGACTGTCAGCTGTGCTCTTGCAGCCCCAAGAATTGCTGCCATTGCACACGAATAATGTACAAATCCTAATTCTAAATAAGTTGGTACATTTTCCAAAATGTAAATGAAACAATAATGCAATGATTTGCAAATCCTTTCGACTTGTATTCAATCTACTACAGCACAAAAACAAGATATTTAATGTCCAAACTGATGACTGAAATCTGTCATCAATCACTGACTTTATTGTTCTTTATTCTGAATTTGATGCGTGCAACATGTTCCAAAAAGTTGGGACAGGGGCAACAAAAGACTGGGAACATTGTGGAAAGCTCAAAACAGGTAAATGGGTCAAATGTTAACAGGTGACAGAATCATAATCGGGTATGAAAGTGGGATCCTTGAAAGGCTCAGTCGTTCACGAGCAAGGCTGAGGTGAGGTTCACCACTTTGTGAAATACTGCGTGGGCAAACAGGTCGAAGTGAAAAAGTGTGCTGCGGCCTGTCGAGTCCACATTTCAGATTGTTTTTGGGAATCATTGACTTTGTGCCCTCCAGGCTAAAGAGGACAAATCAGATTGTTACAAGTGCAAAGTTCAAAAGCCAGCATCTGTGATGCCATGGGGGTGTTAGTGTCCATGGCATCATGGGTAACCTGCACATCTGTGAAGGCACCATCAATGCTGAAAGATACACACAGATTTTGGTGCAACATATGCTGCCATCCAGTGTCCAAGACACACTCTGCATACCAACATTTTCAGAACTTTCTGGGTTTTGTAAAATCTCAGCACTAGGATGTTAAAAATTGTTAGAAATCTCAAATGATCAAAGCCACAGCCTGCACACTTAAAACAGCACATACCTGCCCATTGGACTTTAGGGTAATGATTTCCCCATGGAAGCAGAATAAAGAAGCCACAGAATATAATGGCCAAGCCTACTAGCAACACAGGACGATCCCCGACCCTGGAAGGAAATTAACATTCTTTTTAATTAACCAAATTCACTGAAGCTGAATTTTTTAAATTTAATGCATACATATATGACAGAAGGTACCTTTTAGAAGCTATTTTTACAACTATAAACACCAGTATGGACTCAAATCCAATGCAACAGATGATGATGCCATTGTATAACACAGCTTCTTTTCTTGTCCAAGCAAACATGTCCATGGACAAAGGGGTGGCAATTCTGAAAAGTGATGAAAATATACAATCAGCCGAGTATAAAGAGATGGTGGTGTATCAAAAAGTGGTTATATTCTAACATGGCATCATCAGTAATCTGTAATGAAATACATACGTCTCAAAGACAGCAAAGATGAACATGACGACGAAGAAGAGGACGTTAGAAGTCACAACCGCCACCTGATCAATGGACTCTTCAGTGTCTTCACTAATGTCAACTCTGTCTATAGGACAGGGAAGAACATAATAAAGTGCTGGACCCCTCTCAGAGTTACTGGTAACAAAAGCTTGGACCATGTCATGATCTCTTTCCTGGTAATGTCACAGTGTCCACAATACTTCTGCAGGTTACTTAAAGGGGCAGTTTGGATTATTTGAAGTTGAGTTGCATGAAGAACTTCTTGATAATCAGTGTATTAACTACAGTAGATGGCTGTCGACACACTTCCAGTTTGGGGAAGCAGCAAGAGTCCAGATGTGGGAAACTAAGCAATGTACTGCTGTGGACAAGGTCAATCTGTATCAGTTTAAGTGTACTTGATATTTAGAGTATTTTCCCCACTTAATTTTGCTGTCAGACAGCCCTTTGTCACAGGGAACTGCCATTACGTAACCCAAATACCACTGTCTACAAACCAACCAGACTTGTTTTGCAAAATCCATAAGGCTCTCTGATGGCAAGGTTAAGTGTTGAAAATATTCTAAACATAGCGCGCACTTAAACTAATATTGATTTATTAGTGGTTCACAATCCAAACTGGGCCTCTGCAGCCAACTACTTTGTTTTTTTTTCACTATATCACTACCTGTTCTAACAACCTTAATAAAAAAAAAAAGGTGTAGGAAAGTTAATACCTTCTGATGTGTAGTTGATGGCTGGAATGTGTCTTCCATCATCATCAACACGGTGTTCTCTGTTGACAAAAAATACAACAGACATCTTAGCCAATTAGAAACTTACTATATTCTAATACTGTACATAAACTGACAGAAGCATAGCTAATGATTGGTTTTGGAGGAAACAGTGAGGGGATCTTAATTTGATGTGTCCAAATTCTAAAATCTAGAGAAAAACTTTTGAGAGGTGAATTGTATACAGATGTAGGGGAAAAGTCTCACCTCAGCACCAAAACAACCAGCAGGATGTTGATGATGCCAAAAGCTGCAGCCAGGAAAGCGGGAGCAGTGTACATGTTGAACTGAAGGTCCAGGGCCTCGATCGAGACACCTTTCTCACCAATGAACGAAAGGCACGCCTGCAGAGCTAACATGTACAAAGACATGCAAATATTAAAATAAGACAAACCCACAACTTTTTCCATGTTGTTTCTTCCTCATCACACACTACATTCTCATCACTGCTTTCTGTACTGACCTGTTTTGCATAATATGAACAAAATATTGCCAGCTTTACCTGGTCCTAGGATAAAACCCAGGGCCTGACAGGCACTCATGTTAGCCATGGCACTGGTCCTCTCCTTCAGTGATGTCGCTCCAGCAACATATGACCTCACCACAGCAACATTACCTGCCAATGAAGAGACCAAACATAATACATGGTAGAGCAGAGCTATATGTACAATTTATAAGCTGATATTCAATATTCAGGCCCTCACAAATCACCTGCTCCAAAGCCCACAAAGGCTCTGGCCATGAGCATGTGGAACTTGTTGCTGGTTCTGGGTAGGTATGCGTATGCATAGTAGATATTGGCTGACAGGTTGATGAAGATGGAGCACACCAGTGGCTCCATGCGTGGCCGGTAGTTGGACCAAAGACCAAAAATGGGTGAGGCCACCATTTGACCGAGACTGTAGGCTGCCACCACCCATCCCAGAAAGGTGGCATCGGCGCTTTCATCAATCTGTATGATTCATCGGAAAAAAAATATACATGTAAAAGCATGAACGTGTTCTACTGATGTCCCTACAGTTAACTTAAATGACACTGCTACAATGGAAAAATATGAGACGGCTAAACAACTTTTGCATCACATTATTGATGCATGCAGTGACATTTGATATATGACCAGAATATTCCCTGGTTCTTAGAAGTGCTTAATTTGTCAGTTTGACTACTTCACAGGTTCCCCAAACTTCCTTTGTAGCTTGTTTCACTTCTCATTTAACCTGCTAAATCTGCCTTTGAACAGCAAACATAAAGTCCCTTTAATTTGTATAACTGACAATCAGCCAACAATATTTTACTAAGAGAATGGTAAGTCATACATACCCTTTGCAAATAGGGCCACAGTGATGTGATGACAATAGTGAAACCTGAAAGGGCACACAAAACACAAATACTTCACATGTTGTCAAGATTCCTAACCTTTGTGTTATGATTCATATCATACTAAACACAAGCCATGCATCATATACAGTCACAGTACTTACTGCAAAAAAATCCTAAAAGCAACTACTCTCTCAGGGTGCAGATATATCTGTTGTATGTTTTTTTCTTTGGCTAGGTAAGATGAAAATGAAATGCATCTCTGACTGGTTAAATGTCATTGTTAAAAGGACTGGTCTAGAATGTAACTGGTATCTATCAGCAGGGCTGCAAGATTCTTGCTGAGAACCGAGATCACGATTCTTTTATTTATTTATTTTTTCCGACAAAAACATTTACTACACTCTTAGACACTCAAGTAAAGACGTGTCTGAGATGCCTGTTATTTAGATAGGGTTTTAAACAGACAACATAACATATATCCAACTTAAAAGTAAATTTTAACAACAAAAAAAAGGCCTCAAGTCTTGCAATATGGTTTGTTTGTTCTATGGGAGCAAGTGAATTGTTGTCATTTAGAAACGAGATCACATAGATGCATGAACTGACAACACATTTCACTTCACATATGCACTAAGTGTAACACAGTTTCTCTTGATATGTGTGTGTATGTTGAGGGTATGCTGTGTTATATTGTGACACGGTGCAAACATTTAAATACACGTCTAATATCTTTCTAATACATTTCTCTTGTGCTGTTCCTTCACATAACAAATTACATGTGTAATAAAAATAGGCTGTCAAATTATTTCAAGGGACAGACATGAGAGGATCCCCAATATATTTTCTATCCTGGGGTCCTTTTCCATCAAGATACAGAGCTACAACACAGTATCCTTCATCATTATTCTCCACCTTAGCATTGAAGAGACCTATTTTCCACACAAACACGACCTGTTGAACCCTTGTGTAATTTATTGTCTCTGCAATGGGTTTTTGACATTACACAAGGGACAAAATCATCCTCACCCACGCTGCTGAGAAACATGGTGAAGTACATGACTCGGATGGACCTCCACCGACTCTTGTAATCTTCATCCTGAGAGTCATCACTGTACACAGGCAAGATAACAAGACAGTGCAGGTGACTTGGTTATTGATGAAGGCTTGTAAACATGACAGACGCAAAGGAAAGCAAACCAATTTCACCAAGATGGTTTACACATAATGCGTGGATCACAAACAGTACAGGGGTTAGCAATACTAGTGCCTCCTGTTAGGTAAACAATGCACTCGTAAATCTCCCTTATGTTAACCCCAGTGATTCATTTGTCAAGTCAGTGGGCATTGAACTCTGCACTCACTCACCTGCTTGCATCATCACCCAGCAATGGAGTGGTATCGTCAGGCTCGTCAATTTGAGACATTTTTGCTAAAAAAAAAAAAAAAAAAAAAAAAAAAAAAGCAATCTCGCAAAATTAAGACGCTGTCACGGACCCTGGAGACGAAAGCAGTGTTGTTAAGTCGCCATGTAGCCGAGGGTCCGTGAACTTCACTGCTAATGCTAACTACAACTCTTCCGAGAAGCTCTGGAAGGCTAGCTATAGTATCGGCTAACGTTAGCAACTCATTATTCTATTTACTACCGCACGTCATGTTAGCTGGAGCACTTTACACCCGACGGCGAAGTAAAATAACACAAGTACGCCACTCAAAAGCTCGCAAAACTGGACTATGACACCAGAGGCAGCTACACTCGGTTCTGTCTACACGGGAACCCAGATTCGGGAAACTCTCGCGAGAATCGTAAGCGTTGGTTATTCATTGCGCACTCTCTTGTAAACTAATTATGTTTATAATGTAACAGTGGTGTGCTTAAAATCTCTATAGGTTAAGGACAAAAAAAGATTAGGAAAGGATGAGGTTAGGATGAGAAAAACATTATTGTTTAGGTAAATACACCACTCTCGCGAGATTTCCCATACATCTGGGGTTCCCTTCTAGACACACTCGTCATAGTTCACTACTGTCAATCACATAGAGCGAAAATAAATACTTCCGGTACACTTTTCAAAATAAAGTGAATCAGAACTAATTTATACGGATTATTTTGCTTAATAACACAGTGACTTGCTCATATTCTAACCAACCCAGTCAAATAAATGTGTTAATATGAGTACTAAACAGCCTAAAGACCTACTCGTTACTCTTTTCAACCGTGACTGATGGCATACATTTATTTTGAAGCTAATATCTCATTACATCCGGTTATCTTTTGGTGTTTGCCGGTACCCTTGACACAGCGCTCTCACGTGAGAATTCACAAACCATATAAACACTCCCGTCCCGTCCCTTATCGACACATCTGGAACATCTTTCATCATCGTTCATCCATCATTTTAACAAAAAACAAACAAACAAACAAACAAATAGATAAATAAATAGACACACAGAGATAGATAGATAGATAGATAGATAGATAGATAGATAGATAGATAGATAGATAGATAGATAGATAAAAATGCATTTTATACTATGGTATTGTTTATATACTGAAGACTTTCTTTGATGCTTCAGTTAAGACAACCAAATCGGGAGGTCACTAAGCTGAGGGTAAGAAGGACCAGAGAGGTGCATTAGACACCTCACTCATTTCTATTTTGTGGCTTATTAAAAGACTTTTCATCCTTATCACGTAAGGTCACAGTGCTTTAAAATTAAGAATCTGCGGTTACTATTTATACTATAAGACCTGTGTTTATTCCTCCTTTATGTGCACAAACCAAATAAAACATTTTGAAATGAAATTTTCTTTAATAAAGATAAATAAATGAAGAGTGCACATGCATGTTAAGTCTCTGAAAACTTTCTTTTATTCTACATATGAGCATTTACCGTCAGTTAAAGCAGCCTGTTTAGACTCTAACAGAGCGTGAGTTTCTCATTCACTCCCCCGACTGTCCACATGTTGAAACTGCGCCCTCAAAACTGAAAGTGAAAGTAATCTTTTTCTCACGACGACGTTAGGTGTAAACGCGAGTCTTTTCTTTATTCGACGCACATGAGGAAATTACTCTGGAAAAAACGAAGCTGACTTAAAATCTGCACATATATATTTATATAAATGTGAATTACGCCCTGTACTCTGCCTTTAAGGACTGTAGTTTTGCCTCAAGTTACATGAAGGATATTTCGATCTGGAGTCATAACGCCATGGGTAGGCCTTGGATTTTTTTGCACCATTTATCAATCGCAAACTCTCACTCCTTCCCGCTATTTTCTGTTGTTTTTATTGGAGCTGTGTTTAACTGAGGTGGGGGTACTAAGTCTGTGTGTTTTGTTATGATTGGTGTACAGCAAATAGCCTTCAGCAAACATTTGTATTCGTACCTCCCATTTTGCAGGTTCAGTCTTGATTCATGCCTACCTCGTGTGTGCGATTGTAGGATTGCTGTGTGGTGCTGCTCCTGGTAAGTCCCTGATTTCTTTAAGTCCACAATTTTATATTATTAGTGTGATTTTTTACTTAGGCTGGTATTTTCTTAGGTTTTACTGTCCATACTTACATGTATATAATCACTGTTCAGTTTACTGTTTATTGTTAGTTTTTGTGCCAAACCTATAAACTTTTTCCTTCCTTTTTTTTTTTTTTTGGACTGATCTGATCCAATATTAGTATGGCGTATGGGTGCCAATATGAACGTAACTGGCTAAAAATGTTGTTGCACATATTAATTAATACTTAAGTAATCAAACAGTAATGCTGACAGATCCAGTAGTTTCCATAGTGTGGGGCTGTATAAAATTATTGGACCGATATTGGCCTATCAGAACTATATCGGTCTATATCAGAGTCAGTATGTATGTTGTCTGATATGAAATATATGTCTACTAATACTGTATGATTTTTTTTTTAGTTAATAAAAATATAATAGGCAGCATTCTATGTATACCTGATCCATTTCTTTTTTCAGGTTTAATATATACATATTTTGCTCTATTTGTGTGTTTTGTTTTTTATTTAGAGTTATTTATAATTATTTGAAATACTGGTGAAAAAAATACTGTTTCAGTGCCCTGATATAAGTTTGTATAGTTGATTTTATTTACTTGTTTTATTTTTACTTTTTATTTAATTGTTAAACTGTAAAACATCCCACCTCCATTACATATCTGACAGCTGATATATTGCTATCTGAACTTTTTTAAATTCCTAATATCAGCAGCAGCCCAAAAAATACAGTAAGCAAGACAGCAACTTGCAATGTGAGTCTGAGGGGTGGACAGTGTTATATCAGTTATCAGCAGATATCCAATTCAGGGACCAGAATTAGATCAGAACAGGAAAAAAGGGGGATCAGTGCATCTTTGCTAAATGGCACTTATGTTAATTAGCAAAAATCAGTAAAAAAATAACAAACAGAAGTAACAACATTGATCTTGCTTGTTCCACAGTTCCAGACAACCTTGCGGTTTCAGTCAGGTCTCCCGTGTCAGTGCAGCACGGCGACACAACCACATTACCATGTTGGCTCAGCCCAGCACAGAGTGCAGAGGGTCTGGAGGTACGTTGGTACCGCGGCCAACACTTTGATTCCCCTGTCATGCTTTACCGGGAAAGAAAGTTTGACCACGCATCCCAGGAAGCTTCATATGCGGGCCGAGTCTCGTTTGGGTTAAAGGACGCATCGTCTGGTGGGCTGACAGCAGGAGATGTGAGCCTGCAGCTGGTAAATGCCACACTCGAGGATGTAGGAGATTACACGTGTTACGTGAGCAGTGATCAGGGTTATGACAATGGCATGGTCCATCTCACTGTTACAGGTGAGTAGCATGAAAGCGTGGAAAAAGCACAAAACCAAAAAACTTACCTCGTCACTTTTACATCAAATGTTTTTCACCTTCTTCCTAGAAACGGGAACGCCCCCTCTTCTGACAGCCACGTGGAAAGACGATAACACGGTGAATGTGAGCTGTGAGTCTGAAGGCTGGTATCCAGAGCCCAGTCTGCGCTGGTCGGATCGCAAGCAGGCCCTGACCCCGAAAAGTCAGAAGACCAGTAAAGACTCCGCCGGTCTTCGGTCAGTTCACAGCTGGCTTCTTGTCTCCGGTTCATCCGAGATCTCCTGCTCAGTCGGCCTCTCTGGTGGAGAAGTAAAGGAGGCGAGAGTGCGTCTGGAAAATCCTCAAACTGATAAACAGGGTAAAGAAAATAATTGGCATGTGTGCAACAGCTGCATTTTCTGTATTCTTTTTCTTGCTTTAGAACAACAATAATACTAAATCTCTTTTGTTTAGAGTCTGGATCCTCATCGGCTGGATGGGTGGCCTTCGGTCTACTCCTCGTAGCCACGTTAGTGTCAGCTGTACTTGGATTTCTGTACTTCAAAAAGAAAGGTAAGTGTTTGAGTTTAAATACGTTTATTATATATTTAAAAAAGAAAGAAAAGAAAAAGATTTACATAAATACAAAAAAATGGATGAATAATTGAATTAAAGTGCTGACAGATGATGTCATTATATTCTAAACTTCAAATAATTCCAATAAATAGTTTAGATATTCAGCTTTATTAGATGGCATACAATGATATAATGATGTGTTTTACTTGAGTGTCTGATTGAAATCAAATCTTGAAATGCTGAAAATGTTTATGTTTCAGTGAAGGAAGCCAAACCAGAGAGTGGCCACGCCGAGGGTAAGAACAACCACAGATTCTCAAATTTTAAAAAGTACCTTCTTCAAACTCCAAAAACAATCAGCTAGATTATTTTTTCAATCTTTGACATGTTCCCTTGACATCCACAGAAAACATTACAGACCTGTTTTCACAGGCTGAGTAGAACATCTCATGAGAAGTGTGAAATCAGTGGAACGTCTCCATAAAATAATAGAACCCACAGGTTAACTTTTTCTGTTTTTTTCCCCCCAGAGAATCAAAAACTTCTACCAGAAGGTAAGAAGTCACTCTGTTACTGTTCATCAAGTAAAAGTTGTCATTCTTTTGGTATATAATCCTTTTTTTCTTATTTTCTACAGAAATGACCCAGCCTACAGAGCTATCAACAGCTAAAAACCATTACGGTAATCACTTAAGAATTTACTGTAAATAACAATTATTTACTTCAGTATTTGTCTTATCTGGGTTTTTGGTTTCATCCTAATGCTGTTTTCAATTTTCAACAGTAAATGTTACCCTTCATGAGATGAAAAATGATTATCTCATAGTGAAGAATTGTAAACTGAGAGACACCCTTGATAAGAATTTTCCTGATGAAGAAAGGGTCACCTGTCTCACAGCTATCAAAGGAACACCTGGCTTCTCCTCTGGACGGCACTACTGGGAGGTTTCTCTGGGAAATCAAACAACAGGCTTCAAAAAATCCTGGTGGATTGGAGTTACAAGTGTACCTGACATCCCTCATGGTCCTGCAGCACTAGATGTTAATCCAACTGCATCTAACGGTTACTGGTTCCTCTCCTCTTCTCCTGACAGAGATCACTTTCAGTTCAGCACAGAACCAAAAGTTTTTCTCTCTTTCTGTTCCAGACCAGAGACCGTTGGTGTGTATTTGAATTACGACAGTGGAGAGCTTTCCTTTTACAACGTGGAAGCTAAAAGTCTCATTGGCAGTTTCTCAGCTAAGTTCAAAGGTGAAGTTTTTCCATTTTTCAACCCTGGTAAAGGTGACAAAGCACCCATGGAGATATTACAGGTTCAGTCTAGTAATGTGAGCAACTCTGTAGATTCAACAGCACAAGAGACTGAATATTAATATCATCAGTATCAACTGCTGTAAGATATCAAGATGAAAACACTTGAGATCTTTTTAAAATTTTTCACACTGTACACATATCCTGTATTGAAGAGAAGGAGAGCAGGATACATATTCAGTGAACCATGTTTAAAGTGTTCTTATTCTAAAGTTTTATTGAATTGAGGAAATTTTTTTAATAACTGAAATACTAAATACGTCACGTTAAAGCTGACATTTTGATGGTCATACTAGCTCAAACTCCAAAACAACTGACCCTTTGTTACTGCTGCTAGTTTAGAGTGACAATCGTGGCAGTTTCCATTGAAATTCTCAATAATTTTAGTGCACTATATGTGGTATGATGATTCCCACTACACATTAAGACAACACTACAAAACAGCACATTCACAATGTGGTGTAGTGCAGAGTCTTCGATTCTGCAGAGAAGTTACCAAAAGCAGCTTCTTATTTCTAAGCTGACGACTGTGGATTTCATCAGCTACAATGATGCTGAGCTAACTGCCCTCTGGGTTCATATTTACCATACTGACATGAGAGTAGCAACAATCTTCTCATTACCTCTGCAAAAGAAACAAGTGTATTTCACAAAGCTATTGCTTTAGGTTAGTTAAGGTTCCTGATACCCTCGTGGTTAAGACACGTGTCATATACTGTGATTTTAATGTCTCGGTATGATTGTGGTCGTAGTGCAGATGTCCTCTGGCAGTGGCTCACCAGTCAAGCCAGTCATCGTTATCAGATTTAGCTAAGTTTTAGCTGTGTGAACTTTAGTCGATTTCGGGAGAGAACTGCCACATTTGGCCTCGTAATAGACTAGTTATGGCCCATGCATGGTGGCCTGAATTTTGGTGCGATGTGGCCATATAGGCTTTAAGTTTAGGTTGAGTGTTGTGTTGTCCTGTGTTGAATTTCCTGTGTGCTTCTCTACATGACCGCTGGTCCTGTCAAACTACATGTCAGTAAATTTTTTCACTTATAATTTTGTCACATGAATACAGATGTAGTTTGCAACTGACTGACAAGCATTTCCTTTTCCTATGGTATGCTATAGTATTTCTGACATTCTTTAAGGTTTATTGATATTGTTTTATATGTGGAACCATTTTATGTTTTTATGCAAACTGACATTTAAATGCTAGGAGTAAATATATCATGTTTACCCATTTACTTTACAAGCACTGCTTGTGCTTAGTTGAAATAGCTAATATTGTGTATCTTTTTGGAATTTAATTAATTTTTTTGGAACACTTCAATTTATACTGCTCAGTGGTAAATAAAGATTCATCATATTTAGTTATTTAGATGATTGACAGCTAATTTTATCTAATCTCTTTAACCATGTTGTTAAATATTACAAAGGTATAGATATGACAGTAACTGCACTGCATTTGACATCATTTGGTTTGTGGAGCCATTTAGAGTGAGGTTCTTATTGTTTTATTATTCTGTTTGTTTAAATTGGTTGTGCTTCATGACTTGCTGCAATAAGTGTTTAAATTATTACTTAAACTGAATGTGTTTTACAGGGTGTCCATAAAGTCTCTTTACAAGTTGACAAATTTATTACAAAAACAAATGAATAGACAAATCTGTGGAAATTATTACAAAATGAAAAGTAGATATTGAAGTTTTTTGTTTTGCCTCATTTAATGCACCTCTATATGGACACCATTAGTTGTACAAAGCACATCAAGACGGTACTTGATTTCTTTCCATGTTGGCTGTAGCACAGCCTCATCAACGGTGGAAATGGCATCAGTGATCTTTTGCTTCATGTGTGAAGCGTGAATGTGATTAAAAACTTTGATAACCACCGAGTACATAGAACAAATCTGATTAACATATCTCATCAATTGCTTTTGTAATACATTTTTTAAATTGTAAAGAGACTTTGTGGACACCCTGTGTATCTCATTAATGGTTCGATTATTGATTGTTAGTGTGTTCAGTCAGTTAAGGAAAATGCATTTTGTGCCAAATGCATGTGTTCTTGACGTCTGGATTGAGGTAGCTAATTTGAGTTTCAGTTCACATAAGGGCATTCTTAAGTCTTCATCTTGTTTGTAAATGTCTCTCCGATGATTTTTTATGTTAAAATGTAAAATAAATAAAATTCAACTTTGTGAATAAACTAGACCAATATGGGATCCTGTATTTATTTGTTATTTTCTATTTTCTTTGTGTCACTCTGCGTCCACAATGTAAAATTCACTTTACAATCCAGTTTAAGAAAACACAGCAAAATGTCATACACTTTAATAAGTACAGGTAGTATTTACAGTATATACACACAGTATAACACAATACTAACTTTGTCATCACTACTGTATACTTTTCATAGATAAGGAAATATTTACATTGTGAATAAGACCATATGTAATAATTTTTTTAAAAATTCTGATACGCAATAAATTCAAGTAGGCGTGCCTTGATACATAATAGTCAGACTATGATCATGGTATAACGGGGTATGTAAGAACCACTTCACAGGTGCATCATGGTCCAACAGTTCGAAGAATACTTTTTAATACACTCGTCAGTTGGGGGCCATGGGTTGGGGAATACAATGTCAGTCAATATCAAACACAAACTATACAAGTCCATACATATCTCAGTCCTGAAGACACATTGTCTATCTGGGGATTTTTAAAGATCACAACCGTTGTGTTTTTTCCCTCCAAAGCTTTACACATTCATGTTTGGTCATCAGCCTTCAGTGGACACTATTCCAAGGAACATTTGCTGTAGCGCCCCCTGATGGTCTACAGCGCATACTGCAACTCTGTGAACCGGTATCACTCCAGGAACTTCTGCTGCATCGGTCACACTTTATTTTACAGTATACTAATAAGACGTAACAAGCTGTGCATTGTATCATATTGGAGAAAAACTAGAAATATGTTCTTTATAGACCCTTAGAGACTTTCTTAGAAGGTGATTCGCGACACACTGCAACAGAACTGTACTCTAAACTGGAGTGAAACTGCTACTTCAGACGCACCTCCTTTGGCTGGTCCTAAACAACTGTCAGAGTAGTCAAGACTGATGCCTACTTCTTTGATCAAACCACATTATCTGCCTACAATGTTAAAAAAAAGTCTGTGTGGTCACTGCATCTTTAATTTTGCAAGTTTACTTTAGTTAACACTACAGTTCTGTGGTAATGTGTTCCCAGTTAGCCTCACAGAATGTCTAATATCAGTCTACTTTTTAATAAAGAACATATTATTTCTAGATTTTGTGATTTGATGCAAAATACAGCTTGTACTTCACACTAAACTAAAAATGGTAAATGAATTTAGTGTGTATGGTATATAGGGATTAACTACTGTCCAATAAAGAATATATTTCTAATTTTGGTGTAATTTGATACAAAATACAGCTTGTTAAGTCTTATTAATGTATTGTAAAATAAAGTGTGACCGTTGTATCTCTCCTGTATCTGTTACCGCTCTCCACTGTCAACTACCTAGTAAAAAAAAAAAAAAAAGACGACATGAAAAATAATCTCCCAAGAAGAAGAAGAAGGAAAAAAAAAAAGCATTCACTGTGTCTGAACTTATATTCACATTTTTGAGAACATCTTGTCCAACTTTTTAAAAATACACCTGGAAAACAGACACTGGGCATCCCGAACACTGAGTATGAATACTCCTTAACTGGAGCAACTGATCTTTTTTCTTAGCTTAGTCAGTTTTATTACACTACTCGTTTATGACCAGGGTGATGAGGCTGGGCATGCACCTATCATCAGGTAACACACCCACGAAAGAAAAGAAAAAGAGAAGCTGCACTCCACCATGATGACCCAAGACTTTTTTTTTCCTCTTTACTATGATTGCTGGTGGTTTATACATTATGGTATGTGTCCTCTGCCGCATCCGTGTTTTGCCCTAGCAGACGGAGGCAGCGTTTTCCCTCCTCCCCTGCTTCTTCAGCAGCTGGATGCGGTTGTGGACGTAAAACTTGATGGCCCTCCAGTCTCGCTGGTTGCTCACCAGCAGGGGGCAGAGTTCAAGGCAGCGCTCACAGTCCGCCTTCGCAGGGACTCGCAGCTCCATGAGGTTTCTCTTTAGGTGAGTCTCCACTGCTACGCGCTCCGCCTCTGACCAGGGACGCTTTAGCACACCACGCTTTCCTGTGAGATAGAGCGGGAGGCGTTAAAGAAAGTGCAAATGAATGGAAACAGAACGTATAGGATGACATTTATAAGGACAACTGACAGATTGTTACCTGATTTAGGTGGAATACATCTCCTCTTATGAACGTTGGCTATTGTTGGGGTGACTGGAGAAGGAACGGGTGCTCTCTTCTTCCGAGGTGGTCGCCCTGGTCCTTTCTTCTTCACCATCACCTCAGCTTTCTCCTTAACTTCCTCCTTTTCTTCTTCTGGCTCTGAATCTTCTGAAAAGGAGTCTGCTGAGTTGCCGGACATGACTGCGGGACAAAGAAAAAGACAGAGGGCAGTTAATCAAAAACAAAGATGAACATATGGCTTTTTTAAGAAAAAGGGATCAACTACAGTTCTGTTACTTACTAAAAGGTTTCTTAATAAATAAGTGCATACTAGTAAAATGCAGTGCTTTAACCTCCGGACATCATGTCATAACTGAATGTGATACAAGTGAGTGTATTGTTTTATATGGGAAAGTCGCAGCGCTGTATGACACACTGTTCTGAGCTCAGCTTTTATCAGATACCCTATTTCTATTTATTACTGTCAAAACCACTGATTAATGAAGTTAAAATGAGGAGCTATCTATATGACTGCTCCTCATTTGACAACAAAAACCTAAATAAGATGGAAACTGGCTGAAGGGAGATTGGCAGGGAGCTGGCTTATCAAGATAACTGACCATCGCTAATAACAGCCTACTTGCTGCTGGCTATACTGCATTTCATTTAGAGCGAAGAAACATCTACAGATCACAACATAAAATGTGTTTTCTTTTTAAAAAGTACAAACACAAGAAAATAATAAGTACTCGCCCACCTTTCACTTCAGTGGTTACATCTCCAGCCTGATCTCGAGCACTCGGATGAGAGGTGGTTTGATTACTTGACAGAAGTACATATTTAACGGATTCAGTATGGACAGAGCCTCCGATATTAAGCATGTGAGGCAAAAGTCCGACGCGCACATGCAGACACAGTGTAAATGAAGAGACGCTCCGGCAGATTCACTGTAACAAACTCACGTAGATTAAGTTTCTGAAACTCAAAAATGATCGAGCCTTTAAATCCTGTTCTGAGTTGTAATATCCCGGCCACACGTGTATTGTATCTGAAATGAGGTGCAGGATACAATATATATTAGCCTGGGCCCAGACCTTAGAATCCGCCCACTCAACTGACAATTCAGTCTGATCTCAGGCTAAGAAAATATGATTACACAGACTATTTCTTGGCTGGGCACAGTGATTTCCTCGAGTCCTCTCTGGTTACCTGGCAACCTCATGATGACAATCAGACTCCAGGAAATCACTGCTCGGGGCCAAGAAATGATTCAGCATGACCCCAAATAAAGTACATAAAGGATCAATTCAAGAAAATCACGCACATAAGACAGTCATCTACCTAAATACTATCATGGTATCCAGCAATGCAAATTATTCTGATTCATTTTAAATGCACAATATTTATATTCTGCTGCTAGGGGTCTCTCACATTAAAATAATAATTAAAGACATAGTGTGATGATGTGAAGTGGCACTGAATCCTAGGAACAGTTTTCTTTATAGGTAAACCAACACCACAGCATAGAAATCATGTTAATGGATGAGGTAATATTAAAGTTTTGTTCACGATAAGTTACATGCACTGACTACCTTCTTCATTCTCTGGTGTATCCAACATATCCAACTAGCAGCAGCTGGTAGTCTGAATGTTACTTTGAATAAATTACATATTTCTCTGCATTTGAACATCGTTGGAAACATTTGGGATAATGCAAGTACACAACTAAACAAAATATCTAACATATGTTTAGCATTTTTAAACATTTTAATGCAATTACATATAAAGCTTTAAGCAGGTTGTGAGATAAACACTACTTAGATTTGACAGAAAAACTCAATGATCATGTCTCTTTCCAGAACAACCTTGCTATGAACATTTTCCTGTTTTGT
The DNA here is from genome assembly GCF_056507025.1 of Lutjanus erythropterus. Classification (NCBI taxonomy): domain Eukaryota; kingdom Metazoa; phylum Chordata; class Actinopteri; order Lutjaniformes; family Lutjanidae; genus Lutjanus; species Lutjanus erythropterus. The sequence goes on from NC_139339.1 coordinate 10,498,909, forward strand.
ATCTTAAGTAAGGCTGTTTTCAATTCAATGCTTTTGTGTATTTCTTTGACCCCTTTAAAGTAATTTACAAGGCTGACATTCCTCTCACAGTCCAATATATAATAGTAGTCCTACTTCAAAAATAATTGGTTTTCCATTAAAATGAAAACAAGAATGTTTTGGCATTTTATATTTATAGATTAGATTATCCTTTATTGTCTCTCTTAGGAGAAATCTGTCTTTGGGCATTTGAGAGAACGCCCACAACAGAGATTCAAAACAGATGCTGGGAGTTCAACCTTGAAAAGCTTGTTAGCAGTGGAACCTGCACCGAATTGAACGCTGCATGCCTGAAATACCTGCTGCTGAGCCCAAGTGGCTTCAGCATTTTCTACTGAAGACAGAAAAATATATTATGTAACTCCTTACCATCCAACTCGAGGCAGATGTGCTGCAGACTCATACCTCGGAAAAGCACACCCTCCCTCTCTCCGTAAAGAACGACACGACCCACACGACCCATCAGCCCTGGATCCCGGAGGATTGTGGAGCAGTTCTGGGTCACGTGATACTCTCGTTCCAGGAAGTCCTCCAGCCGTTTGGTAGCTCCCCCCTGGCCCTCACCCTCCTCCAATAGTAGCAGTTGAGTAAGTATCGCTACCTGCCGCCGCACACGTGTCGCTGTGATTGCTCCAGGGTTCTTGGCCCCACTGGCTCGTGCCAGGTTTCTGAGAAGGTCCGTGCCCCGCAGCGGGGTGGCAGGGGAGTGGTAGGGCCGGGAGAAGACATATGGGCTCTCTGGGTCCACTCCGACATTGGGGCTGGTCTGAAGGAGTAGGTCCAGGCAGGACTCACAGTGTGGTGGGAAAATAAGTGGCTGGACACGACCACGCTTGCCCAGAACGCCAGCCCGAGGGAGGTGACAGAGGACCTGGCGCTCAAATGGGGACAAGAGGGCTTCCATGCCAGAGGGGGAGCTGTTGCCGGAACCGGCCTGGGGGGTGACACGGCTGCGGTAGTCCTGGATTGTGAGCTTGGCCACCTCACATTCCCGGTGGCGGTTGTAGAGGATGAGCAGGGAGAGACTGGAGTGGCAGAGCAGGCGCCAGGCTTCGGCGGAGTGAGGAGAGCGGGTCAGAGACAGGAAAGAGGAGTGCTGCTGGCGGCGGAGGTAGAGGACCAAACAGGAGAGGGAGGAGAGCAGCGGAGACATATGATGTCTGTGTGTGTTGGAAACAAAACAGAGAGAACAGATGAAAAATGTCTTTAAAATAGCATTTGAAAACAGTGTTAATTTTGTCAACAAAAATTAACAAAAAGCATTTGCTGAAGTTCTTTTATTTCATGACTAAATTTTGATAACCTGTTCAAACTTTTCTCTTGTATTTAAACCGAAACTAAAGACTGGAGTCTATCATTCCTGAAGAGAACAGACTGCTTTGTGGATTTAAGAGGTAGGGTATAAAAAGCAACCGATGTGAGACCTGAAAACACAGCATCCTGTAGTGTCTGTCAAGCTAAATATCATTTTTGTAAGTTGACTGATTCAATGACATGTACACTAATTCCCTTTTAGGACTAAATTTAATGTTAGTGTAGCTCGAAGTTCTGTGTGGATTCAGTGCGCATTGCCATGTTCCAGTAACACATTGTTAAATTTAATGGAGCAAAGCTCATTGGAAAACATCTACTCCCTCTAAAAGATCATTTATGATTTCTTTCTTTTATGAGTCGGCAAACATCCAACATAATTTGGAATTAAAGTATGTAAAGTGAATAAACACAATGCCTTAATGATGTAGTTTGCAGATTTTTACTGCTGATTTATTAAAAGTGAGAAAAACTGAGTTCTACTGAGTAAAAACATGATACCAAATTTAGCATAAGACCTCAGTAATATATAAAAAATTCTCTTTTGTCAGGTCATTGACATGATCAGTGTTTAATAATCAATAATGATGCATCAATAATGACTTATGCATTCAGTTTTAAGTGATATGAAAGAGTGTGTCAGTAACACATTCTCAGCCTAGGTGATTAAACACGTAGTTCAAGGTATGCTTGGAATTTTTACTGCTAGGAGAATTATCCTTGAGAAAAACCCATTACACTGTCATAAAACTGACTAGGAAAATTGTAACTGAAGCACTGGCTGAAATTAAGTCGGAGGGGGCGCCTGGGTAGCTCCATGTACAGAGGCTGTGAGTCCTCTGCAGTGGCTGTGGGTTTGAATCCCACCTGCGGCCCTTTGCTTTGTGTCATTCCCCCAATTTCCTATCATATCTTCAGCTGTACTATCGATTACAGGCATAAAAAGCCAAAGAAAATATTTAAAAAATAAATACAATAAAATAAGGACAACATACCACTGAGTAAATCTTGACTAAAACAAAACAAAAGACTAAAATGTGACTTTCACTAACTGCAATTTTCATTAAAGACTTGAAGACTTAAACTAACAAACTAAACTTAAACTAACACTGGTTGAAATCACAAAGCACCATCCAAAAAGTTACCAAAAAATATCTAAATTATAATAAGACTTAAATAAAAAGTGTTTTGGAGACAACAGAGTAAAGAAAAAGACAATAATCCAACCGCACCTTACAATCTCTCCGTTCTTCTCCTCTGGTGCATCTTCTTCTCCTTCTCCGCTCAGCTCCAGATCTTCATCTGGATCTACATCTGGTTCTGGAGTCGGAGGTGGAACCAGCTCCTCCTGACTTCTCGAGCTCTCCACCTCCACTTTTGGCGGCTCTTCATGCTTTTCTTTCTTCATCCTTCGACCCCTTCTAGGCGTAGACGGCGGAGGTGGCGGCGATGGACTCGTTACTCGTGACACCATCTGGGGTGTGGGGCGTTTTGTGGCGGGCAGTGGTAAGCTAGGCCCCTTCTTGGCAGCTGCGGGTTGAGTCGAAGAAGGTGGGGAAAGCGAGAGGGAGAAGGAAACGCCGCCTGTGCTTGAGCGTGTGGCCGGTGATTCTCTCTCCCTGGAAAAGAGGGAGGGCGGAGCAGGGTTGGAGGCAGAGGGCTGAGGGACAGCGAAGGAATGAGTGTGAGGAGCAGGCGCGGAGGACGATGACGGGTGAGGGTGTGCGGCACTGCCATTTGAAGAGTTGTGCGTGTGCAGGTGTGCAAGCTCCATGGCTGTTCTAACCTCTGGCTGGTTGGCGTGGTGCTTCTCCAGGTGGCGTGCCAGAGAACGATAGTGGCGACCGCAGTACGGGCAGTGCTGCCGCCGGCTCACTGTGGTGCCGCTGGAGCTGCCGATGTTTATGTTGATGTTGTTGTTGATGTTGGTGGTCGGCGGAGCCAGGGCGCTGACTGGGGACTGGGACTGGGACCTGGCAGGGGGTGCGACAGGCGCCGGGCGGGAAAAGGATGAGCAAGGACGCCCCGGTCCTCTAGAGGAGGTGGGCGCGCTCTTCTTCTTCGAGTTGACCACCGTGGGCAGCTTGCGTTTCTTACGGCGGCGGAGCATTCGACCCCTTATCTCCTCAATTTCCTCTTCTTCATCGTCGTCGTCATCGTCGTCGTCTTCCTCCTCCTCGTCCTCCTCGCGGTCTGAGTCACTGGGCTCAGAGTGGGTGAGCGGGGAGGATGAGGGTGACAATGACCAAGACGGGGTAAGGTAGTCAGACACGGACAGCGACAGTGGGTGGGGACCGGCCTCTTCCTCCTGGTTAGACAGATTTCAAGTTAAAACCAGGATAGCTCAGAATCTACATTCTTATCACATTAAAGTTGAAGAGGTGATTTTAATTTTTCTGTTATTGTCAATGTACATTATTCTATTTATATTAACTTTTTTCTCTAAATTTATATATTAATACTTGAACATAATGTGTACATGTTGTATACAACTGAAAAAAAAAAAAAAAAAATGGAAGTAGAACTAGAACAGAAATATTACAGGAGGACTGGCGTTCAATGCAGCACTCATCCACAAGCTTAGAGAAGTGTTCAGAATTTGGCTGGAAATACTCGATCCATTCCTTCATTACACCCAACATTAAAAGTAAACATTCCCAGTCACAACAGCAGAACTGGAGACAGTACGAGCACATGGACGCAATCACTCCCACAACTTCTGGACAAAAATTCAAATATTTGGGGGAAAAATATGCTCAGCTCTGAGACAGATTTTGGGATATGAAATCCCAAATGTTGTTAAGATCTTGTATGCTGCTGTAGGAACTGAGGTGGTGATATTAAATAAAACTGGTGTCCTGTAAAATGCTGCTTATTTCTACTAGAAATGAAATGACAAGGAAATGGTTCAAACCTGAGAGTTCAAGCCTCAAGCAGTGGATGGACATCAAAGAAATCTTTGACATGTTCTATCTAGAGAAGCAACCTTCTTCAAAAAATGTGAGAAATGGACTGCCAACATTAAAGTGGAAGGTGACGCTACCTTCCTATGATTTACTTTGAAAAATAAAGGCCATCTGACATGATCTATCATGATTATTCAAACTGTGTGCCCCTGCACTCTATTCTTTTTTGTTTTTCATTCTACCCGTTTTCTTTTTTCTTATCTAATTTATAAAATTTTTTAAAAATCATTAATTAAAAAGGAAAATAAGTAAAACTACCAGCCCAAATTCATGATTATGAAGGAACATGTTATCCATGTTACCAGGATTATCCTTAAAGTGTTCCTTGTCCACTTTATTCAAGTGACCATCAACTTTGCTCACCATTGCGTTCTCGCCCCAGTCCGTCAGGCTGTAGTCTACTGTGATCTCCTCCCCTTTGGCGATGTCTCGGATTGCTATGACAACCAGCCGGACCTGAGTCCCACAGTGGACTTCTCGAATTCGGCAGTTGGGCGGCGGATGGAAGAGCACGGGTCCCCGAACGCCACTCGCTCCCTCCTCCCCCAACTCTGGCACGCTGCAAAACATAAAGTGACATCAGCGATTCGGACCCCCGACCTAAACACAGCATCTGAGCATGGTTACCATGGTGAGGGTCTATCTTACCAGAGCTGAGTGGGATCAGGCAGGTAGTAGGGACTGCCAGGTGGAGGGAGGCGGTCTTCTGCACCCTCCGGATACTGGCTATCACCTGGGACAGAGTCAACTGTTTAAATCTAGCACATCTTAACCACTGGCCGTATGTTTGAAAGATGGCAGGTGGCTCTTCTTACTAGAATACACTGCTAATTACAAAATGGGATGCTTGTTTATCATAAGCACCTCAGTGGATAAAAACACAAACAGCAGGTGTCAAAATGTGTGTGTGTGCGTTTCTATATATACCAGGGCTGTAGCTGTGTTCTGACATGCTCTCCTCCTCCTCATCTTCTGTTACATACGCTCGGTCACACACCTTCACAGGTGTCCCCTTCCTTTTTCTCCCACACACACGGCTGTAAAAACAAACCCAGGGCTCCATTTAGCATAATGATACATTACGACAAAGCAGCGCTCAAGACGCCGCTCCTGTAAATACATCAATGGAGGGCAGCTAAAATGAGCAGAACATGTGATACATGTACTTCACATAAGATTTCTTTTAGTTAAGTGACTCATCCACAACAATAAGGCTTTGAACTTCTTAACTAGCGGCGGTGACGGCAGTTTAATTGTCATTCTTCCACTTAAGAAAGACATGTCTTTGATTTGATGACAAGCGATCAAAACAAGGACACTTGGATCTGTATTTACACACAACCTACATATAATGCTGATTAGGGTATAGAGAGTGTAGCAGAAGGAAAACGGTCCCTAAAAATATATAAAGGACAAAGAAAAGAACATTCATCAACTACATTTTAGCTTTTAATTTTGAACACTAATTAAAGTCATTACTGATCAACCTGTTGATTAATGTTATGATTAATCGTTTCATCATTTAGCCTTAGCCTTAAAATTAGGGCTGGGCTGATATAGGTGAAAAGTCTTTTCTGGATAAAATCTTTCATTTCAGTCAGATACTTAAAATTCAATACTTATAATAATTCAAAGACCCATTTTTTTTAATAAATACCAGGAACCACTTTATTTAACAAGGCACACAGGTAATAGAATTAATAGACTTAAAAAAAACTTTTTGCATGTCAATCGTAACACTCCCCATTATGACATGACATGACAAGTTATTTGTGACCCAAGGCATATTTGTGCTGTGCTCTCATGGTGGTTTGCATTTTATGAGATGAAATGAAACTACTGAATTTTATTGGACAATATTCTTGGGTCTATTGACAAAAGTCTTCATATCACTGTAGTTCTTTTACCTAGACTTAAATAAAAAGTCAGATAATTGTGTAAAAAAAAATACCCAACACAGTTTCCAACAGCCAAAGGAGACATTTCCAAATGTTCATGTATTGTCCAATCAACAGCCCAGAACCCAAACGTAAGCCTCTCACAATGATATAAAACAGAACAGCTGAAATGTTTCATATTTGAAAACTGGAAACAGCAAATTATTTGGTAATTAGATACATTTTTTAAGTGAGACATCACACAGGTGTCAGTTCATTCCAGCCTATTTAAATGCATTTTAAATAGCAGGCTGATCAATCGGTTGATTGATTAGGCCATTTTGAGCTAATCAGCATCGATCGATGCCTGTGCTCACGAGGCGGCTGAACAATGACTGCAGACACATCTGCAGGCAGCCCTGTCAGTGTGGCTGCTGTGAAATGATGCATGCCCTGGTAAAAGGTGAAGGTGGTAAAAAAAAGTCCAGTAATACTATAATATTAATATAATATTTTGTGATAGAACCAATAGTCATTCATACAGTATTGTCACAATATTGAGGTATTTGGTCAAAAATATGTAGTCCACATTGCTGTTGAGTAGTTTAATTTTCAGCAATGCATCATATTCTATAAGATCATCATATGTTTGCACTATTTTAGAATATACAGTTTGTTATTTTAGAGAAAAAGTGTATATTGATACATACAGTATATATTGTGGCATAACCTAAAAATATTGACATTATTTATAAGCCACGATTGCCCCCTAATTTAACTAGGGATGTTAAGCAATAATTTAAGAAATTAAAGCTATATTAATCAATAATCTGTAGTGTAGAAATGGCAGTATCTTTGCCACAATTGCTGCTGTTTTGTCTGGCAAAGCTATTTGTTCAATAAGGAAACTTTAGGTTGAACTTAAAATGACAAAAACAATGAGGAAAAAAGTGAGAGAGAGGGGGCAAAAAAAAAGAAAAACTGTCTATACAGTATTTCTCATATATTTTTCCTTTTTCAAAAAAATGTGATTTGGTTCTGGTTCTGCAATTTGGGTATTGCACCTGACAATACATACTGCGATTAACTGCGCAGCCCTAAATATCAGAATTATATTTCAACCACCCTGCTCTCTGAATGTTGGCACTGACCACTGAAAAACCTGTGTCAGTCGATCACTAATACTTTGTTGTCACCACAATGATCACTAATACTTAATATATTTTAGGAATATATTTTTGTACAAGATAAATTTTATAGTTTAGACACCTTGCAGGAAGGGTACCTGGCAATCCAGGTGTGATCAAGGACCATGATAGACAAACACAGATCAACTGTAAGCAGGCAGCTTGTGTAGAAGTAGTGATTTCATCTATCTCGGTTACGATTTTTAATCCAAATATTGCTTATAGCTCCACCCCTTTTTCTAATCACGTCAGACTCTGCGTTATAAATGCATTTACAGAGGAGAGATTAACAACAACAAAGCGTCTCTAATTCAATGAGGGCTGGTGACAGTCAACTGTTTTCGGATGCATATTGCTCCTGGTCAGCAACTTTGTTTACTCAAAAGCCAAACAAGCCACGAGTCATGATCTGCAGCAGCTGAGCAGTCAGACAGTGTTAACAAGAGTGAGATAATAGCAGCAAAGGTGGTGTGTTGACTATAATGTGCTGCCTAAAAATCTGGCGTGACGGGGATTATCGACAGGAGATCAGATTTGACTGGCCAGCTGCGTTAGATACATAGCTGATGATTCCTGCTGGGTGCATGCTAACATTAATGCTAAACCACGGCTAGCCTGTTAGCTCCCAGCGGCTAACGTTCAGACTTGTGTCCCGTCAAAACATTAAAAAAATAAACGTCTGGCGATTAAACGCGAGCCGAGGCTGACGGGGGAAGGCGCAGCCTCACAGGACGCGGCAGCTGCAAACAAAACACAGACAAAAACCACTTCCTCTGCTCCGTTTTCTGCAATATAACGCTGAAAATCATGCACGCCAATAAAGGCTCCTAACGTTAACTAAAACTAACGTGCACGCTCCTCGGGTGCATTTTGCTCTCGTGTGATAAAATAAATCCCCGGTGAAAACGACGACACGCCGGAGCCTCGCCGTGCTCACTCACCCCCGCGGCGGCGGCGGTTTGCTCCCATCCCCGTCGCTGTCGAGGGTCGGTGGTTCCCGGTAGTCAAAAGGCGACCGTACAGTCTCCGCCATTAGGACTCCCTTCCCTACCTCTCTGGCGCTCCGGTACACTGCTCAACGCGCATGTGCACAACATCCTTTGGGGTTCTCTTGTTAAAATGGGGTGCACTCACCTCTTTGAGGAAATAAAGACCTACAATCTCAAGCTTCACATTCAGTGGATGCACTGATTTAAAATACAGCATTGCACACACTCAATAGAGCTTGAAAGTGCCACTGCTTTGAAATTAAGCAGGCTTGTAAGCCAACAAAGACACACTGGTTAACCCTGATGTCTGCTTGGGCTCTCTGAGGCCAGAATTTCAAAACTTTTAATCTAGATAAGACTTATCCAGATTGTGCAAACCATTTTTTTGCTATTTTAGATAAAACTGATCTAGTAAATTTTGTCCTGGTTTTCAAATAATTTTCAAATAGGATCATTCTGATCCAAATACCATAAGATTTAGGATTACAGAATGTAGATTTGCAATCTTTGGATAGACTTTTGGTCAAAGTAACATTGCATTCACACAGATATGTTAATATATTATTAATCAAATATCTTGCTTACAGTTTATTGATCAAAAGACCCTCAGTAAAATAACAGTGTACTGGAGCGTACCGGTCCATCTGGTTGCACTGCTGCCTGTTGTAGGTCAGAGTCACCTGCTTGTGTTTTTAAAAACAGCGAGGAACCTTTAGTGACATTATGAGGCATGATGGAGGTATAAATTATGTTGCACATTGCACTTTCAAAGGAAGTTGCTTTTTTTTTTTTTTTTTTTTACAGAACAACAGCTTGGAGTTTTTTGGTGTTTTAATTGAAAATATTATTTCATTGGTTTAATTGTTTAATTTAGAATGAATAATGTTTTGGCATGATCAGTGTTACTAATACTCTACTATATTACAGAGGGAAATATTGTATTTTTCACTTCCACTACATTTATTTTACACACAACTGGGTACTTTTCGGATGAACACTTTGCATGAAAGCATATATACATATAGAATACAAGTGGTTTCCATCATTATGGCTTATAGCTGCTAAATCGTGTCTAATTTGAGCCACTTATCACTTTTTAGGTGAGATTAGAAGTTCCTCTGAAGTACCCTGTAAACTAATCTGGTTTAATTTAAATATTTCTTCAAGTCATTGTGTGACACAACTCTGATTTTATTCTTGACTCCACAGATTTATCCTGTGACCCTTGGGAGTGGGTAAAATTAAACATAAAAATATCTATTTTTATATTATATTTATTCATCAATTATTATAGGAAACAGTATATTTTTGCATATTTGAATGTTTGCCTGTTACACCTACCTCAATTGGAACTTCCTAATTGGAAGTGGACCAATTGTCTCTATTCTCCTTATAATTTTCATCATGTTATATATCACTTTTTTCCAGGAAATGTCAAGGAAAATTCTGAAGACATTAGGGATATCTAAAATTAAGTGTTACCAAATAAGTCAAGAGAAAATAACTGGTTGATTTAGCATTTGTTATGATTGTGTTTTGCACACACAGTGTGGAGTGTAAAAAAAAAAGAAGAGAAAGTAAAGTTAAAGTCAACAAAACACAAGGGTTAACAGTGGGTTTTAATTTTCAATGCACATCCAGTTATTCATTACAGAGATAAAAGAAAAGCACGGCAGTAAGAAATTCACCATACCAACGAGTCTGGAAGTCACAGCTCATCCACTCAGTGAGTCTTACGCTGCATCATGTATTTAACGTTACAGTGGAGTCGTGGTGGTGCAGAGTGTTTGATACTTTTGGCTACAGACACTACAGTCCTACTGTAAACTACTGGTCTCGTTCAGTGCTTCCCAAACATTCCTTCTGCTTCTAACGGAGGGTGTGTCAGAAAAAATTGAAGAAAAACTTCTCACGTGTTACAGTTCAAACTTGTGAACAATGTAGCAGCACATTCAAGTATAACATCAGGAGACACGCCGTATTACAGAAACTGACTAATGTGTAGCCATGGTAACAGGACCTGCTTTTGGCAAAAAAAAAAAAATAATTACAAATGAAAAGTTCTTAGGTAATCTTCCTTTCCTAACTTCAGATAGGACAAGTGGATTACACAAACATCTTAAATCCCCCAAATCATAAATGACCTTTCCTAACTTTAGAATAACGGTTAAGCAGTTCTACTTTTCAGCCTGTAGTAGTAGCTAACTTACTAATGGTAGCTAACAGTAGTTAATTGTAGTTTTGGCTAACACTAGCTAACGGTAGTGTTTGATAACTGTAGCTAAAGGTAGTGTTGGCTAACAATAGCTACCAGTAGTGTTAGCCAACAGTAGCAAATAGCAGGTTTGGCTAACACTAGTTTACAGTAGTGTTTGATAACAGTAGCTAATCCTAGTTTGGGGTAACAGAGTTGTTAGTGTTGTTGTAAATTTTGCAAAAGTAATGCAAGTGAATTTCTCTACAGATGTTACCCACATTACAGCCAATACAGAATACAATCCCAAAATCTTAAATGACGTCTCCTAGCTTTAGGATAACAGTTAGGCTGTTCTAATTTTTACATTTCCACCTGTAGTAGTAGCTACCTTACTAACTGGCTGACTAACGGTAATCAAAGGTAATGTTCGCTAACAGGACTAATGATAGTTTTAGCTAACACTACCTGATGGTACGGCATCTTAATGGCATCCAAGCTGTTCTAATTTTTACTTAACCGCTTGTAACCGCTCACTAATAATGAGCTAATGGTCGTTTTAGCTAGCAATAGCTCACGTTACTGTTAGCTAACAGTAGCTAATGGTAGTCTGAGCTAACTGAAGTGTTAGCTAATGTAATTTAATGCGTATGGCTTTTGTTTTATTGCTTTTACACAATGAATGCCAGACACAGTGGGGGCTGTGTCTGCTATCTTAGCCCACTCTCTCTTTTATCTCTAAAGTTAGTGTTGATGTAAATTTGGCCAAAAACATCTTTGGATTTCTTTATAGATGTTACCAACACCTCATCATCTGTGTTGAAGTTGAATGCATGATGTTTTTGCGCATGTTTTTTGGTATGTTTCAGTGAGAAAAATGAAGAGTTAGGATTTCCTAACCTGAGATGAAATAGGATGAAGTAAAAAAAACGTCGGTTAAGATTTGCTTCTGTAGTTTCTGTAATACGGCCTGAGAGCAGCAAACATGACACTTGATCATCACAGATTGTGCCTAACTATAAACACTAGAAACATTCAGGGTATATATGAAGAATGTGGACTTGGATTAGGAATCATTTAGATATGTTAATAACGTGGTACATTAAAAGCTAAGTGACCTATTAAAACAGTCAAAACGTCTACAGATTCAGCTGCACATCAGTCACAGTTTATCAGTCATGGATTTTTGGCTACATTCTAGCAGTTAGTAGAGTTTGGAGTGTTATGAACAGCAGATAAGTAGTCATCAAAGGTAAATCCACTTAAATAAAATAAATTACACACTGCATACAAAAAAGGGCATTCTGAAACAGTCTAACTCTGCCACTTCACAAAGCAAACCAACCTTTATACAGTTGCAAGTCTGCACTCACTTCTTTGTTCAAAGGAAATAGCAACCGTGGCAAACTAGAGGTCATTTTAGCACTTGCTGGGGAAATACCAATGTCTGGGAAAAGCTGTCTACTGGGCTTTGTTAAAGGAGCTTAGCTGTGATTTTAGTTAAGCGGGACATTTTTTAACCTCTAGTGTACACAGACTATATTCCACACCACTTGATATTTAATTTGGAATACATAAACGGGAAAGCTGGCTGTTAGTGTTGAGTGAGTTCGTTCATAGATGTTGCTGGAATGAAACCAAGAAAATCAGATCTCTTCTGTTCCTCCCTTCTCTTTGTGTAAGTCATGGAGGGTCTGCGCAGCGTGGTCAGCCCAGTGGATTAGCTCCAGCAGCACTCGATAGGTCCACATTTTGAGCCCGAAAACTCCCCCAGCGCCATCGGTTTCCTACACAGACGAGAGCAAGTTACATCCGCTGCCTTTCATTGTACCCAGATACAGTCCAAGAAAATAAGTGTTTAGTAGGGCTGCACGATTTAGTAAGAAAGTCATACTGTGATTATTTTGATTGAAATTGCGATATGTAATACAAATGATCAGTTTTGCGTTACAATTTCCATGTTCACAGACAGATATAAAATATTAAAACTGTGATGATGTGACATTAATTGAGGTCTGTACCAAACAAAATGTTTCCTTCATCTGGAGGACCAGATTTTTAGGCTAGGATATCTACGCAGCGTTATAGTACATCATTATAATGCCGTTGTCGCGTACATTTTTCCTTTTTAAAAAATATCGCAATTTGGTTCTGGTTTGGCGATTTGGATAGTGCACTTGGCCACATTGCAATTTTACTGAATGCAGCCCTAGTGTTTAGTGGACGGGGGAGGATATGGTCACACTTAAACTTTTCCAGTAACTGTCCAGTTTCATTAATCAATTGAAAAGTCTGAGAGCGATGTTCAAAGCAAGACAGAAAATATGTAGGCCAGTAACAAGTTAAGAGACTGTTTGGTCATGTCTAAATAAATATGTTTGCATTTGGTTCCTACAACAAAGTTGGTATAGTTTATTGCTCATTTATATGTCCAGCAGATAAGGAGCATGACCATTCATTCGTGTCTGTGTCCACCTGATGACTGTAGTAAGTTTTCTTTTAGCTAAGTTTTGTTCACCACCTCCTGCAGGGAAATGTCTGTAGTTTTAGCTGCTAAGTTCTCCTTTATATTCACCAGCTAGGTTCTAACTTTGTCTCTCTGTTGTTAGGTGCTGAAAAACAGGAAAAAAGCTGCGTATTTGACACCTTTCACATTAAATGTAGTCATTTAAGCCACTGTTAATATAAACATATTGATTGGTGCAGCTTTAAATGCAATCAAAAGATTTTCTTGGATACCTAAGTGATTAAGTTAATTGTTTAAATCCTTGTTCCCAGCAGTAGTCATACAATACAGGGTTTAGTCACACCCTTCGCAGAAACTTCTCCATTTAATTATGTTATTAAGAAATAATAGAGGCCTCACGGCTTGGAAACACCCTAGTTTGTCAGGTCCTTCTGTGTTGAATGCCAGATTTGATGTAGATGACTGAATTCTTGTCATGTCATAATAGATACATACAACTGACACATAAAATTTATACAAATGCAACCAAAAGATGTCTCTTGAACATTTTGTTGCATGTTGAAAACGCATCCTAAGAGGAGCCAGAATTAAAGTTTTTATGACGTCTTTTTATAAAGTCCACTACATGTCCAATGTTGAGCCCTAATTTAGCACATGAAACAAACACAAAATTTTGATTAATCACAATTGATTTCTTTTAGGGGTTTTTTTGCAGAAAAAAGCACTGCAGATTTTTTCCAGACATGTACAAACATTCATCTGAATGTCCAAGAGGGGCTGTAGTGAGTATTTCAGATATTAAACCTGATTTGCACGTCCTGCAGACATACAGATATGATCTTTGACTGACCGACACAATGAAGACATGATCTGCATGTGTTGCAGACGTCTTATGTTTGCTGGGTAGGTCTGTAGCAGGTTATTCTGTGTGTGCCATATTCAAAATGTTTCCAAAAACGTGACTTTAAAGTATATAAAAGTACATAATTCCTTTTAGTGTATGTTTGATAAAAGAGCAGTGACTTGTAATTGTATTAGAGGATGCTTAATACGGGTATAAAATCTATAACAAATACTGCACCTCAGTGCACTGGTGGTCTGGGGTGACTTCCAGGGTTGTGTTCTCGGTCTCCGCCAGATCTTTGGTGCTGAGGAGCAGGTGCTCCAGCCGGAGCCGGACGTTCTTCCTCATGGTCTCGTAGTCGCCCTCCAGCTCGCCCAACTCCTCCTCTTCCTTCAGGATGACACAGTGGAGCAGCCCCAGGCACTGCCGCAGAGCCGAATGCAGCAACTGCACCTGCTGCTCCGTGCTAGGCTCCTCGGAGTCATGGGACAGGGACACGATGCGCCTGCCGTCTGGGGTGTGGTCCAACAGGAAGGTCTCCCTCTCTTTCTGAAAGTGTGAGGAAAAGAGTGCAAAGCGGACAGATATATGGTGCTACCGGCCTTGTACTTGTGCCTTTTATTTTATTTTAGTTCAAGTACAAATTCAATACTAAGTGACGGCCATATTGATTATATTGATCAATTAAGAGGTGTTCTAAAAGGAAGATGAAGCACAGAAGCAGGACAGCAGGAAAAAAAAATCCAATACACTCTATCCATTAAGCACCCCAGGGAAAATGGAGGGGATGTGGTGGTGGGGGGGGGGGTCTTTTAGTGTGATTACACTCTGCACCACAGCATCCCATCCAACAACACACAAGTGCACACTGCAATTAAAGTACATGTATGAACAGGAGTGAATGTTACTGTACAGTTAAAGTCAAATCTATAGCTAATTCAAATGCGACAGGTAGCTAGCTGCCTCGGGACAAAAACATGCTCGCTTTAAGGCAAGCCACAAGTAACGGGAAGGGGTTGTGTGTGTTACAGCGAGCATAACGAGAGCATAAAGGGATATAACTCACGTATAGCTGGAGCAGGCGGGTACATTCGTGGTGCAGTAGCCGGGCGAGAGCCACCGCTCTCCCGGTCTGCGTCGGGCCAGGCACCGCCGTGTCCAGCACGGTTATCTGCTGCTGCTCCTCCTGCTCTGCCATTTGCACTCCAGCCCTGTTCGTATAGGTGGGTTAGCAGCGAGCTGGACGGACAAACACCGAGCAGAGACACGAGTCGGGGGACCCCCCCAACGTCGAAACAACTATTTTCTGTCTTTTTTTTGTGTACTTCAGCGGTTTGAACACGGAGCGGAGGTCCTCTCAGCGGCTGTCAGTGAAGCGTGTTTGTGTCGGTGCTCATTTTGGCATGCACGCAAACAGAGGGGATTTAATTGGTTCCGCAAGCCACAGGGACGTTTTTAGGGGGACGCACCGCACAGGAGGACCTTTTTTTTTTTCTCTCTCTCCCTCAAAAACGTCACCGAACGACCCACCCATCCGTCCACAAATAATAAAAACTCTCTTTATTAAAAGGATTTTTCTCAGTAAACTACCGTGGAAAACCTCATGCGGTTTTTAAATATTTTCTGACCAATAAAATACCGCGGAGCTTCTTTCACAAGTGTACAAAATTTTCTCCAGTAAACAATAGTTTAGAGAGAACATAAACTGTGTAATGTGTTTTTATTTATGTAAAAAAAAAAAAAAAAGAAAAGAAAAAGAGATTCGCAACTGTTTGGAAATCGTGTTATTTGGTTTCTACCATTCATTGCTCATCTTTGTCACATTATTGATTTAAAAACAAAATAGAAAAATAAATTTTATTACCTCTCTCCCCTTACCTCCCCCCTCCCCAAAGTATATATTTTTCCCTAAAATTAGTACATAATAATTGTGTATTATCATTAAAACATTTTTGGAGGGTCCACACTTAACAACAGCTGGTAACAGCTGGGATGGGATAGAAGAGGAAAGGAGGAGTCTGGGAATATGGATGGTATATTTCTTTTGTAATTATATATTTATACACATATCATAAATCAAGAGTGATAAATTAGCTGGGTCAATTTTCTTTAAATTTCACCATATTGATCTATTACACACAGTTTTTCATTCTATTTTGAGGGGAGATTGTCCTTATCTGAACTGAGGGTCTAAATGTAGCAGCTGTATGGATTTTAAAAACTCTTAGGACAAATTTGTGATGTTGGACTGTATAAATAAAAGTGACTTAACTAATATGTTTTTGTAAATTTATAGTCTTGTTGTCCTTTGCTGTCCCTCTGTTACTACAAAGTTGAGATAGGCACAGTTGCTTGTATCAGTCCACTCAGTAATGGTTTAGAAAAGTAATTTTTCAGATGTTATGTCCTAGATGTGCTTTGATTCTGTTTGTTTATTTAAAAACTGACTTCAACCCGTCCACAGTTTGCAGATGAAGAATGGCTGAATCTGGCATATTTACACCATATTAATGTTATTTAGTGTGTTATTCCTTGACACATAAACTGTATCACCTTATTTCAAAGGATGAAACAAAAAAAACAGACATGGGAACATAATTTGTTTATTATAGTTATTCTGAATACATTTTCTGATAAATTAAGACTGTAAGATTACGAGTGCTCAGTAGTAGTGGCAGTGTACAGAGGTATATTTTATCATCTAAGATGCCAAAAAGAAAATGCTGACCAAAAAAATTCAATTTTACTCCTGCTGCCTGCATAGTTACTGTGAAAAAAAATACTAACACAAGACTCGGTAATTAAATCAGATGGAACAGAGCACAATTTGACGCTGAGATTACAAAAGACATTTAGACGCATCA
Source organism: Lutjanus erythropterus (assembly GCF_056507025.1). Taxonomy (NCBI): domain Eukaryota; kingdom Metazoa; phylum Chordata; class Actinopteri; order Lutjaniformes; family Lutjanidae; genus Lutjanus; species Lutjanus erythropterus. The sequence continues at coordinate 10,515,647 of NC_139339.1, forward strand.
TAAGAAGAAACCAGGGTACTGGTACTGTGCACAATGGCTGACTGAGACACTTGACAGGAGCCAGTGTTAACGTTATAACAAACACCTCTGATTTTACTTGTATGACAAGTCTAAATGCCTGCGGTGAAAAGTTATTTTGTGAAGAAAAGATCTTGCCTTTCTCAAACGATTACAAAAACTACTTATTTCAGATTTTGTCTGTGATTTCTCTTCGTCAAAACCTCTACTTGAACAAAGCAATTTACATTTATCTTAAGATCCGGACTAAAAATTCCACTCATTTTAATGTCTCAAAGATTCTTTTATACCAAAAACTTCTTTTGGTCGTAGTTCCTGCTCACAGTGCATTTTAATATAACATTTAAGAACCTGAAATTACTCGAGTTAACCCAGTTATGTAAATGATCTATTCACCTTCCAAAAAGATGCATACAAACAATAAACAACAACAACAACAGGGACACTATGGGGACATAAATGTCATTTTTGACTTACTTGAACAGTATCTTTGTCTTTTTACTCTCTAAAAAAATGTAAAAAATAAAAACATACACACATATGTACAAACACAAGGTTCAAAAACCAGAAAGTTACAAAATATTCATTAAAGGGATAGCTTGGATTTTTTGAAGTGGGTCTGTATGAGGTACTTATCCATAGTGAGTGTCTCACCAGCAGCTCCCAGTCTGGACAAGCAGCAGGACTACTTGTGTAGGATAAAAATGTATTTTATCCACCTAAAAAACATTTAGTAAACACTGTATCTCAAATCTTCTCACTACTTAACCCTTGCCATCAGACACCTTTTTCCAATGGGAAATTGCTGTCATATAAGCCAAACATTGTTGTCTCCAAGTAACCAGACTCCTTTGACACAAACAGTGATTTTACTTTGCAGAAGGCGGGAGTTGCTGATCTACCGCTGCCTCAGTCAGTCAGTTTGTTTGTGTTATTGTGTGACTTCAGTGAATCAGAACTAAACTTTTAAAACATGAAAGCCAACGACACAAACAAACTTTTTTTAGAGGCAGCAGTAGACCAGCAATAACTGCTGTGTTGTACAAGGTAAAATGACTGTTTTTGTCAAAGACGTCTGGCGTGAAATAATTTAATTTTCCATGTTGTCTATGCACCCATTTTCATTCAGTGTCAATGTATGTAGCCATATAGGTATGGTTTCGTACTGCATCACTGCATAACTCATACACGTTCATACTGATGCATTTTCTTTCAAACTAATTTGGTTGTGGATGTCTGGATTTGGTGCACTTTATAAGGCACTTGGGGCAGAGTTGCCTTGTTTTTGAGGACATGAAGCTCACTCTGGTCTTCGCTCTCTCACACAGTGGTAAACATTCTGACTGTGCTGACTGCCAGCTCCAAACACCATTTTAAAAAAAAACACTCTGCTTGTATTATCCAGCTATTTTTTAGAAATTCGGAATTTTATATTTTCCAAAACCAAATACAGCTAATAGTTTGGAAACACAAATATTTTTCCATACTCTGTAGAGGCCCTGTATAAGTGTGATTTCCCCTCAGAAAAGGCTGTCTAATGTCAAGGTAAAGTGGTGAAAATATTCTAAATAAAGCCTACAATTAAATTTTGTTGTTGTTGAGCCTTTTTTAAAGGTGGCTAAAATGCGTTTTGCTGCCTCTCATATGGTGCTCCAGCTGCTTCTCCAAACTGGGGGCATGTTGACCACCATCTACAATAGGTAATACACTGTTTAAGTACCTCATACAACCCCACTTCAAATGATCTGAACAAACCCTTAAAGTGGTAAAAGTATATAATCTATATTATAAATCATACTCCCTGATGTGAAGCAGCTCTGTGTAGCTTTGTACTATGTAGGATTACTGTGTTACACTCATTAAAGTCTATTATTTCAAACATTTATAACGTCAGCTTATCAACTTTTAACAGATCCTTCAGTCTTTTGTTTCTTTCTTAAATCTAACTCTCTTCTTGTTTGTGTCTCCTTCATCACACTGTGCATAAAGTTCCTGTTCAGCTCATTTTGATGCCATCTATCTAGATTAAGCTCTCTCCAGGAACCTCGGCACACTGTAAAAGAATCTGTCTCTCTCCTTCCCTCTCCCAAACAATCCCCTCATCTTCTTTCCTCCTCTCCCCGTGACCCTCCCACATCATTTCACCTACACCCTGATGACTACCACCCACCACCACCCTGTCCCACAGCTCGCCCTCCCCGGGCAGCTGTGCATCCTCGTGAGCCACCCTGCCCCACTGCATGGGCTGCTGGGAAGCCAGGGAAGCTGTGGAGGCCAGCGTGGTGACAGAGCTCAGGGTGAGGAGGGTGCTTTGGGGGTCTGCAGTGGACATGGAAGCGACGGGGCTGGCAGGAAGGGTGGAGAGCTGGATGAGCTGGGGGTGGCTGGTGTTGGAAAGGTGAGCAGGAGGAGCGGTGGTGAGGTGCAGCAAGGTGGGGGCCTGCTGCTGGTGTGCAACCTGCACCACATGATGCGTGGGCAGCTGGAGGAACTGGCCTTGAGATACATCGATCTGCGTCTGCGGAGCGAGTGGGAGCACCACCTGCTGCAGCGGAGTGAGCGTAGCACTCATCGCCTCCTGGTTCTCCTGGCTGCCACGGGGCTGGTCGGGCTGGGTAAGCACCGGGACTGTCTCTGGGATCGGGTTGGGGGTGGGACTACTGATTACAGAGCCTCCATTAGCTGCCATGGCTTCAGCTATGAGCACCTCGGGGTGGCTCTTTGCCTTGTGGGCGACAACGGAGTCCTTTTTCTCAAACTTTTTGCCACAAATGGAGCAAGAGAACTGGTAAGAAGCTTCTGCATCGTGCTTCTTCATGTGCCAGTTTAAGGAGGCCTTCTGACGGCAGGTGAAGCCACAGATCTCACACCTGCCACAAGGTGGAGACAAAGATTGTGTCACAGTCTAAACTCAGTTGAAGCTCAAGACTCATCAATGCCAGCTGACCTCCAATTTCACTGCAACTTATTCTGAACCAGTATTCAGATTTTTTCCTTAAGTAAAAATAGTATGACATAGTTCTACCCCTGTGGAAAAATTCTCCATGTCAAAGTTCCTCATGTAACAGCACAAAAGTAGCAGCAAATTCATTGAATTTTACTTTAAGTTTAACAGTAGATGTACTCACTATGCAGCCAAAATGGTCACCTTCATTTTATTTCATTTTTAAATTTGTTTTCAAATCAGTTTAGTTTCAGTTAATGAACAAATAATCATTATTCAACAGACGTTCCAGTCTCAATCCACCAATGTTGAGAAATTTGACCAAACTGACAAAGATTAAACTAAAGAGATTTCTTGTCTGTTCTTAATTTTATTTCAGTTTTAGTAGTTTTAGTAAGTACACAGTATCTTTTCTTCTCTAGTCTAGTTTTTATTATTTATTTTAGTTTTTATTTTGATAGACACAGAGTTTTAGTTTTTATTTTAGTTTTAGTTAACTATAATAATCTTGTATACAACTGGATCACTGTTATAATTGATACAATTAATATGAGGCATTTAAATATTAGTTGGCCAAAGTGAAACACATTCTTGCTATTTTACTAATAGAGGTGATTTAATGACTGCATAAGTACGCATTGTATTTTATATGCTTATAATAGATTTTTAAAATCTTTACTTGCAAGTAACTTGAAAGTACAGATAAATATAGTGGAGTAAAATGTACAATATTTCAATTCAAAACTGGAAAGGTATAAAACTCAAGTAAAATACAAGTACTGCAGAATTGTACAGTACTTAAGTGACATGTACTTAGTTACTTTCTAACACTGCTCAGAACATAAACACTGAAATTTTTCATGCAAACAACACTAATAATCTAAATTTAATACATTACTGGGCTACTGCTTAAAACCCCAAAAACAAGCATCTGTCAGGTTAAAACTGACAACCAGAAAGCAGAAAGTGTGTGGTTGCACGGCAACTTGTGCCACATTTCAATTGCTGCAAAAATTACAGACCAATCGCAAAGCCTACAGCATTTTCCTGTGTCCCCCTAAATAAGATACTGGCTCCTTAAAATGACCCTAATCCTGACCCTATTTAAAACACCTCATTTAAATGGATAATTGACCAAAAAAAAAAAAGATTTGAAAATCAAACGCTGTGTTTTCTTCCTTGAAGCACTGGACACTGGCCAGATTCCCATGACTGTGTATTTTAAAGTTCTTCCTTGTATTGAGTTGTGACACTGTCTGACAAATGTGACAACTCACTGTATCGGCTTCTCTCCTGTGTGTATCATCCTGTGCACAGCCAGGTTGTGGGAACTCTTGAAGGCTCGAGCACAGTACTCACAGATGTAGTCCCTTTGATCTGACAGACAGATGACAAAAACATGATAGAAACATTTTCATTTTCTCATTGCTCGGAAATGGTATCATTATTTTCATAATGAAATACAAATAAAAACAAGGCATTGTGCCGGTCTAGACATCTGTTCCCAAACCTGTATGGTGTTTAGCGTGTCGCAGCAGCTGCTTCTGCAGGCGAAACAAGCGCCCACATGAGGGGTGATCACACACATACTTCTTCTTTAGTAAGTGCTGGTATTTTATATGGTGCTGAAATAAAGAGATAAGACAAAAAGTTAGCTGGTTAAATTCATTCATAGTCCTTTACAAGTCAAATGAATCAATTAAAACAACAACTGAACTGTTTCTACACATGATACAAAACACACCCAACCACGAAAGGTTTTCTCTGGCGTGGCTAAAATTGTTGCAATTGTATAGTGCCAAATTTATGACACTGCCTTTAAAAAATATTTTAGGCTGTCATGGCTACAGGCGACAGGATGGCAAACCTGTAGGTAGCGTGGGTGAGCCAAGACAGTACCACAGCCCTCCATTTCACAGCGGACGTACTGCACCGGGGGCTTTTTCCTGTGAAGACAGAAAAATTGTGTAACAATCACACTTGATCCAAACAGTCTTAGTCATCTACAGTGAATAACGCAGTCATGGCTGTTACCTTCGTTTCGGGAGCCGAGGTCCTTTGTCATCTTTTTGTTGTCTACTTCTCCTAAAACAGATTTGAAAGCAGAATTTTAAATTTGAAATGTCGACCAACACTTATTCGTTCTGTAGATCTTTTTCACAGCAGCCATTTTGACATGAAACAGAAGGTTAAACACGGGTGTCACCAATTATACTAATTAAGGGTCTGTTACATTCAGGGTGCGGCTACTGTGTCAACTGCCTCACTAGAAGGGTTCTGCTGGACTGAATGTAACGAGAACTCATTCAGTATCATTGGCAACACCTGAGTATATTTCTTTATATAACAGTCCTTATTATTATTCAGTTGTTTAAATTCATTGCTATTGTTGAATTACAAAACAAAATTGACTGATGATAAAGATGATTACATTCATAATAACAGGCTCACTGTGCAAACATCGTAAAAAAGAATGTCAGATGAGTCACACTGGCACAATTTCAACACCGCAAAAGAGAAAATTATAGGTGCTGTACTGTTTACTTGTGGTTTCAGGTTGGCATGAACTACAAGAGTTTGTTGTGACTTGGTGTGGCAGACGATTGCTGCCCCACATAGTTTGGTCTGACCACACAATCGATCACGCTTCTTTTATATCATAAGCAGAATATGACCGTATCTATGTTGTTAACTTCCGTGAAGGGACAGTTCAGATTATATGAGATACTTATCAACAGTGTACATTATGTTAAGAATATTTTCATCATTTTAACTTCTTGTAAAACTGCCTTTTCTCACAGGAAATATCACTCTTTCCAGACTAACCAGACTCCATTAGCATGATCTGTAATTTTGCCTCACAACCCTAGACCCTATCTGTTAGTATAAACTAAAAGACTGAGGCAGCAGTAGATTGGAAAACCCTTGTGTAAAGTTACTGGTGTCTGGATGAGTGTGAGTGACATTTGGCTTATAAAATGGGAGTTTCCCACCAGTCTGATGGTAAGGCAATGAAAATACTATGAATTTAGCATACACTTAAACTGATATTGATTTTTTTTAGATGTGCCTTTTTTAAAGTAGCTAAAATACATTTTGCTGCAGACCCTGTTCACAGGTGTACATTGCTTAGCTTCCATGCTGGCTTGCCTCTCTGCTTCTCCAAACTGGAGGCATGTTGACCACAATCTACTGTAGCTAATCCACTGATAAGTGACATAAGTGACCTCACTTCAAATATTCTGAACTATCCCTTTAATGGTGCACTAAGCCAACCTTCTGTCATTATGCAGGCTGTCAGACAAAAAACAGCCCGACAATGGGGGCACAAGGGAGACATGACATACACCTGTCGTGGGTGTGGTCTTACTTCTTGGGTGGCTCTGTGTTATCACCCACGCCATCTTCAATCTGCACAACAATCTTGGCTGCTTCTTCCTTTTTAATGTCGTCTTCTTCTTCCTCCTTTTCTGACTCCTCTTTCTTGACCTCTTTTTGTTGTAATGTTGTACGCCGCCTCGATTTTTCCCTAAGGAGCCAAGAGATAAAAACCTTTAAGCATTCATCATTAAGGAAGTATTCGTGTGAAGCAACATTCAGAGAGCTCAACGTACGTTTTTGTCTCGGGTTTATAGATGATGTCATTTGGATCATCTCTGAATGGAGGGTCCTCGTCGAGAGCCGCGTCTGGATCTGCAACGCTAATATGGACATCAACACCATACTGGCCACAATGAAATTCACACTGACAAATCAAACAGAAATCCAACGTTTTCTCTGCTGCTCATTTAATAAGCCTTCTACCACTCACTTGTCATTGCTTCCTTTCAAAGCACCTGTTTCCTCTCCTGAAAAACAGAGATAATAAATATGTCGTTTCAGTTTCAGACAGTTGCTGCTGTTACTATTTTTACTGTCATGACATTTGTACAATTAAACAGGATGTAGTGAAAACAAAATACAAGTTGTCTTCTTACCACATGATGAAGCCGGCATCTCAGTTTCAGGCTTGCATGCTGTTGCTGGTGTGGTGCGAGAGGCTCGGGCTGGAGGTTTACTTTTGCCCTTTTTAGATTTGGACAGCTTTGGTTCAAGAACAGGTTTTGACTCTGAGGAAGTCAGAGTGGTCATATATAAGTGACAGATTGAGTAAATTAAAGGGACAAGATTCCTTCTTACAGATGAATTTGACTCAAAGGTTTTTTTTAAGTAGGTGTGTATGATGTACTTATCTATAATCAGCATATTACCTACAGCAGATGGTGGTCAACATGCCCCCAGTTTAGGGAAACAGCAGGAGAACTGGTGTAAGGAGCAAAGTGATACAGCATTGTGGACCAGGTCAGCAGCAAAACATATATTAACCACTTATAAAAAGGCCTGCCTATAAAGAAAAAAAAAATCTTAACTTTATCTTACCATCCCACAGCCTTTTCTGATGGAAAACGCCAAATATCATTCTCTCCAAGTGCACCAAACTTCTTTGGAAAAACAGTCAATTTACCACACAAAACACGGGATTTGCTGACGCTGCCACGATCTCTTAATTTGTTTGGGTTATTTAGGGACTTTTAAAAGCAAAATATTGCTCTCTCTCCAAACAAGTCAACGATTGACAAAAACAGTAATTTTACACACAGGAGTTGCTGGTCTAATGTTCAGGATTTTAAAGGGTTAGTTCGGATTCATTAAACAGCGGTTTCTAATTGGAAAAGACAGCCTGATGGCAAGGTAAAGTGGTGGAAATGTTCTAAAATTACTGTCCAGTCCACAGTAGTTCATTGCTTAGCTCTCTACACCAGTACTCCTGCTGCTTCTCCGAAACAGGGGTGTGCAGACTGACACCCACTGTAAGTAATACAATGAACCCCCAAAACAAAACAAACTATCCCTTTAAATGTGTGTCTTCTCACCCTTTTTGGCCGTGGACTTCTTTACCTCAGGTCTGTGTGAGAGAATAAATGCAGTCAGGAGTAAATCAAAATAAATCTGTATGAAACAGCAGCATTCACAGCATGCTTTAACTCTGCTGCACTGACAATAAGCAAGAACAAGAAGACATGAAAGCACATGCTTTCATTTCACACTTTGGTTTCATCATGTGGCAAACCTATAGCTTTAAGAAACCCCAGTGCTATAACACACTTCCCACAATAACAGCCCCAAGCTTCCTTGCAGTGCAATCTCTCCAGTGCTTCTAACAAACCTCTTTTTATCTCAATAGTAGTGTGTCTGACGTGCTTTTGTGTGCGCACTTACTGCACGTTAGGTGTGTTTTGAGGGGGTGATCCCGCAGGTCTCCCACGTCCACGGTGTAAACTTGTGGACTTTTTCTTACAAGTAGCTTTCATGGTCTTACTAGTCCTCCTGTCATCTCCAACTCCCCTGGATCGCAAAACACGCTCAGCATCCTTGGCACCAAACCGAGAGTCACCGGAGTTCACCGCGGTTGTTATCCGCCTTTTAGCTCCTCTCCTCCCTCTGGATGGTTCAGTCGAGTCCGGGGATGGTTTGGCGGCCTCCGTGGAGTCTCCGGTTGTGCCAATCCGAGGACCACTACTTGAAAACTCGTCTTCCTCCGTGTCCATGCCGCTCTTATTTAACTGTAATGTCCCTTATAGACTTGTGTTATTGGTTAGTTATGAAAATAGGAAATCAAACACCAGCGTAGCGCAGAAGGCCCTGCTGGAACCAAGTTTTGTTAGCTCGGTCAACAGCAAATTTTCACTCACTACGCAAGCATTTCATTAACTAGCTTATTTAATTAAAAAAAATACGTTGTATGATGAATAAAATTTTACAAACATTCAGCATTATTTACTTCTTAAAGCTATAGCAAACCTCATATTTCTTTGGCAGAGACTAGACCTGTTAAGGACGCGTCTCCTTTAAGAGCAGCAGTAACGCGGATCAGCGAAGTTCTGAAGTTTGGACCTATGGGCTTCCATACTAATTTAAAAAGGTGGTTGTGGGAAATGTAGTCATAAGTAAAACAGTTACGCATATGCGTCGTGCCAAACTCGTTAAAATTTTGGATAGTTTAGATTAGACAGATATTTTATAATGATAATAATAAACTTTCAGAACCATAGTTACTAGGTGCTTCTCAAGTTAAAAATACTAAGACATGAAACCATAATTTAAGAGCACAGAAAGAAAGTAGAAAATGCAAAAAAAAAGGAGACAGGAAAACAAGAAAAGAACAACATTAAAATATTTAAGTATAAGTAGAGTTGACATAAACATCTATATAAAAAAAAAGTAACTTAAGTATACCTGGTATCCAATTTATGCTACTTTATACTATTATTTAACTACAGAGGGAAATATTGTATTTTTTACTTCCCTACAATTATGAAACAGTTTTTACACATAAAACATATGATCAACCTATTAAATATAATGCATTGTTATAGATTTAAGGCCCCACACACTCTCACAGGAGTTTTCAGTTATGTTGCTTATTTGTTGCTTACATCTAATAATAATTTATCTGTGTACATTTTTTTTTAATCTGCATAAAAAGCTACACTGTGGTATTGTTACTTTGACTTAAGTAAAGGGTCTGTGTACCTTTTCCCACAACTGCTATAGCCTCTCTCATTACATTACACAAACAACCACATGATCAGAATAAGAATCATCACTCATCACTCTAGTTCCCTCTTGTGTGAAATTAGGCTCACTAGTGTATTCTTATGATGTTGCTATGATATTAAGTGTCCAGACAAGTTTTCAGTGTTCCCAGGGTAAAAATAAAGAAGAAAATAAAAAACAAATAACTATCTGTGGCTATTTATTCATATCTCTTGATAGTTCTCAAATAGAGGTCTTGGGACGCCAAGTGATCTGTAGCATCCTACCAGGGGGTCCTTAAAAAGTTTACAAATACAGATGTCAACAAATACTATTTAAAATTTAAAACTAAAATAGTTTATGGATTATAAATATTAGGGCTGCCCTGTGATAGTTAAAGATTGAAAATCAGAGCCCCCGTAGTCGACTAAGATTCTTCCAGTAAAGCATTCGTTTTTGTTTCTTACCTTTTGTTACGTCAGTGTGCATTACACTTACAGGATGAAACAGATGTAAGCTTATTAAAAAAGGCACAGGGAGAACATTTCAATGTATTGAATAGAATCAAATATAATTTAGCATTAGTTGGCGCACTGATTAAAACATATTCTTGGGACCACGTGCATTGTCGGTTGACTGATGAGAGGGCGAAAGGAGTAGTTGGTTAACATTTTTCAGCTCGTATTTTTTTTACTTGCATCAAAAGAAATCCTTAATTCACGGCGGTAAAGAGTAGAGCGCGTGCAGCGCAGGTGACAGTGGCTGGACAGCAGCTGCAGCCTCAGAAGAGAAGCTCCACAGGTCCGCTGATTTTATACCTGAGCCATAAAAGGAATTACACTTTTAATTTATCAGACTGTGATATTTTCACATCACAGACGACAAAGAAAGCCATTAAAATGCGAATCTAACTGGCATAACAGATAGAAGACAAGATAGTCTTCTTGTCATAAGGTGCCATACAAAAAAATGTGTTTTTCTTTGTCTTTTCCATACGGTTACAACCATCTCAACATGTGTCCAGTAAACTGAACTGTTTTCAGTTTCTTCATAATAGTGAGAAATGGTAATTGCTTCCACAGAACAATATGTATTTGTTGTTTTTTTATTTTTACCAATGAAAAGTTTTTACAAGACAGAATAAACTTGCATACACTGAAATCTTCCTGTGTCATGGCCTGCAGCCTCCAAATAAACAGATTTTATTGTACGTTGTTCGTCACTGCTACGTGAACTGACACTATGTGACAGGTAGAACTGGTTTTGTAAGGACGCTCATGATGACTTTTTCTTTTGAGTTTTGTTTACGCTTGCTTTACTAAAGTGTACTGACAATTTAGAGATTTCAAGATTTCAGTGATGTTGATAAATGGTCAGTGGTGTTGAAAGGTGAGTGTGATTTTAGATTTCATGACTTACAATCTTTACATTCTGTAAACACACTTTAACTCCTTTGTCTCCTCGTTCGTGTCAGTTCAGGGTGCAGTCTACCGGCTGTAGAAACTAGATCTGGCTGAGGTTCTAAAATGTTTTATTCACAGTTTGCATTGATTTTTTTTAATGTTTTGTGTGACAAAAAGGAGTTCAAATGTGTGTGTGTGTGTGTGTGTGTGTGTGTGTGTGTGGAATTCACAGGAATGGAATTTTGTATCACAAAAAAAGCTTTTGTGGTTCGCTTTAAAACTTTTTTATAGACTGCAGTGTTGATTGTCCTGACATTTACTGTCATAAACATATCAAGTGTTGATCCACTTGAATGACTCTGCATTTATTCATACACGTGTGAAAAAAAAAACGCCTTAAATGACAATCATGTGGACCTGTCGGACACCATGCCAACACAAATTAAATTGGAGTTTTCTAGAAGGTAGCATATTATTCATTACATTGCATTGCACAACAATATGTGATTCAATTTTTTAGTTCTGTCCCATGGATGACAACCCTTTTTAAACTGGTCCAGTGTGTTTACCTGCAGAATATGGCAGAAACTAAATATAATATTTATCGGTATGTGCTCATTAGTGTATAATCACCTGACAATAAGAATGATTGTGTTTTCGTTATCTTAGAATGAGCTGTTTATATCGACAGTGGTCGACACAGTGGACTACAGCAGTCCAGAACAGACAAACCGAGTGAGTGAGTTTACTGTGGGTAGTTTTTTTTTTTAAATCAATCATTCAATAATGTCAGTAAAATTCAAAGTTCAAGTTTCAATAAATTAATAATTACTAATTAATAAATAATAATTATGCTGACTATCTGTTTACAGAATCAGATATAATGTGAAAAGGCAAAATAATAGCACAAAAAAATAAAAATAATAATAACAATAATAACAAATAAATAAATAAAATGCAGCACACAGGAAGTTGATTGATTGAGAGGTCATGTACAATCTTATGCTTATGTGCATGTGGGTGGGAAAATGCAATCTATAACAGGTTATCTCCATTTTCCAAATGGGATCCACACACTAAAAGACATGACCACAGGTATGCAAGACACATGGACTTATAGTTGTATGGGTAAGGTGTTTGGCTACAAAGAGTACGAGACAATTGCACTGAATGTTTTGCTTTTGGTCTTTGCTTTGTTAGTAGATATGCTTGCTGCTCATGGATAACCATCACCTGCCACCATGAACTGTGGATTTTTTCTAAGCGTGCTGGCAGGTGAGTCACATTACATCCCATCACTTGTTCTCTGACATAACTTAATCTGTAGGTTATGTATAGCCCAACGTACATCAGACATATGTACCATAATCATGAAAAAAGTCAAGATAACACGTGTATTCTATATGATATATGATTCTATATGATAATGACATGTTGACTGATTTACACACATGTAGACAAATCAGTGTTCAATTCAGATGTATGTGTGTGTGTATATGTCTGTATATATGTGTATATACATTCTCCTATAGTTCAGTAATAAAATCAGCAGGCCTGCGGAGGGCTCTGTAATTTTGTGTACACCCCCAAGTGCAGGATGAGTCATCAACTGTTTTTAATTGTTTTCCAATTAAAGACAAACTCTAAATTTTCATTAAAAAATACCCAAGAAAATCTACCACAGAACTTTTCTGTCATTGTTGGGCTAGATACTGGCATATAGGTGATGTATAGTGCAATACATATATGATGAAAACACTTAAACGTCGATTTTGACTTAATGGGAAATTTAACTCATTTTGACCGATGGAACTGAGATGATGTCATAAATGGTTTTTAGTGCCTGCCTGGTACTAAAAATATGTAGTAATGATTTGACATCAAAAACTGTGGGCTCCACATTCGAAAACACCAACATAGGTGGGCGGAAAAATACATGACATTGACTTTTTTCCATTTTCATAATTAAAATGATTTGACCAAGTAAGTACATATGTGATCTCTCAGCAAAAATTAATTGTAATTTAATAATAATTGCTGCTAGGGTGCCCTGGTAGCTCAGTAGGTAAAGGGCGTGCCCCATACTGAGCCTGCGAGTCCTCAGCAGCAGCAGTGGGTTCAGTTTTAGCCTGTGACCCTCTGCTGCATGTCATCCCCCTACTCCCTCCCCCTTTTCTTTGTGCATAAGGGCAATTCATAATTGGTGCTATTGTTTATCATGTAAAGCCTGTTATGCAAGATTAACTGATATGAAACCTAATGCCTTTTCCTCTCACACAGTTTTCTGCCCACTTCACTTCATGGTCAAAGCCTCTACTGAGGTTCCTGAAATTAACTCAACAAATGCTATGACCACTACAGCACAAGAGGTCAGTGACCTTTCAACACCTCAGCCATTCAACAGGCAACATCAGCCCACACCAAAAACATGGACAACGCCAACAACTCCACCCATGGAATCAAATACGTTTACTTCAATTGGGGTAACAACATCTAGCTCTGAGAGTAAAGAGGAAACCATAGGAGCGTCAGTGATGGCAAATGTAACTGGATTCAAAGGAGGAACACAAGAACCAGCTCAGGCCAGCCAAGCTCTGACAAAGCAGGAGTTCAGCTTACCTCTACCAAATTCAACAATAATAGATACAGTGGTATCCAGGGAGACACCTTTAGCATCAGTGGGTGAAACTAACACATCGACAACTCTGGAGAATACACCCATTGTTGACTCACCTACAGATATGTTCGGTTCTGCCATGCCAGCCACACCCAAGGCCTCAGATACTATAGACCATAGCATACCAACCAGCATTCCACATTCACCACAAACTAATCCTATATTGACAGGCACATCTACACAGAAGCTGCAAGATGAAACATCAACCACTGACAAATCTAACAGTGTATCTGAGATGATCATATCACTGAATTCATCAGCTCTGATCAACCTCAAAGCCATAAATTCATCTTTGAGCGCATCTGCAGCAGCAGTTACTTCTGCAACAACTGGAACGCAATCAAGTTCAGCTCATGTTAATACAGCATTAAGTTTATCCTCGTCCACATTTGGAGGCTCAATCGAGAAGACATCACCAAGTACCGCAACTGTAACAGTGACAGAGATGGCCACTACTCCGAGTAAACCCTTGACTACAGCCAAAGTTAACACAAAGTCAGCCTCAAACCTTTTCACAACACTGCAAACAAGTGAAGTAAAAAGTTTGGTTACCCTAATGACAAGCAGCACACCAACTCTGCAAAATAAACCATCACCTAGAGATGAAAATTCTTCATCAACACATCAAACATCTATCAACAATCAAATGAAAGTCACTGAAGGACGTAATTCAGGATCCATTCAAATCACAGAGAAACTCACTACAATGCAGCATTCATCATTAGCAGCTTTGGGATCAAACACTGCAACAAATGAAAACAATTTATCAATGTTGACTGTAACCTCAGCTCCTAAAACAGGTAGTCCCTTTGTAACAACTGCATCTAAAGAAGCATTAACTACATCAGCAACAGAAAATACGTCGGCAGAGACAAAATCAACCAAAACTTCACCACAACTTGAAAGAGCTGAGACAGAACAAAGGACAACATTTGGGTCTACAAAATCCAACACATCAACAATACAAAATATTGTGTCAGTAACAACACAAATGAAAACCGATTATTCAAAAGAAAGTTCAACACAGAGTGCAAGTTTAACAACACAAGCAACACAAAGAACATCTGTAACAATGCCACGAATGACAACTCATCCATCAACACAGACAACAACAAAAACTGCAAGTCCAACGACACAATCAACACAAAGCACAACATCTGTAACAACACCACAGATGAAGACTGATCCATCAACACGAAGTCCAACACAAAATGCAAGTCTAACAACACAATCAACACAAAGTACAACATCTGTAACAACACAAATGACAACTGATCAATCAAAAGCGAGGTCCACACAATATGCAAGTGAAGCAACACAATCAACACAGAGTACATCTGTAACAAAACCACAAATGACAACTCATCCATCAACAAAAAGATCAACACGAAATGCAAGTCTAACAACACAAAGTACAACATCTGTAAAAACACCACAAATTACAATAGACCAATCAACAGAGAGATCAACACAACATACAAGTCTAACAACACAATCAACACAAAATACAGCATCTGTAACAACAAGACAAATGACAATTGATCCATCAACACAAAGACCAACACAAAGTACAACATTTGTAACAACACCACAAATGACAACGGACCAATCAACAGAGAGATCAACACAACATGCAAGTCTAACTACACAATCAACACAAAGTACAATATCTGTAACAAGACAAATGACAACTGATCCATCAACACAAAGACAAACACAACATGCAAGTGTAACAACACAATCAACACAAAGTACAACATCTGTAACAACAAAAGAAATAACAACTGATCAATCAACACAAAGACCAGCACAAAATGCAAGTATGACAACACTATCAACACAAAGTACAACATCTATAACAACACCACAAATGACAACTCATACATCAACGGAAAGACCAACACAATATGCAAGTCTAACAACACAATCGGCACAAAGTACAACATCTGTAGCAACACAACTAATGACAACTCAACCATCAACAGAGACATCAACACAAAATGCAAGTCTAACAACACAATCAACACAAAGTACAACATCTGTAACAACACAAATGACAATGGACCAATCAACAGGGAGATCAACACAACATGCAAGTCTAACAACACAATCAACACAAAGTACAACATCTATAACAACACCACAAATGACAACTCATACATCAACGGAAAGACCAACACAATATGCAAGTCTAACAACACAATCAGCACAAAGTACAACATCTGTAGCAACACAACTAATGACAACTCAACCATCAACAGAGAGATCAACACAACATGCAATTCTAACAACACAATCAACACAAAGTACAACATCTGTAACAACACCACAAATAACAAGTCATTCATCAACACAAAGACCAACACAACATGCAATTCTAACAACACAATCAACACAAAGTACAACATCTGTAACAACACTACAAATGACAACTGATCCATCAACAGAGAGATCAACACAACATGCAAGAAGAACAACACAATCAACACAAATTACAGCATCTGTAACAACAAAACAAATGACAACTCATCCATCAACACAAAGACCAACACAAAATGCAAGTCTAACAACACTATCAACACAAAGTACATCTGTAACAACACCACAAATGACAACAGACCAATCAATGGAGAGATCAACACAACATGCAAGTCTAACAACACAATCAACACAAAGGACGACATCTGTAACAACACCACAAATGACAATGGACCAATCAACAGGGAGATCAACACAACATGCAAGTCTAACAACACAATCAACACAAAGTACAGCATCTGTAACAACACCACAAATGACAACTGATCCATCAACACGAAGACCAACACAACATGCAAGTCTAACAACACAATCAACACAAAGTACAGCATCTGTAACAACAACACAAATGACAACTGATCCGTCAACACGAAGATCAACACAACATGCAAGTCTAACAACACAATCAACACAAAGTACAGCATCTGTAACAACACAAATGACAACTGATCCATCAACACGAAGACCAACACAACATGCAAGTCTAACAACACAATCAACACAAAGTACAGAATCTGTAACAACACCACAAATGACAACAGACCAATCATCAGAGAGATCAACACAACATGCAAGTCTAACAACACAATCAACACAAAGTACAATATCTGTAACAAGACAAATGACAACTGATCCATCAACACAAAGACCAACACAAAATGCAAGTGTAACAACACAATCAACACAAAGTACAACATCTGTAACAACAAAACAAATGACAACTGATCAATCAACACAAAGACCAACACAAAATGCAAGTATGACAACACTATCAACACAAAGTACAACATCTATAACAACACCACAAATGACAACTCATACATCAACGGAAAGACCAACACAATATGCAATTCTAACAACACAATCAACACAAAGTACAACATCTGTAACAACACTACAAATGACAACTGATCCATCAACAGAGAGATCAACACAACATGCAAGAAGAACAACACAATCAACACAAATTACAGCATCTGTAACAACAAAACAAATGACAACTCATCCATCAACACAAAGACCAACACAAAATGCAAGTCTAACAACACTATCAACACAAAGTACATCTGTAACAACACCACAAATGACAACAGACCAATCAATGGAGAGATCAACACAACATGCAAGTCTAACAACACAATCAACACAAAGGACGACATCTGTAACAACACCACAAATGACAATGGACCAATCAACAGGGAGATCAACACAACATGCAAGTCTAACAACACAATCAACACAAAGTACAGCATCTGTAACAACACCACAAATGACAACTGATCCATCAACACGAAGACCAACACAACATGCAAGTCTAACAACACAATCAACACAAAGTACAGCATCTGTAACAACAACACAAATGACAACTGATCCGTCAACACGAAGATCAACACAACATGCAAGTCTAACAACACAATCAACACAAAGTACAGCATCTGTAACAACACAAATGACAACTGATCCATCAACACGAAGACCAACACAACATGCAAGTCTAACAACACAATCAACACAAAGTACAGAATCTGTAACAACACCACAAATGACAACAGACCAATCATCAGAGAGATCAACACAACATGCAAGTCTAACAACACAATCAACACAAAGTACAATATCTGTAACAAGACAAATGACAACTGATCCATCAACACAAAGACCAACACAAAATGCAAGTGTAACAACACAATCAACACAAAGTACAACATCTGTAACAACAAAACAAATGACAACTGATCAATCAACACAAAGACCAACACAAAATGCAAGTATGACAACACTATCAACACAAAGTACAACATCTATAACAACACCACAAATGACAACTCATACATCAACGGAAAGACCAACACAATATGCAAGTATAACAACACAATTGGCACAAAGTACAACATCTGTAGCAACACAACTAATGACAACTCAACCATCAACAGAGACATCAACACAAAATGCAAGTCTAACAACACAATCAACACAAAGTACAACATCTGTAACAACACAAATGACAATGGACCAATCATCAGAGAGATCAACACAAAATGCAAGTATAACAACACAATCAACACAAAGTACGACACCTGTAACAACAACACAAATAACAAGTCATTCATCAACACAAAGACCAACACAACATGCAATTCTAACAACACAATCAACACAAAGTACAACATCTGTAACAACACCACAAATAACAACTCATTCATCAACACAAAGACCAACACAAAATGCAAGTATGACAACACAATCAACACAAAGTACAACATCTGTAGCAACACTACAAATGACAACTGATCCATCAACAGAGAGATCAACACAACATGCAAGAATAACAACACAATCAACACAAATTACAGCATCTGTAACAACAAAACAAATGACAGCTCATCCATCAACACAAAGACCAACACAACATGCAAGTCTAACAACACAATCAACACAAAGTACATCTGTAACAACACCACAAATGACAACAGACCAATCAACGGAGAGATCAACACAACATGCAAGTCTAACAACACAATCAACACACAGTACGACATCTGTAACAACACCACAAATGACAATGGACCAATCAACAGAGAGATCAACACAACATGCAAGTCTAACAACACAATCAACACAAAGTACAACATCTGTAACAACACCACAAATGACAATGGACCAATCAACAGGGAGATCAACACAACATGCAAATCTAACAACACAATCAACACAAAGTACAGCATCTGTAACAACAACACAAATGACAACTGATCCATCAACACAAAGACCAACACAACATGCAAGTCTAACAACACAATCAACACAAAGTACAGCATCTGTAACAACAACACAAATGACAACTGATCCGTCAACACGAAGATCAACACAACATGCAAGTCTAACAACACAATCAACACAAAGTACAGCATCTGTAACAACACCA
Organism: Lutjanus erythropterus; assembly: GCF_056507025.1. Lineage (NCBI taxonomy): Eukaryota > Metazoa > Chordata > Actinopteri > Lutjaniformes > Lutjanidae > Lutjanus > Lutjanus erythropterus. Next base: position 10,534,732 of record NC_139339.1, read on the forward strand.
CAAATGACAACAGACCAATCATCAGAGAGATCAACACAATATGCAAGTCTAACAACACAATCAACACAAAGTACAATATCTGTAACAAGACAAATGACAACTGATCCATCAACACAAAGACCAACACAAAATGCAAGTGTAACAACACAATCAACACAAAGCACAACATCTGTAACAACACCACAAATAACAACTCATTCATCAACACAAAGACCAACACAAAATGCAAGTATGACAACACTATCAACACAAAGTGCAACATCTGTAACAACAAAACAAATGACAACTCATTCATCAACACAAAGTTCAACACAAAATGCAAGTATGACAACACAATCAACACAAAGTGCAACATCTGTAACAACACCACAAATGACAACTCATTCATCGACACAAAGACCAACACAAAATGCAAGTCTAACAACACAATCAACACAAAGTACGACATCTGTAACAACACCACAAATGACAAAGGACCAATCAACAGAGATATTAACACAACATGCAAGTATGACAACACAATCAACACAAAATACAACATCTGTAACAACACCACAAATAACAACTTATTCATCAACACAAAGACCAACACAACATGCAATTCTAACAACACAGTCAACACAAAGTACATCTGTAACAACACCACAAATAACAACTCATTCATCAACAGAAAGACCAACTCAAAATGCAAGTATAAAAACACAATCAACACAAAGTACAACATCTGTAGCAACACAACAAATGACAACTCATACATCAACAGAGACCTCAACAGAAAATGCAAGTCTAACAACACAATCAACACAACATACAAGTTCTGTAACAACACTACAAATGACAACTGATCCATCAACACAAAGACCAAAAGAAAATGCAAGTCTAACAACACAATCAGCAGAAAGTACAACATCTGTAACAAAACCACAAATGACAACTGATCCATCAACACGAATACCAACACAAAATGCAAGATTAACAACACTATCAACACAAAGTACATCTGTAACAACACCACAAATGACAACGGACCAGTCAACAGAGAGATCAACAGACAATGCAAGTCTAACAAAACAATCAACACAAAGCATAAAATCTGTAACAACAGAATCACCAACCTCACAACTTCAGAAACACCAAACACCTCTTACAACAGGTTTCAACACAGCAACAATATACACCATGCCATTTACAAGAGAGTCAATAAGTCTTCAAACACAGACCACAACACCCGCAACAGTATCTTCCATGCAAACAGAGGAATCATCAAAACCAATACTGACAAATGTTAATTTATCTACACCAAATTTTACAGTTTCTGTCACTACAAAACACACATTGACAACAACTCCACAAACCACTTCAGCAAAAAGTACATCAACAACAGCAACACCACAACTCAAGACAGCAACAATGCCACAAATCACTTCACCACAAAGTACATCAATGCCACCACAAGTCACCTCAACACCAAGTACATCAACAACACCACAAGTCACTTCAACACAAAGTACATCAACAACACCACAAGTCACTTCAACACAAAGTACATCAACAACACCACAAGTCACCTCAACACCAAGTACGTCAACAATGCCACAAATCACTTCAACACAAAGTACATCAATGCCACCACAAGTCACCTCAACACCAAGTACATCAACAACACCACAAGTAACTTCAACACAAAGTACATCAACAACACCACAAGTCACTTCAACACAAAGTACATCAACAACACCACAAGTCACCTCAACACCAAGTACGTCAACAACACCACAAATCACTTCAACACAAAGTACATCAACAACACCACAAGTCACTTCAACACAAAGTACATCAACAACACCACAAGTCACTTCAGCACAAAGTACATCAACACCACAAATCACTTCAACACAAAGTACATCAACAACACCACAAGTCACTTCAACACAAAGTACATCAACAACACCACAAGTCACTTCAACACAAAGTACATCAACAACACCACAAATCACTTCAACACAAAGTACATCGACAACACCACAAGTCACTTCAACACAAAGTACGTCAACAACACCACAAGTCACTTCAACACAAAGTACATCGACAACACCACAAATCACTTCAACACAAAGTACATCGACAACACCACAAATCACTTCAACACAAAGTACATCGACAACACCACAAGTCACTTCAACACAAAGTACATCAACAACACCACAAATCACTTCAACACAAAGTACGTCAACAACACCTCAAATCACTTCAACACAAAGTACATCAACAACACCACAAATCACTTCAACACAAAGTACATCAACAACACCACAAATCACTTCAACACAAAGTACATCAACAACACCACAAATCACTTCAACACAAAGTATGTCAACAACACCTCAAATCACTTCAACACAAAGTACATCAACAACACCTCAAATCACTTCAACACAAATTACATCAACAACAGCCGAAGGAGAAGCTGTAGCATCTGAAATGACAAGTGTGTCAAGAACAACTTACACAACTCCAATACAAAATACACATTTTTCAAGCAAAGAAACATCTATACCAACACAGACTACAGAGCGTGTCACTCCAACAGCAATACAAACTACAACATTAATAGTAACTGAATCCACAGCCCTGAGACAAACCACAGCATCAACATCAACACATCCAGTCACACCACTGACCAGCAGTTTACCTTCTGCAGCAACAATGTCAGAGACAACCCCGCTGTCAACATATTTGGCAACTCTATCTCCAGTAGCATCAACAGAAGCTCAGGTATCCATGACACCATTTAGCGAGACTACCAAGCAACCAAGAACAGCATCTCCCATGTCCTCAGCATCACCCATCACACCAAATCCATCATTACATGGCTCTTCGGGAACTCTAACCACATCCATAAATGCACAAACACGTGGACACAACTCTTCAGTGGCAACGCCAACAAACATGTCCAGTGATCCCCCTGCAACGGGGCCATCCAGCTCTTTGCCAACACCTGGACTTACGTCTCAAACCACATCGTCCGACTCAGTCTTTCAGCCTGTGACAGCAGTGACAGAGGTTGCCACAGACTCGAGTTCTGTTCAGCCTTTGTCATTTTCCTCGGATGCATCAACCCTAAATCCATCCAAAGCCAGTACAACACGACAACAAACTGATCCTGCTTCTGTTCCCTTACCTGGGGAAAATCTAGTGTTTTTCAAATATAGCCCCAAAATTGCTGCTGTGAGGCCCCTTGTCTTTGATTACCCAACTGTGGTCCGGACCACATTACTAATTTCAGATGCCTTCATTGAGGAACAACATGAGCCAGATCAGAACAACACAAGTCAGGTAATTTTTTTTTGTTTTGTTTGTTTTTAGAGGTCCAGGGTATACAATTGATGGGGTTTTATTGTCAGAATATGACAGAAATGGAATATATTATGCCTTAGTATGTTTTCATTAGTGTATAATCACCTGAAAATAAGAACTGTTGTCTTTTTGTTACCTTAGAATGAGCCTTTTATATCGACAGAGGGTGTAGGTCTTCTTCCACAGTAGCCTAGAATGGACAAACCAAACACTGGCTCTAGATAGGCCCTTTCACATATTTTGTGAAGTTTATTGGCCATCACAGGTTCTCCTACATGCTTGAAATGAGAGGTTGAGGTGAGGTGTTTGCAATCTGCAAGGTCACAGCTTGGTGCCACTAAACAAACACACTGGTCCTTTAAGGAAAAGACTGACATTTTGAGAAATACTCGTATTTACTTAAGAGTTGAGATGAGAAGATACATACCACTCTCATATCTGTACAGCATACTTGCCAACCCTCCCGATTTTTATTTAATTCCTATTTTCAATTGCCTTCTCACAATTCATTTTTTGTTATCACAACCTCAAAAGTCTACTGTTTCCACCCGAACAACAATACAGCTACACTAAATGTTGTTTGGTGGCACTCACATAATGCCAAGGAGAACTGTTTTTGCCTCAATCTAATCAGTGAGTGAGAGATGGAGAGTGCTAAGAGAAGTAAATTGTCAAACAAATAATCGTGGGAAGAAGAATTCCTTTTTTTTATGAGAAAATGACCCACAGGCCCCATCTTTAGTTTCTACATCCTTCCTTTTTTTTAGCTTAATTTGGCTATGTTCAAAGGCAACAAAAGTCCACCTACTACCTTTTTTGTTTAACATGCAGAAAACCCAAACAAAAACTACAACTACAAAAGCTTGTTGCGTAGTGGTACCATGTAAGCTTGATTTTTAGTCTTTATGCTAATGTAAGCTAACTGATTTCTTGGTGTAGTTTCATATTTAGTGTGCAGATATGAGAGTGGTATCAGTCTCTAACTCTTGGTAAGTAAATAATAAGCATATTTCTTAAAATGGCGATGAGTATGTCATGGTATGCTATTTCACTGCAATGTAATTTTTTTTTTTTTTTTACATAACGCAGCCGCAGTTACATGCCATTACAAAAGCCTGAACTGTCTGACTGGTTGATGTTTTTAATTGTGAGAATAACCTCTCTGTAGTAAATTATCTTTCTCCTTCAATTTCACAGATTCCCATGTTGCCACCAGAAGTGTGATTTAGAATGGAGGGCTTGAAATCTTTACTTTCAGTCCGACTGATGATCACCTAAACCTCTTTCAGGAGTCACAACACCTTAATTCACTGCATGCCGAAGAGTAATGAGCATATCAAAAAAAAAAAAAAAAAAAAAAGTCACACAAAACACATGCTGTTAACCTATCGTGATTCAAATTCAAAGATATTTTTGGTTCAGGTTTTATTTCTTTAGATTTATTTGTTTTGTTGTGTCGAGAATGTGTTTATGGGTTCTGTTGCCATTTAATTGTCAGTTCAATTAAGGTTGTCAGACTTAGTTTTATTTAGATATTGAGGTGTAATATATTTGAGACTCACTGGCATTTCTTATCTAACCTAGAAAATTTGATTATTTTCTGATATCTCAAATGATATACAAATGATAGTTATTACCTAACCATAATGCTAGATGAGTATTTTAACCAATGTTACATTAACAAATCAATCTGAATGATCTTATTTACCTGTATGATTTATACTTATGTTTTCTCTGTTCAACCTATTGTTTAATTTTTAATCGTATGAAACCAGTATCTTTGTTGCTGAGGGCAGTGCCATTAATTGCACTTCACTTTAAATAAATGGATTATTCATGCCAATATGTACTGCTGATTGTAATTTATTTATTATTTATTTTTTACACATGTCCACGACAACAACGCCACAAATCACTTCAACACAAAGTACATAATCAACATCTGTTATTATTTGGCTGTTCTTCAAAGTAGCAACACATAGCTGGGTAAGGTTAATGTCTGTATGTAACATTAAGGCCAAAATGCACTAAAAGCTTCAATAGAAAAGATTTTTAGAGATATTTTAGTCCATAGTTTCAGAACTGATCAATAAAGTTTTTATATCGGTTGGTCAAACCACGAGTAGACCACACTCTGTCTCCCCACCAGCATTTCCACCACAATGAAGTGCCAACATGTTGTTATGGTTTGTTTGTCATAGTGAGCTGTGTAGAAGAGTTGTCACAAGATAGTTTGTACTCTGTAGAGTTTTGGTCGTTGAGATTGTGTGTAAAGTAAATTAAAACTTAAACCCTGTAAATACCTGTAAATAACAGGGCAGTTTGGTAGAAGGGAGAAGCCTTTTTTTTAAAAAAAAACAAACCAAAACTTTTTCTCTTGTTTCTTTATTTTTAGGAGGTAGACATTTGTTGTTTAATTACATTTTGTTTTGTTTAGAAAGGTTAGAGTCAATTTAGAGTGTTTTGTTTGTTATGTTGGCCTTTTCTCCCTCTGAAACAAAATAAAACAGCTCAATTTGAGCTTGGCTTACTTGGTGTTGCTGGCCAATAACTGTTTTCTTTTAATAGTGCATGAAAAAATGCTGTTTTTTTGTATAATATGTTTACAAATATAATAAATGTAATATACTTAAGTTACACAATCTCCTCATCATATTAATTCAATTATGCACTACTTTGCTTTGATCAGTTGTTAGTTACACAACCTGTTGCTCCTCAAGTTTATATAAAGGCTTTAATAGACAAGAACTGCATCAAATGGTGAAATGTTTGCAATGTCACAGATATGAAATAGATTAAATAAATAACAAGTGAAATAGGACAAAAACTAAAAGAAATCTACACTAGAACAAAGAAGGGTATTTAAATATTTCTTTTAAGCGGTATCTGTTTCTCCTGATTTGGGTGAGTAAATCTTTCAGTTATTGCTGTCTTTGTATTTTGCAGATCTGGACATTATAAAATGTTTTCAAATATAAGAGATACAATAACTGTGCGATGACATGCTGGACACTGTTGGAGTTCCCATCATAATTTGCACAAGTGCAATGCTGCAGCAGGACATTTTTATGGCAAAATAAAGAGAAGGGACTATACCATGCAACTGAGCCAAGAAAGTGACAGATTACATGGTGGCAGCCTGTCATTTATGATCTTTTATGGTTCCTTGATTAGTGTGTCACAACTTTTAAGAAAAATGTATCCTATCTGAGTTACCTAATTTGCTGGTTATGAATGCTTTAATACATGAAGGCTGTTTTAGATTTTCACTGTTTTACATTTAAATGCACTTAAAACCAAAGAAATTATAATCTCACCAAATTACATAGACAGTAGTTATTTATAGAACAAGTACTGAAATTATCAAAATATAAAAATATTTGGAAACTGTGTGTGATGACAGATTCAGATTTTGTGAAATATAGATGTCATTGTGAAAAAGCTTAAGCAGCATGTATGTACACTAAACTCCTCTGGAGTAGATCAGAGAATACGGACAAGATTTTATTTTACTTTTATCTAAAGTATTATCTAAATTAGGATTATTTTAAAGTGTAACTGACATGTTTGAAAATAATAGCTGAAAACATGAAAAGACTGTGAACTATTTACTACTTAATTGTGGAGTTAGACTGTTCTGTGTTCAGGATTTTTTGGACAGTCCTGAAAGTCAGTTGGTGTAGCTTGTGAATGAGAGCCATTAGTCTCAGTGGCTGATGCCACTTTTACAGGATCATTAAACCCTCTACTAATTACAGTTTCATGACCAATTGTTCACATGCTTCTCACACTAATTTCATAGGAAGAACAGGGTCAGGCTGACTTTGTTTTCATCCATTTCAGTGAAGCTATTCCAGTTAGCAGGTAGTTTCACATCACTGCTACTCACAATGGTGTGAACCTTTTGTCATTTTGCCGCAGACTTCTTTCTCCTCCCCTCAGTGTGTGTGTGAGGAGTGTCTGAAAATGGGAACAGGTGGTGCCCTGCAATTGTCTCATCCAGCTTGACTGGTGCCACAGGATTGGTAAGGGGGAGGACCAGAGCCTACTTGAACCTCCAGCTAGCAGCACGCTGTCTCTCTCTAGCCTTTGCTCCCAAGAAAGTGCCAGCTCTTTGTTGTAGGTTGTGTTAACGCAAAAGTAGAGTAGCAAGCCTCCTAGGAGAGCCTCATGGAGGTGTTTGTTATACTCTGCAAACTTTGATAGATCTGTCGAGTTTCTGGTTAAGTAAAGTAAATCACAACAGGTGCCTTGTAAATAATTGTCTGTAATTAGAGAAGTCTGTAGGAGGGCGAAGCCTTTTTATTTCGAACAACCCATTTCTCCAGTTTTTCCTGTTTTAGGAGTTTAGGTTAATTAATTTGTCAATGTTTTGTGTGTTGTTTTCAACATTGTTCTCCCACTGAGCAAAATAAAATGCTACTTTGAACTTTGCTTACTTGTGCTGCTGGCCTTCCTTGGAAGTGGGATGAATGAGGGAGCAACACATCTGGCATCTATGCTGTAGAGCCTTGAGATTTTTTGGGGTTTCTGTTGGTGAGGCTATAGTGGGAGCCTGTACTCCTTGTGGCTGGTGTTTTTGGTTGGTTTTTTGTTTGATTTTTTCTTTTTTAACAAATTGGGTGATAATCCATTTTCCACACTCCTTCAGTATATCTTCTGAAGTAACAACACCAGATCTGATCTGTTATCTGCATTAGTTAGTCTTCCAGTTATATCTAAAATTATATATATTATATAACATTACAAAGTATGGGCATAGTATTTGTTAATTTTGTTATTGTTTGGATATGAATTTGTAAGTTTATGTGTGTACTTGTGTGCACATGGCTCTTAATATTTCATATTTTTAATTTCTTCATGTTATTATATTTATGTACACAATTATATCCCATACATTATTTTATTTAGCGATACATTATATGTACAATATATTTGTTCATACAGTATTTTGTCCTTTGTGTTCCATTATGCAGTATGTGCTTAAATATTTGTTCATTTTTATTGTTTGTTTATGGAATTTGTTTGTGCATGTACTTGTGTGCACATTGCTCTTATTTATATTTTGCATTACATTTGCATTTTCCATGTTATCATATTTATATATATTATTATATCACATATCATATTATTACATTATAATGTATATTATATTTGTTTATATTTTATTTAGATGTACTGGATTCTTGACTTGAGCTGCAATATTTTGACCAAAATACTGTGTTCATTTTGGCTTGTGTCTTAATAAGAATGTTTTAATCATATTAAAATGGCTGAATATGAATTATTATCTTCAATTGCCTTCTTCCCAAAATATTTGATGGCTGTCAACCTTTGGAAGAGCATATCTCCAAGTATATTTAGTCTAGAAAGATAAGAATGGTGTCACCCAAAAACTGAGACTTTTCAATTCTAAATGTACAATATGTAGGTTCTGGCTCTAGGGGGCTCTCTCACATTAAAACCACCAATCACAAAAATGTAGTTTGATTACATCTGAAATAGCATGGGATCATTAAAGTTATTTTCTTTATTGCCAAACAACCACCAATGCCGATAAATATTTAGTCAACATGACTGAGCCAGAAATCATGTTCATAGACAAGGTAATGTTTTGAGTTTTATTCACATAATGTTCATAGAAGTGGTGCCTTATTGAAAACGTTTGGGATAATATAAACACATAATTCAACGAAATAAATAGCAGGCAGATTTCATTGTTAAAGATCAGTCTGTAGTAGAAAACGTAATATAGTAGCTTCTTGTCCTCCAAACAAGAAAAACATAATGTCATATGTAAAAGCTCGTATTCAAAATTACACACTGGTTACATTAATGAACTTGATAATTATTGCTTTATGACTGCTTTCATATGTCATGCAGTTAAATATGTGCTTGGCAATATGAGCTTAATGTCTTGGACCAAATTAGATGTTGGCTTTGTGGGATCCTTTTCTAAATATATTTGAAGCCAGATCACAAACATTCACAAACATTAGCTCCTAACTTAGGAAAAAAAATCCTAACAAAGATTCCTAGTTTAGGAGTGATTTATGAAACCTAATATGGAGGTGTGGTTGACCCTACTGCATTTACTCATACTCTTAAAGAATATGATTGGTTGATCAAAAAAAAAAAAAAAAAAAAAAGAAGAAGAAGAAACGAAATAAATGAACTCTTACTGATAAAATGGTACAGATTGGATAGTGAAATCGATATTTATTTGCTTATGTTTATTTGCCAAAATGATCATTTTAGTACAGCTATATACTACCATGAATGCTGTTTTGTCAAACTGCAGGGTGTGGACATGCAGTGGAAAATTACATGACTGCGTCACAATTATGATCACTTTCATTTCTGGTGGCATTAAATGGGAGCATTTGTCAGCCTTGTCTGATTTTATTTTTTTCTTAAAAAACACTGTTGAAAGAAGTGATAAATGTGGTTTTTTTTAATCATTATTTTGTGAGCACAACTGATAAGCTCAATCACAAACATTATCTCTACACGATGTGATCTGTAATGTTGCATTAATTCAGTGTTTTTAATCTTTTTTTTTTTTTTTTTTTATCTTTCTGCCATTGTCGCCTCCTCTGCTCTGTTAAAAATCCTCCTGCCACCTTAGGGCTAAAATATTTTGTAAATAACCTTTATCTTTACGAGGATCTACTTTTAAAGTTAAGGGGAAAAATGTCACATTTATAAGAATTCTCTTTTCATCATTAGGAGCAACTCTTTGCACAAGGAACATCTTTTCGGTAACCCCCAAACACTAAAAAACTGGATCAGTACTAAAATAGGATTCCATGCTCACACGCTATGTTGTGTACTTAAAAAGACAGTCTTGATTTTATGTTTTACGAGTCAGGTTCTCAGGGGGGGAGAGATGGGTGATTGACAGACAGTTAAAATAAACACAGGAAGAATGTGAGGAGCAATGCCAAGTTGTGTGTATATTCTTTGTTTTTGCTGGAGCGTGAAGTCATTGCTATTTTTGGAATTTGCTGAACTAGAATGTCTAATATATTCTCAAATGTAAGAAATGAAGAATGCTCAACTATACAATTTCCTCATCATATCGCTTTTTACAATTTTATTAGGTTCCACATTTACCTTATGTTCATAAATTGTTTTATATAACTTACTGGCACAGTGTTGGAACCTCTCTCACGATTGGCAGAACAGGAATGCAGCAGAGGGACATTTTTATGTCAAGACAAAGATGGACATGTGAAATGAGACAAAGCCAAGCCAAGAAACTGCCAAACTTAGAATTGGTGACATGATATTGTTAGTTGTTTGGGTGTGATCACATTTTTTTTACACTGTATCACCTCTGAGTCATGTAATCTGTTGGTCATATAGTCTTTATAAAGGCTTTAACAGACAAGGACTGAATCGAAATGTGAAATGTTTGCAATGTCACGGATGATATAACCATTGAAATAGTAGAAGGAAATCTACACTAGAACAAAGCAAGAACTTTAAGTATTAACTAGTATTCATTTCTTCTTCAAATTTGGGTAAGTCAATCTTTCAATCATTGCTGTTTTTGTATTTTGTAGCATTTTGAAGCAATTCCCTCATCATATTATTTTTTATCAAAATTTAATTTCATCAATTGTTTGACATAACATACTGGCACACTGATGGGTCTCCCTTCATGCTGCAGCAGGGAATTTTTAAGACAAAATAGCACTTACGCACTTCTCATCAGTCTTTAATACAATGTATTCAATTATACCAGTAAAAAAATCCTATTGCCACCAAAATACATAGACAACATTCATTCATAGCACAAGTATTAAAATTGTCTAGACCTACAAATACTTAGGAACTGTGTTTGATGACAAATTGAGAGTTAGTAAAAATACAGATGTCATTGTGAAAAAGACTCAGCAGCATCTCTATTGTCTCTTTAAACAAATTTGAAATGTTTTATTTTGATCAAAAGTCTAAACTTTTTCATTTGTCTCCTAGTTTACATCATTTTGTCAAAAAGGACAAGAATCAACCACAAGGTGTCATTAACTTAAGTGTTAGAATTATTGACAAAATACAAAATGCCTAGTATAGCTTCATATCAAACAAGTTCTCAAATTTGATTATCTGCTTTAGATATCCTGTACACAAAAGAAATATAAACAACTTTGGTTTTATTCCAGAGGCCATTAAACTTGTGAACAGCCACACTACAAGAAAAAGCCACTTTGCACAGATAAATGCACTTACACCTCTGATTTGTTTTTAGATATTATATGCCTTTGTGGTGTTGTATATTGATGGCTATGGATTGGCCAGTGCTACTAATCCTTGTATGTTCTGATATATTTTTCCATTTATATTTTTTGAATTGTTTCGTTTTGTTATGTGCATGAATGAATGAAGTTAAAGTTGGCGACTTGTGCGTCTGCTTGAGTTGAGGTTGTTAATTAACATATATTTATTTATTTTTCTGGGTTGAGTGGTGGAGATTCGCTCTTATGATGGGTCAGCTGGATGCAGGTATTAATCCTGATCTGATTGCGGTTTGTGTATTTTACACCACCTTTTACTTCAAGCATAGAGAAACAAAAAACAGGTTGGTTTTAGATCCACATCCTACCTTACTTTATGCTGTTTACAAGGTTCATTATTGGAGGGCAGATCAGCTTCAGAGTTTATGTGAATTCATGTTAAAATACCCTCTTCTCCAAACTCCATTCTAAAAATGTTTCAAAAGTTGAGTCATCTTCTGTTAAATACATAATTACATAGTCTGCCTCAAAGTTCGTTCATGAACCAAAGAATAGGACAAATCAAATCAAGATTTTGACCTGATGATGATCTGGATAAAAGTTCAGAGATGACCAATGATATCACAATTTGTCCTGAGGGGCTAATGTTAGTACAAAATTTCTTGTCAGTCCCTTATATTGCTGATGAGACATTTCACTCAAAACTGCAAATGTCAACCTCAAGATGGCACTAGAAGAAAAGTCAGAGGATCACTGCGACTGTGACTCCTTGAATAAATATTTACAGTCTTACAGATTAATTTACTGTTACTGTTTCCTCATTTATCACATAAACAGCCAAAAAGAGACTGCATCTCAGCATTTGCACTTTTTTTTGTCATCAAGCAAATATATATTACCAGTTTTAACATTTTTTTTCTCACAGTGATAGATTTATCATTGTTTTATGGTCCTGAGCAACAAATCTTTCTCTCACAAAGTTGATTCTCTTAGTTTTAGTTTTATAATTATACACATACATCAAATGCTTCAGCAGCTGAAGTCCACCAGCACAAGAAATCAGTATTACGAATGTTAAAATAGCTCACTGTACTATGGGAGAAATTGAGGTAAGGAAAATTAGAGCTATTCAGCTCCACAGGAGATGTTACCTCAGACGTACTGGGATGACACAACAGTCTTGCTACATTTACTGGATCAACTTAAATATCATAGCCTATCCATGATGCAGAGCAGAAGAAATTATCCATCCTTTATCATAAGCCCTAATCTTGAGGAGTTTGAACATGGAAAGCAAATGTCATGTTAGTTAAACAAAGACATAGAGCTAGATAAACAATATAAAAAGTTAAATCAGTGAAAACTGTCAACAGGGAAGATATGCCATGTATTAAACTCTATGTGATAATGCTTTAAAACATATCATTATTATTGTTAAATTTAATGTTAATCTAATTATTAACTTAATTTAATCTGCTGCTGTTGTACATAATTCCATGTACTGACTGATTTTACAGATTCAAGAGTGGACAAGATGGGTGCTGGACCCATCTTGGTACTTTTGATGATATTTTTGGGTAAGTAATAAATTAAAGTGAAAAGTGAAAGACAGACAGTGCTCACAAAAATTGAAGTTCTTGTTTTAAACATATTGGCCATATTTTCTTATCAAAAAAAAAATAAATAAATAAAAAAATAGGGGCCAATGAGGTTGCTAAAATGCCAGCTGCTGCACAATCCAGCGGATCACACACAACTACTGGTGGAGCAAATGCAACTGATGGATCAGTAACAAATGGACCAACATCGACCGCAGGGAGAACTATTGGTGAAGTTACCACAACAATACAACATGTCAATTATTCCATTACAAATACAACGGGAGTGTCAATTACAAATGAGGGGACAACAACAACTAAGGTGAATGGAGGAATCACTCCAGTTCCTCCACCAGTTGTGGTCCTCGCAGCAACCCTGGTACGACCGTTTGCAGAGGAACTCAACAATCGCAGCAGTGAGGAGTACAGAGATCTTGAAGAACAAGTCGTAGCAGCGGTGCGTGCCACTAAAATTTGATCCTGCCGAGTAAATTTGCCGTTCTCTATGTCCACATTTGAAAGCCACTGTGATTTGACTGAGCTGAACTTTTCCCCTGTTGGTTTTCTGCTTACAGTGCGACTTTATCTTCCTTAACGCATTTGGTCCTCGGTTCATCCGCACCGTTGTCCTGGACTTCAGGTAATTCTTCAAATCTTTCAAGTCTGACTTCAAATGCATGAACTCGTAACAAGAAAACTGTCACATGAATTGAAAAAACTTCAGTGCGGTCTGGGGGGAAAAAAAACAACAACCCTCATATTAGAAACAAGGTGGAAATGCAGTTTTGAAATAATTAGCATTGGATTACAAAATGTGCTCTGTAATGCAAGGCCGCAAATGGGAAACACCGAAGCAGAGGTGGAGCTCCAGTTCAACAGCACGGCATCGCCTGACGAAATCCCACCGGCTGGTGAGGTCGTAGACGTCTTAAGAGGGGCTGTGAACAGCCCGAACAACACCTTCAACCTCACTCTTGATTCAGACTCCATCGTAGAGATTCGTACGTAAAAACACTAAATAGGCCAACTTAAATTTCCTCCAAAAATGAATTTGTGCGGTGGACTGTTCCTACTAATGTTTTGCTTTTGTCGTCAATCACTTCTATACAAACCCTGCAGGATCAACAAGCGGAGGCTCAACAACAACTGCAATCACTCCAGTTCCTCCACCAGTTGTGGTCCTCGCAGCAACCCTGGTACGACCGTTTGCAGAGGAACTCAACAATCGCAGCAGTGAGGAGTACAGAGATCTTGAAGAACAAGTCGTAGCAGCGGTGCGTGCCACTAAAATTTGATCCTGCCGAGTAAATTTGCCGTTCTCTATGTCCACATTTGAAAGCCACTGTGATTTGACTGAGCTGAACTTTTCCCCTGTTGGTTTTCTGCTTACAGTGCGACTTTATCTTCCTTAACGCATTTGGTCCTCGGTTCATCCGCACCGTTGTCCTGGACTTCAGGTAATTCTTCAAATCTTTCAAGTCTGACTTCAAATGCATGAACTCGTAACAAGAAAACTGTCACATGAATTGAAAAAATTTCAGTGCGGTCTGGGGGGAAAAAAAACAACAACCCTCATATTAGAAAGAAGATGAAAATGCAGTTTTGAAATAATTAGCATTGGATTACAAAATGTGCTCTGTAATGCAAGGCCGCAAATGGGAAACACCGAAGCAGAGGTGGAGCTCCAGTTCAACAGCACGGCATCGCCTGACGAAATCCCACCGGCTGGTGAGGTCGTAGACGTCTTAAGAGGGGCTGTGAACAGCCCGAACAACACCTTCAACCTCACTCTTGATTCAGACTCCATCGTAGTGATTCGTACGTAAAAACACTAAATAGGCCAACTTAAATTTCCTCCAAAAATGAATTTGTGCGGTGGACTGTTCCTACTAATGTTTTGCTTTTGTCGTCAATCACTTCTATACAAACCCTGCAGGATCAACAAGCGGAGGCTCAACAACAACTGCAATCACTCCAGTTCCTCCACCAGTTGTGGTCCTCGCAGCAACCCTGGTACGACCGTTTGCAGAGGAACTCAACAATCGCAGCAGTGAGGAGTACAGAGATCTTGAAGAACAAGTCGTAGCAGCGGTGCGTGCCACTAAAATTTGATCCTGCCGAGTAAATTTGCCGTTCTCTATGTCCACATTTGAAAGCCACTGTGATTTGACTGAGCTGAACTTTTCCCCTGTTGGTTTTCTGCTTACAGTGCGACTTTATCTTCCTTAACGCATTTGGTCCTCGGTTCATCCGCACCGTTGTCCTGGACTTCAGGTAATTCTTCAAATCTTTCAAGTCTGACTTCAAATGCATGAACTCGTAACAAGAAAACTGTCACATGAATTGAAAAAATTTCAGTGCGGTCTGGGGGGAAAAAAAACAACAACCCTCATATTAGAAAGAAGATGAAAATGCAGTTTTGAAATAATTAGCATTGGATTACAAAATGTGCTCTGTAATGCAAGGCCGCAAATGGGAAACACCGAAGCAGAGGTGGAGCTCCAGTTCAACAGCACGGCATCGCCTGACGAAATCCCACCGGCTGGTGAGGTCGTAGACGTCTTAAGAGGGGCTGTGAACAGCCCGAACAACACCTTCAACCTCACTCTTGATTCAGACTCCATCGTAGTGATTCGTACGTAAAAACACTAAATAGGCCAACTTAAATTTCCTCCAAAAATGAATTTGTGCGGTGGACTGTTCCTACTAATGTTTTGCTTTTGTCGTCAATCACTTCTATACAAACCCTGCAGGATCAACAAGCGGAGGCTCAACAACAACTGCAATCACTCCAGTTCCTCCACCAGTTGTGGTCCTCGCAGCAACCCTGGTATGACCGTTTGCAGAGGAACTCAACAATCGCAGCAGTGAGGAGTACAGAGATCTTGAAGAACAAGTCGTAGCAGCGGTGCGTGCCACTAAAATTTGATCCTGCCGAGTAAATTTGCCGTTCTCTATGTCCACATTTGAAAGCCACTGTGATTTGACTGAGCTGAACTTTTCCCCTGTTGGTTTTCTGCTTACAGTGCGACTTTATCTTCCTTAACGCATTTGGTCCTCGGTTCATCCGCACCGTTGTCCTGGACTTCAGGTAATTCTTCAAATCTTTCAAGTCTGACTTCAAATGCATGAACTCGTAACAAGAAAACTGTCACATGAATTGAAAAAACTTCAGTGCGGTTTGGGGGGGGGGGGGGCAAAAACCCTCATATTAGAAACAAGGTGAAAATGCAGTTTTGAAATAATTAGCATTGGATTACAAAATGTGCTCTGTAATGCAAGGCCGCAAATGGGAAACACCGAAGCAGAGGTGGAGCTCCAGTTCAACAGCACAGCATCGCCTGACGAAATCCCACCGGCTGGTGAGGTCGTAGACGTCTTAAGAGGGGCTGTGAACAGCCCGAACAACACCTTCAACCTCACTCTTGATTCAGACTCCATCGTAGTGATTCGTACGTAAATATTTCTAAACCCCAATTTGCATGCATTGATTAATAATGTTGTGTAGTCTACCTCATAATATTTACCTCATTATCTTTCATTCCATCACACCACCTCTAGGGTCATCATCTAATGGGGCTACAACAGTGACTGGGTTAACAACACATGGTATATCAACAATAGCTGGAGGTTTAATCACAAGTCTTGGAACAATGACAACTGTAGCAACAATGACACCTGGGTTAACAAGTACCAAGGCATTAACATCACCTGGGGTCTCAACAACAACCACTGATTCTAGTGGATCAAATACATCTCGTGGTTCAACAGCAACTGTCAGTCCACCTATAACAGCAGAGTCAACAACAGCTAGTCCTGTCATTACAACTGATGGATCAGTAACACCTCAAGTCACAACCAGTCCTGGTGGTTCAGGTGGTGCAGTCACCACAAGTCCAGTTTTTGTTCTTGCCGCAACTTTGGAAGAACCATTTGTTGAAGAACTCAATGATCCAAACAGTGTTCAATACAGAACTCTTGAAATCCAAGTTGTAACAGTGGTGGGTAAAAGTTTCACATCATTATTATGGTATTTGTAATCAATCTTTCATTCTGTTCAATTTGGAGACACCTTTCAGTTAACCATTTTTTTTGTCAATTTCATTTCCCTTTCACAGTGTGACATCATCTACAGGGCAAGATTTGGTTTCCTTTTTGTCCGCACGTTTGTCATACAATTTAGGTAATATTTCAAGCCACAAAAGCATTGTCCAGACTGAATTTACTCATAACTTAAAGAGGACATTTTTGGTTATGTTCCTCAATATTAGAGAGTTTCAGTATGGATGATGAAAAAACATGCACACAGTAAAAGCAAAAATTGGAATTATGATGTGTTATGTAAGTTATGTATCTTTTGATGTAGACGCGTTGCAGTAAGTACACGAATGGAGAACACTCAAGCAGAGGTTGGACTCGAGTTCAACAATACAGCTTCAGCAAATCAAATCCCACAGGCTGTTGTTGTTGTACAGACCTTAGAAGAAGCTCTGAAAAACCCAAACAACACCTTCAACCTCACTGTTGACACAAACTCCATTGAAATCAAACGTAAGTAAACAATTATTCAGACACTACTATTTGTCTATCATCTATAAATCTATCACCAATTTATCATATTTGTGTTGACTTTTTTGTCAAGTAGTCTGTGAGGCACATACTGTGTTATGAAATTACCAAAAATGCTCATCATGCAGCTAATTTGCTAACCTTGCATGCTCTAAATCTTGTTACTAAAGCCACCCTGTGAAAAATGTCTGTTACTCATTTAAATGTAGTCATTTTGTGCACTAAAGCAATCTAATGGCTCAAACACATAGTTAAGTGAACATGTATACATATATATACATATATATGTGTGTGTGTGTGTTTATTCAATTATTCTCACTGTTTCAACAGAAACTCCAAATATAACGTCAAGTACACCAACTACAGTCCTAAATTCAAATACTACAGCTACAATCACGACTACAGCAACTACTGCAACCCCAGTTACAACTGCTATGACAATTGCTGTCACAGAAGTTCCTACAACTACTGTTCAACTCATAAAACGGAGGTTGACTTTCACATCTGTGGGTGAGACATTTACAAATGACTTGCTGAATCCATCATCTTCAGCATTTATAAGTCGAGCCCGGATGATAAAGTTGATGGTAAGCCTTGAAACCTGTTATTACAAAAATATCCAATATGTTGAATAATCTACATGTTGTTTTGAAAATATAGGTTTTGGTATCCAAATGTCACAAGATATCTAGCAATATATGTTGTGGCAGAAGCCATAACCTCTCATTTAGGCCTTTTTCAGTGTAAGAACTTGATCCATAACCTGGAACTTCCCATAACCTGAACCTGTAAGAATCCATACAGTCTAGCTTATAGATTCTGACTAGTTTTCTATTGTATTTACAAAACCTTTCAGATATCATTAAAAAGGAGACATCACATGATGATGCCAACATCATCATTTTTATTTGCTGCTTAGTGGCCAAGTGTGCTGAGTATATGCACTTAGATTGTAAATATCAGTATTGTTAATTAAAAGAGCCCCATCCAGAGTAAAGAGAACAATGCTATTAAATAGTGGAAAAGAAGGAAATTAACACCATTAAAAATTCAGTCAACAGAACTATTTAACAATTTGTTTCTGTCTTTCTCAGCTTGAACCTTTCTTCAAAAGTGCATTCTCTGCATTCAGATCATTGACAGTGATTTCATTCAGGTAATTTGTTGATGTTATGTTGCAATAATCTGAAGACACTGCCTGTAAATTCATGACAATTTAGACTGCCTTTTTTTTCTCTCTAATTCCACATGCAGTAATGGATCAATCATCAACACTTCGGACCTTGAATTTACAAACACATCTATCCCTAATGGCACTCAAATTGCAAATGTTTTGGCTGATGCAGCTTCAAATATCACAGCCTTCAACATTGACACCACCTCCATTATTGTGGATGGCACACGTAAGCAATACTGAATGCTACATCACCAAGTATTTTAGATATTTCTGAAATATTTATATTTATTTACTTAGTTTAAGTTATGTCTTATTTACTTTTTTATTTACTTTTCTAATCTACAGCGGTTTCAAGTGGAGTGAGCCACAAGATCAGTCTCATCACTGCATTCTTCCTTGTGCTGCTGTCACGGCTTCTTTCAAGCTGGCAATAGCATGCTGAAAGTCACTGACATCATGTTTTTGTCACAAAAAAAATTGACATTTGTGACAATTTCCACTGCCATATGGCTTGGGAAGAACTATGAGATATTACATTTAAACTTGGGGTGACACTTGGGGTCCATACATAATATTTTTAGTGTAAAATTGTATAATTGTATTTAGAAATTGTAGCCTCCATCCAGAATTGCCTGAAATATCATTGAAAATTTTACTTAAAAAGTCTTTAAGAGCTGTTCAGTTAGTAAAGCTGACAGTGAAAAAATCTCAATTTTATTTAAGTTAAACATGCAATCGTTTTTTGTTTTTGTTTTTTTGTCGTTTGTTTGTTTGTTCTTGGTTTTTGGTGTTGTTGCTTTTATTGTCAGTCAGATATGTCAAAATGTCTAATCCATTCATTGTAGTTTATGTGTTTCTCTATTTCTCAAATCATACATATGATTTTCTGAGTGATTACTGTAGTCAAGTTTTTATTAGAATCTTCATAATCAGATCACAACATACAAACATGACAAATTAAAAAAAAGTGTACGCAATAGTATTTTATAATCTTAAGTGGGTGATAAATAAACAGCATATTGAAAATCAAATATGTGGTTGAATATTCTTTCTATTAAAGATATATAGAAAATATCAAACCCTATTTCATCATTTCCTAAAATTTAAGTTTACATTAGCATCATATAGTACTGAGAACTGCAGCCAGTTAATCATTGATCAATTATTTAGGTTTTCTCTCTTTTCTATTATACTTAACTAAATATTATTGGATATGGACTGTTGGTGAAACAAAACAAGTCACTTAAAGACTTGGGGTCTAGGAAATTGTGATGGACATTTTGCAGTATAAAAGAGAGCACTCAATAGGCAACAAATGGTGAAGCACCTATGTCACCACAACTGCCAGATGCAACCAATGGAGATTTGCAAAGTTCCACCAACCAACCACGACCACCAACATGATTCCCACATGTCGTCCCAAGGTGAAACCAGATTTCAAACAGAAGCAGTTGCCTAGTGGTCCATTAAGAAGAGTGAGGAATCTAGAGTAAATGGTAATATAAAACCATAGCAGTCAAAAAATAGAACTGCTGCCTTGCAATAGTATTCCTCCGCCAACCAGATCCACAACTTTTCACTGTTTCCTCACAAACTACTTTAATCTCATTTTGCTTTCCCCTCAGCTACTCCTCTACACACATATACAGCTTGTTCACACTCCACACTTGAGCAATGTGTGACCACTGCTGCTGAACTGCTGAAAAGCTCACACGCACTGTTTTTTTTCACAAACACTGTGTTTCTGCTGCAAGGTGGCTGCTGGAAGCTCTGTCTTTCTGCATAGTTTGCAGAGGAGACTGGAAGAGAGGAAAATTCCAGATAGTGGAAAAAGTCTCATGCTGCTGATGTAATATCAATACAACTGTCAACAGATCATTTTAATGTGTATTTTTGCTGAGAATTGCACGTCACAGAAAAAATAGGCAGGCCTCTGAATCTCTAGATTAGGCGTGGCTGCAGCCGTGCCTGACACGCACTTCAGCAACATTGCACATGCAGGCTGCATGGACACACATGAAGCACAGTATGATAAAAATGCATGCAGGATTGCTGTGGTTTTATTCATGTGTGATATGATTATTGTCTGTCAGGTCTGAATTATGAAAACTTCGAATGCAATGACCAATGCACTGACTAAGAGGCCCTTACAAGGTAGTAAAAGTCTTAAATATTGTATCTTGCCTTACACAGAGGCAGAAGTGTTAGAATTTGTTTGTAAGGTTGGAAGCAAAACACTGCACATTCACTATTTATTAAATATAGTAATTTCATATTCATGATATTGATGTCATGGATTTGCAATTACTCAGAGTAACATGAGAATATAAAACATTTTCATTTGATGTGTCCATATAAACATCATTGTTCTGTATTTTCACTGTATTTTATTATCTATTTCACATATTTACTCTGAAAACTCCAAATATCCCATATAATCAATGTTTTAATATGCAATACCATAATCAGATAACTTTGTAACCCCCCCCCCCCCCCCCCTTTTTTTTTTTTTTTACAGTTCTTCCCACTCTCTTACCACCTCACTAGAACTAGAAGTTGTTTATTAGAACTTGTCATTCAAGTGGAACTTCATTCAGCATTCTCACAGGTGGAATGCACCAGCAACAACCAGATGGGTCTATGTCATTATACTGATCCAACAAAACAACTGACAGATTAAATAATGTATTTTATGACTTGGTTTTGTTCATCACTATGGTGTCCCATTTTGACAAATGTATCACCCTTGTGCCACATAATTAGCCCATTCCTTTTCATACACATAAAACCCTTGATAGATGTTAAATGTCACATAAGATGAAAAGTTTACAGTATTACAATTGTGAACTAGACTGGAATAGCAAACACTGAAATGGTTTAAAATTACCCAACTGAAAGCATCTAAAGCAGACAGAAACACTTTCTGTACATGTATACTGTTTTGTAGTTACACAGCTTTTCAAAGTCCAATACAACTGTGCTGTGAAGAAAGCAATAAGCTGCTGTAGCACCTCCATTTTTCCCCCTCTTCTTCTGTGGTAAATACAACACACGGTCAGGTTAGTATTATACAGCAACCTGAGCTTATGTACACACTTCACAACTGACTAAAATAACTAAACTTTCATTATACAATCATTTATATGTTGGAATGAGTCATAAACCTGTTTCCCATACATTAATTTATTTGCGGTAGCCCACCACAATAACATCGGCCGACACAAATTGATTTTCAGTATTTGAAGCTGTGTGCCCCTCTCTCTGTACTCTCTGTTAAAATGTTCACTCTTGTGCAATATTTCATGGATTTTCTTCTCCACACAAGCCTCTCTCTATGTCATTCAGCCATTCTCACAAACACATGACAGCAGACTTGTCCATAAACAGCATCACGTCACACACTCCACAGTATTTTCCAACACAAAAACTTTATTTGGGTGGTCACCCAAGTATATTTTGTGACCCATTTTGCCATTTAAAATGGTTTTATTCATCTGACAGAGTGAAACACAACTGAAACACACACAGAGGGTCTCCTGTTTAATGTAAATGTCTACATTGTGTGAAAAATTGCAAAAGTTTTCAAGCACACCTGGTGGGTGTCAATGTCATTCAGTACTTAGTTGGTTTCAATTGTTTAGATAGGCTCCATCATTAACAAACTGCCAGCTCTACACGCAGCTCAGCTGCTGCTGTGAAAACAGAATCACAAGTTAAAAAGTTAAAAACATGAGTTGTGTTTTATGGGATACTACTATAAAATATTCTGTGGATGGCCAAAGTCAACAGAACAGAAACACACAATACAGAGTGAGAGGTGGGGCAGGGCAAGCCGGGTGTGTGCAGTAAAAAAAAATCAAGGTGAGCCAGTTGAAGCAGTTTGTTACATAAAACATCAGTAACATAATCCCCCATCATTCTAGTAGTACAGTTCCCAAAAAAAAGTCACACTCTAATATGTTGTTGGACTGCCTTTAGCTTTGATTACAGCACGCATTTGCCATGGTATCATTTTGATAAGCTTATGCAATGTCTGTCCAGAGATGCATACATTTTTCACCAAGATCTTGTATTGATGTTGGCAGTCATATCGCTGTGTAAAATCTTCACCAGCACATCTCAAACTCATCTCAGTCTTTTCTCACACATCATTAAACATAGCCATGAGTCCTGCTGTTGATTTGATTTCACCAAATGTCTATGTGATCTCCAATCACGATCATTCAGGATTTTTTTTCCAACCACATTTCTTCCTCTAAGACGATGGTTCACCACTATCCCTCTGCCCAACACATTTTAATAATGTTGGACAGTTCTTAACCCAATTTTAGTACTTTCATCAGTCTCCTTAGTTGTTTTCTTTGTTTGACGCAGGCCAATAATTTGACCCTTCTGAAACAGAGTAACATCTTTCCCATGACCACAGGAAATGAGAAGCTACTCACTGCATCAGTTAGGGTTAAATAACTTGTTGCCAGCTGTTAACAACTTGTTAACATATTAATCACTGCAGTAATTATCCATTATCATTTTGCTTAGTTAAATCCAGGTGTTTTTTGCTCAGGCAGTGTATCTGCCTTTAAAAAGTCAGTATGTTTATTAGTTGCCACATACTGCCATCTACTGATTGGCTCAAGAACATGCAATTATCAAAGCTGAGCAGCATGCAATTACCTGAGCTGCCGTGTTAGCATTCTTGTTTGTAGAAGGCTACAGCAAAACAAAAAATGGCTACTGGAACAGATAAATGAAAGACCTATCATCTTCACACAGAATGGGGAGATTTTCTTTTTTTTTTCATGTCTAAATCAGAATGTGTGTGCTTGATATGCAAAGCTTGTGTCACACTAGCAACCTTAAACTGCTTTTCAAAACCATTCACAAAACCTAAAGTAAAAAAAGTGAGCTCTGAAAGAGTAAGATTTGCAAACTGAAATCTCAACTAGCTTTGCAACACTCCATTTTCACAAGGCCCAAAACAAGGGGAAAAGCTGCCACCATAGCATCATAGAGTAAGTTACATAATCGTAAATCATAAAAAGCCATTCAAGGACAGAGAGATGTGAGGGAAGCAGACTCGCTGTTCAGAGATTTTGAAAATAAACCTGTCAAAGATATTTAGTTGTCCAGAAACACGGTAACACGGCAATGTGAGGACACAGTGTGAAACCTCAAGCGTCAATTTAAAAAGAACATTGATTGTTGTGAATGTTTCTCCCTTCAATTCGATGAATCTACAGACATCACAGATGTGGCACAGTTTAGCCATATTGTAACTATGTCACTGGTAGTGTAAGGTTGTCAAAAGTATCAATACCTCAATACTTTTGGTGGCCCTGGCCACCAACAAGCTTTGTGTGGTAAGGTTTTGAACATGATAGACATGCAACATGTACAACCATACCAGAAGCCTACAGAGGAGGATATTTCATGCCCAGGTGGAAGACACTGAATCAGAGCACACTGAGTTGCTGCTGTGTACTGACTTGCAAAGGCTGAGCAAAGGTACATTTCTGGCAAGATTTTCCAAACTGTTGCCTGAAATTTAAACAGATGCACTGTATGCTCTACTTCATGATGAGCAGTGGCTCATGTATACCGCCTTTCTCACCGACCTGACTGGAATTGTGAATGAACTGAATTTAGAGATGCAGGGACAAAAACAAAACTATAACCGACATGATCAGCACTGTGATGCTAAGTGCAAACTACAGCTGTTTTCAACCAACCTGCAGCAGCAGGACCTGCAACACTTTCAAAGCATGCCTGCAGAGCTTGAACGTGGGTGAGTGTTTTGTTTGCCACAAAAGATTCATGGGTTATATGAGCTCATAAGTCATAATTATATTTTATAAGTTAGCAGTAAGAAAGCCTCCTTGTTATAGCCCTGGTCAAGTAACCATAGAAACCCACTACAACTAAACTCAACTCCTGTGAGCGGCCTCCTCCTGCCTCAGGAGAGGAAGGGGAGAGGTTTCCTAGCTCGCCAGCTAACCATAGCTTGCCTACCCTGACTTTACTGAAAACTGAGCAAGTAAATATTATACAATGCACATTATTTTGACAGTGAGGTACATTCTAAACCATGACAAAAAGAACAAAAACTTACCTAGGAATGGACCTCCACCTGCAGTCAATGTCTTACCAATCTCAGTTGCAGCCAGAAGTAGAAAATGGTGGGCATAAAGTGAACAGCGTGAGGTGTCACACATGTGCAGGGGGCTCTCCATCAAAAAAAAGCATTCATTTTGTTTTAACAAATCTCATAGGTGAAACTATTAGTATATTTTGTGTTACATCCATTAAATATATATATACAGATGTATATAGATGTACACTTTCACTCTGTTTAGAGATGTTTAAACTATTTTGATCTAGATAAGGCTAAAGGATATGGCCATGTAATGTGTACTAAAGGCTGATGAGTAAAAGTACTCCTACATTGACTACAGTCATTTGCAGACTGATTACTAGAGATGTACCAATACACTTTTTTTTCCAGTTCCAGTCTGATTGCGATATCTGAATTTGGATATCAGCCGATACTGATACTATACACAATACAAGCGCATTTTCCACTTTATATTTAATTATTTATTATTATTATTAGTGCTAGTAGAAGTAGTAAGGTTACATAAAGCTGAAACTAGTCTGGAAAGCTTGTGCAGTTTGTCCTTCAACCACCATGGGGTGCTGTGGGATTCTGGCTTATGACATTCACAAGTGCAGCAAATAGGCTGAGAGGCGGCCCTCATTTGCATAATTTCCAAATTATGCATTGCTAAGAGTTTAAATTTGTTTTTTTATTATCCAAAATGCAAATGTTACTGTTTGTAATGTGCTTGTCATGGATTTGTAATGTGTTCAGAACATGGTGGTTTATGGTGGTAGTTAGTCATTTTTGTACTGGTTTCTTGTAACACCATGAGTGAGGTGGAGAATACATATCTCTAGTACCTCTGTATCCCAACATAATGATTTAGAACAAGATACACAAACAATAAACACCTTATGAAAATGGAAAATGGAACATCTATTTAAGATTCTTTAATACATTTTATGCTCATAGGGGCTCCAGCGTTATAGAGAAATTGATTTTATATTTGAGCAGCTGTGTCTGTCACTAAGTTTCTGTATTGTTTGATTTTATAAGTTCAAAGGAAAAAAGGATGGATATCAGATGGATCATATAAATTTTCCTGATTCCAATAAGTCTGCTGAGTGATGTTAAACTGATTGCCTTTACAGTGGCTTGATACAAAATATAAGAAAGGTGTAGGGAATGACACAAAATGAAGTTAAGGTGGAGTTCTTGCTAAGGTCTAGTAAAAGTCTAGTATCACCCTTAGAATCATGATCAATCAAAGAACAAATATGCAATATATTTACTGTGCTAAATCATAAAATGACTGTGAAACATCATTAGAGAGTTGAAATAATGGCTTTTCCAGCAACATTGCCTGCACCAGCAAGTTTTCCTCTGAAATTTCAATTCCAGTGTGGCACCTGTTTTTGTTTTGGCCTGTGCGAAGTAAATGAAGAGCTGCATTCTCGCTAAATAAGGTACTGGCCATTTATGAGTCATATGAAGTCATAATCATCTTTTAGAAGGTGTAGATGTTTCAATATTAAAATGAGCAATGTGTTAACCAAGACTGGAAAGTAGTTTGGGGATAACAGGCTTAGCTTTACAGTGACAGACAGTTTATAGAATTTCAACTCTTTGTGGGACTGGTATGAAGGAGGGTGTGTATGTCCTCTGTCTCCCGAGCTGTATGACTGTGTACAGTTAAATCCTACCGCACTTGAAGAAGGTGTTCAGTTTACAGCCTCCTTACCACAGGCAACAAGTTCTGTGGGCTGCAAGTCCCTGAAATCTCCTCTGATGGCTCTGAGATCCTCTCTCCTCCCCTCCTCAGCCCGCCTTAAAAGCACATCAAAAAACTGCCCTATGAATGAGATCAAGATAAAATTTCCTTTATGCTAATTTCATGAGCATTACTGCTCATTGGACAAAGCTAATGAAACTTAATAATCCAATTAAAAAACTTCTGTTGCACAACATAAAGAATTTGCTTCCATTTAAAAATCAGCTATATGGCCTTCTTTTAGTAAAAACGGTATTGCAGTTAAGATGCATAACCAAAAAACACAGCATAAATGTTGTCACTGATGTGGCTTTAAAATATTACTGAAGTCTCATAAGCTGCAAAAAAAAATAAATAAATAAATAAAAAAAATAAAAAATACACCCGCAGTAAAGTACATCTTCTGTCAGCATATAATTTTTGGAGCAACAAATCACAAACAAATTTCTAAAGTCGGAATAAATTCATGACAGTCTTGCTAAAGTCTGGGCCTGTTCCCATCTTACTGATCATTTTCCCTTTCCTTGTCCCGCTTTGATGTCACGATAAATCAAACGTGTTTAATATTATCGTCAGTCTTGGCTCATGCACTATAGCAAAAACTAGCATTACGGCTAGCGGACTTTTAGGTCGCTAACATTTTTAGCATAAGTCAATGGGGTTTATCATAGCGAAAATTAGCATCACAGCTAGCGGACATTTTTACTACTTAGCTACGTGCTAGAGATTGACTTACCTCACACAGTGTTTCCCCTGTAGTGTATTTGGCAGGGCGCCCACATTACATTAATTTCAATGCATTGCTCCCCTCCTCTGTGACAGGCAGGTCTCCCCCCTCCCTCCTCTCTCACAGCACACACCGATGCACCGGTACAGACACACCCACCCACACTACTCAGAGAGCGGAGGAGAGAGAGTTTCCGACCGCTACGGTAAAAAAAAACAACAAACAACAACAAACAAACAAAAACTGTAAATGGAGGTTCCCCACCTGTTCGCCCCGCCAAGCAAAAATATCCAAAAAGAGTACCCATCTGCACCTGTTCGCCCCGCCAAGCAAAAATATCCAAAGAGAGTACCCATCTGCAGGGAAGATGGCGGACAAGGGCGCCGCCATACCTCTACTCCATACCGGAAGTCCAAACCGGAAGTTGGTCTTCGCCGCTCCATACTGCATAATTTAATAGTTAATCGACGACTTTATACAATATGTAAAACTGAGATGTTAGCACATATCACACATATCATTCACACTAGAACTGAAAAATAACAATCACCTTCACATTAGCATGGTTACTTGTAATTTATGTTGAGTGTAAAAAAGGAGGCCAGCACTGGTGGTAATACAGTGTAAGGACTGTATTGCCGAGATATTATGCAGGATCTTTTTTTTTTTTAACCTTTATTAGCGAATTTACAAAACAAATTGGCATAGTACAGTGTGGTACATAATTAATTAATTAATAATTAAAGTCATAGTAATAAGAAAATAAAATTATATTAAATAAATAACAAAAAAGGTCTATAAATAAATAAAAGAATTAAAAGAAATTCAGTAGGGAATAAGAGCATAGAGCTAGGGGTTCTCTGTAAGGTTAAAATCATCTGGTAACTTGCAAAGTTTTATTGCATTCTTTTTCTCCATATATTTCAGTGAAGAAAAGTAATGACACATTTCCTTGTGAAAAACAGAAATATTATGCAGGATCTTGTTTGCAGGAAGCTGGCATGCTCTCCCTGCCTTCCCTCCATATGGCCCAGCCTGCCCACCAGAGGATTCCTTCATTAAACACAGTACAGACTCCCCACACATAATATAGTACAAAAGCATAGTAGAAAAAAATAGCAATCTACCATCTAAATGACGGACATCTTTCCAAAAAGTTCTACTGTAAGTGCATTGATAGAATAAGTGAGTGTTGGTTTCATCCTCAAGTCCACAGAAATTGCACAAATATTCAATGTCTGGATGTACCGTAAAGATGGAGCGCCGAATAAGTAACAGGATACACGAAGAAGACCAACTTCCGGTATGGAGTAGGACTATGGCGGCGCCCTTGTCCGCCATCTTCCCTGCAGACAGGTCCCTCTCAAAATATCACCTTTTTTTTTAAACGAACCGTACGTGGCGAGGCGGAAAGCACAGGTAGCTCTGTGGCCAGTGGTAGCCAAAATGAAAGCATCTCTCCCAGCCCCAACCACAGTGCTTGCCAATCTCCTGCCCCTGTTAACATCGCCACGACTAGACCCAGACACACCTGTTCCAGCCCTCAGCAGTAGGAACAACCAACATCTGCTACAACAACTGCAGCAAGACCACCTCATGTTGTAACAACAATGATAGCAACAACAAAGCCTCCAGTTACAACAATTGCTGCAGCAACACCAACAGTAGCAAGCACAACACCTGGGGCCTGTACTATGAGACAGGTTCAACATACACACGGTGTCTTTAGGTGATCTGGCGTAATCGAACTTGAGAAAACCAGTCAAGGATAAATGGTCACACAAAGCTGGTTATCAACTCAGTAAATCATCCTGGTGTTTCCTAATCTAGATATGAACACGTTCAAATAAATGGGATGGTGTTTGCAGCATCTGACCAATCACAAAATGGACAAGTTTACTAGCAGCAAAACAGAATGTTTTAAATTGAAAACTAAAATATTAAACAAATATGATGAAGAAGGCTATCATAACCACCATAATCCAGACTGAAAGTAACACAGCTGCAGTTGACAGATAGTATTGGACAGATGCAGAAAGGACATCTGACCATAAATAAATAAAATTGCAGACTGTGTGAATAATAATAATCCTACTAATATATTTATTCTATGGAGTGCTTTTCAAGATACTTAAAGACACTTTATATCAGTTAAAATAATCATAGAAAATGGGACCCCATACAGAATGTAGTCACATTTTTGGTTGTGTTTTTTTTAATGGAAATCTGACTTTATTTTGGGTTTAGAATTCTGCTTGTAGATTTTGAGTGGATCAGTGCTGCATCTTGTCTAGGCCACTAGGGGCCAGTGGCAGAGAATTTGTAACTCAGGGGATGCCTTTTCTAAGGACCTGTTGCTGGCTGCTTGCCATTATGCTTATGCATTACGCCTCTGCCACATGATTTCTCCTGTTTAACAGGTTAGTTTGGTGTATGTCACAAGCATGAATTGTTATGATGTTGGGTAAATGTTCTGAAAGACTTTATATGAATAAACTCAGTGGTGTAGCCCACAGTAGTGTTAGTGGCTAGCATGTAGCCTATGCAGTAATGCACTCGTACGCATTGCTAAGTACAGGAACTCCCGCTCCCACTTTAGATATCTGTAAATATGGAAAGAGCTCCTGTCAGTTGTTATTTTAATGTGTTTCATTGTGTTGTGTTTTATAAGCTGTTTAGACATGGTTAGTAATTAA
This sequence comes from Lutjanus erythropterus, assembly GCF_056507025.1. Lineage (NCBI taxonomy): Eukaryota > Metazoa > Chordata > Actinopteri > Lutjaniformes > Lutjanidae > Lutjanus > Lutjanus erythropterus. The sequence goes on from NC_139339.1 coordinate 10,564,964, forward strand.
TCTCTCAGGTAATACCCAGTGTATTTTGAGACAGTAACTCCCTCACACTAACACTAGTCAGAAGGGGATTAAACATGTTTACATACACTTGAAGGGCAATTGCCAATACATTGCAGTAGGGTGAAGGTAAATATTCCTAATGAAAAGATGACTAAACTGATTAAAGTCAAGATTGATACTGTATGTTTTGCAGTGTACAGATTGACACATTTTTGTAAAGAAATGCATGAGCTATTGTAAAGTAAATTTACAGTATCATTCTGCCAATTGTAATGGCCCATTTAAATTACAGCAGTATGATTGCTGATGTGTTGTGATTGTCTAAATCTGCAGATAAAATGACAGAAGCTGATGTTGAATTGAGTTTATTGTGTCAATAAATTCTGCTGAGAGCGACCTGTCTAACAACAAATGCCTCTGCCACATCATTTCTCTTGTTTAACAGGACATTAATGTCTGGCTGCCTGTCCTTGACCTACAACAAAAAACAACACACTAAAAATATATATCATTAGAGCAGTGTTTCCCAACCCTGGTCCTCAAGGCACACTGCCCTGCATGTTTTAGATGTTTCCCTGTTCCAACGCACCTGATTCAAATGATCAAGTTGTTATCAGGCTTCTGCAGAGGCTTGATGACGAGCTGATGACTTGAATCAGGTGTGTTGGAGCAGGGAAACATCTAAAACATGCAGGGCAGTGTGCCCTGAGGACCAGGGTTGGGAAACACTGCATTAGAGAATGAGTAGATCTGAATAGAATTACATGTCTGTTCAATTACAGTGCTCAGCATAAATGAATACATCCCAACAGATTTGTCAGAAAACCTTTAATTTCCTTTCAGAATCAACATTTTCTATGGGATACAAGATTTGTTAATTTGTACACACAAAAAGTAATTTTCCTAACAAATTAATTCAAGACCATGTCGCAAAAATGAGTACACCCCAATGAAAGTCTTAGGAGCAAAGCTAAATTTTAGACTACACAATTCTAATTAACAAGAATTCAACCTAATTATGAGTCTAATTATTCATTAAACAGGTGTCCAGCAGACACTTGACTATGAAAGGGCATTACTTAACAAAGAAAACCCCTTCCCATTTTATGCTGTCAGCAGTGGCACCACATGGAAGAGAAATGAGAGAAGAGAAAAAGACTTGAGAAAGAAAATAATTTCTTTACACAAGAAAGGTGAAGGTTACAAGAAGATCAGCAAAGCTTTACTTATCAGTCAGAATACTGTAGAAAAAGTGACACAAAAATTGAACAAAGATGGAGCTGCAACCATCTCACACAGATGTCCAGGCCGTCAACGGAAGTTAACACCTCAACAGGTGCATCTTCTGATGAGAAGGGTTGAAGAAGATCGCCATGCAAGCTCACTGCAGTTAGCTAAAGAAGTAGAAAGCCAAACGGGGGTGACTGTTTCCCATGATACCATACGGCGTACACTGCAGAGGAATGGCGTGCAAGGGTGTCGTCAACAACGGAAGCCTCTCCTAAAGCCCATGCACAAAAAAGCCCACCTTGAATTTGCCCATGCTGAAAAAGATGAAGACTACTGGGACTCTATACTCTGGAGTGATGAGACCAAGATAAATGTTTTTGGAACTGATGGCTTCAAAACTGTACGGTGTCGCAAAGGTGAAGAGTACAAAGAAAAGTGCATGGTGCCTACAGTGAAACATGATGGTGGCAGTGTCCTTATGTAGTAGTTTTTGTTGTAGGGTGTATTCATTTTTGCATCAACTAATTTGAGTAAAATTGAAGATTTTGTAATCTAGGTTATATTATTAACCTTACTTTCATGTTACGAGTTAAACAAATGTTCTATAAAACTCAGTCTTGTTAAAATTTTGGAAATTGTTCTTGTGTTTAGTGAGATATTGATTTAAATCTTACTCATTTATGCTGAGCACTGTATATTCTTATGGTGTGTGAGTCAGTTTTAGTCTTATTCTTTCCGCTGCAGACATAAGTCAAACTGGTTTAAGAGATAAATATATTCTTTAATACACTGATAATCTGTCTGTCATCTGACCTGCTGACAGATGGTCAAAAATATTAAATGATCCATACTGATTACTTATCTTGAACATAACCTGCTCCGGAGCAGGTAAGGCATTCAGGCTTTCCTTGCATGAGCTGGCTCAACAAAACTGACAACCCCAATCAGAGATAACAGGTATCACAACAGTGGTTATCAACTGATTTGTTAACCCAGGTTTTCCTCTTAAGAAATCTGTGCACACTCACATAAAAAGGGGTGTTTGTTGCATCATTTGACTCTTTTTCTGCACAAAGTGAAGCAATCGCAAACCTCCCAAGATGAACAAGTTGTTATAATGAAGAGCTCTGGAAAATATATATATATTTTTTAAAAATTATGGCATAAAGCAACACTGTTTCTGCAAATAAGACAGGAGAAGAAGAATGCAGACACAAAATTACTGATCAAGCATTCGTGACACTGAAAAGCCTGGCTCAACCTACCTGACTAACACATTAATCTCGCTTCAAAGTACAGCCCTCTGCTCCAAAAACAACTACAGAAATGGCAACACCTGTTTCAACAAGAACAGTGGAAACGATGCCTAGAAACAACAACGCCTGCTCAGAAAACTACTGAGGTAGTAACATCTGCTCTGATAACAACAAACATGGAAACAATCACATCCGACCTCTATTGCAGAAACAACACCTCATGTCAAAACAAAATCAGCAGCAAAAACAACATGTACTCCAACAAAAATGATGGAACTAATGGCGCTGGTCATCACCAAGATCCCATGGATGCATCAATGCGCAGCCCACTGCGACAACCCCTGCACCAACATCAGCTGCAGCAACAATAACATCTGCTCTAACAACAAATGTTGCACCTACAATAGTAGCACCTGCAACTGTAGTAGTCACAACAATAAGGGTGACTTTCAGATCTCACCTAAACCCATTTACAATTGACTTGCTCAATCCATCATCTGCAGCTTTTAAAAGTTGAGCTTTAATGATAAAGACTCAGGTAAGCCTCACCCTTTGGATAAAATCTGCTCTTTTCACCTGCTGTATTATTTTAAAGAGTGCTAAAGCTTCCACACAAAGAACTTAAATGTCATAGTAACACTTTTTAATATTGCCCTTGATTTACAGTGTAAGTATGTTAAGTGTTATTGTTATCACTAAAAACAGGAGTCATAAAACATCAATAAAACTAAAAATTAATCCTTCCATTTCATCAATAATGATACGTCTTGAAAATGTGTTTTTGTAGGATGTTGGTGAGGTTATCTTTACAATAAAAGTATTTCTGAGTCAGATTTTCGGCAAATTTCAAGCACTGAGGAGTCTTGGGGTTAAGGTATGCTAAGTGTGAATACTTTATACTGTACTTACTAGTGCTGTCATATGTAGAATTCCCACACCGCTAGTAAGATGTTTGGTGTGATGAATGGTATAGAAAACACAAGAAAAACATGAAAATTTGAAAACACTCATCTTCATCATCATACATACCATGTATGAATAAACAGAATTGGTGACAAACAAAAAAGGGAATTTATCAAGATAAATACAACTACACCTCCAGCTCACTGTACAACCTATCTCATATACACACAGTTAGGTGTTAAGAAGTAAAAAGTGCTGAAATACAATTTGTTTTCTGTTTCTGCAGCTCTGCAGAAAATTCATAACCTGCAAGTACTGGGTAGTGGTTTTGATTCACGTAATTTCTTAAGATTTATTGTGTTCCATTTTATGAATAGTAGCCTAAATCTGATATTGCAAACAATATTATTTGTTTTTTTCCTGCAGCAGAAAAGTACACATCAACAACATGTGAATCTAGGCTTGGAAAGCACATTGGTTCCTAATAAGACTCAGATTGTAAATGTTTTGCTCAGTGCAGCTCCAGATGTCACAGGCTTCAAAACTGAAGGCAGCTCTATCATCATGAGTAACCAATGTAAGAATATTAAGCACTAATTTGATCAAAAAATTCCTAAAATTGCACAGCTGTTGGTGAAACTATTGTTTCCTTTTTTTCCTCAGATTCAAGTGTCATGAGCCACAAGCTTGGTCCCACTGCATCCTGCCTGGTACTGTTGTCATGGCTACTGACAAGCCAGCATTAGCTGATATCCATTAGAATTGCCATCAGAACATGCCTGCCTATTGGTATGAAAAAGGACTTTGTCTGCAAAAATCCAACAGTCATGACTGTCTTCAGTCTCCTGCTGCTTTAGATGAACTTGCACTAAACAGACATGGTAATGACAGTGGATTATGTATGTCCTAGGCTGGACAGAAGACACAGCCACCTGTATGCACCTGGTCCACAAAATCATCCAAAAAGCCAAAGAATATAACAACACTGTAAGTCTGGAAAGTTAGAAATTAATTGCTGTATAAATAAAAATATAATAAAAATATATAAATGTCATTCACCTCACTGAGCACAGTGCTTTAGCAATATGTAACTTGGAGTGAATCACTAATCTTATCTTATCTGCAAAACAAGTCAAACCAGCCGCACTGGAAAGTAAAGCCGTAAAAAAAAAACAACTTACCATTGTCTCTTGCAGCTGTAGCTTTATTTGGAAACGTGATTGAGAAATCTGAAAGCTAAATGTCAAACTGGATTCCCTGATACCATAGCAGCATAACATGGCATATCAACATAACAGCTCCACCGAAAGAATATTGTAAAAGGAACAAGTATATTAAATTAAATGTTTGAAGACATATAGCAGGAGTGCACTGCCAACAATGAACCAATGCGCAGATTTTTATCAAAGGTCATGTTGTACATGATGTATATAAAAATAAAAACAATGCTGTGTCAATTTTCTTATTTATACAGAGTGCGTGTAATCATGCACAGCTCTTTTCTGGGAGTTTTCTTGTAGTTTGTACCATTTCTGTCAGAATTGTCAGGACAATGAATACAAGATCTTTGAAGAATTTAAATTGTCTAAAAAGTTTCTCAGGTCAAGTTTGATACCAGGAGGATGAGAATAAAACCCTGCTGTGTGATTAAATGCAATTACATTTCACAATAGCATTTTAGAAGACAATCTCAACCTTAGATGTTTCAGTGAGTCATGTTTGTTCAGAAATAGAACTAGGAGTGGTGCTTTGTTTATTTTGCTATGAGTTTCTTATTTGTTTAAATACCATCAGGCAGTCTGAGAAATGATCCTCAAACTCAGAGTAACCAGCAGCATCAAAACCACCATCAACCAGTCAGAGTTCATTTTCCATGACGGCTCTCACAAAATGCATTTTAACACAGTTATGTTGCAAAAGACACAGTAAGAATGATTTTCACCATGAATCTTTGACAGCTGTCATTTACTTGCATTCAAAATGTTCCTCACATTTGTTTTCATAGTGGCACGCCTAAACAGACTTGATTGAGACAAAGAATGTTGCACTGTGGAAGAAGAAGTTAAGTTGCGAAAGACTTTCATATATTTACAATGAAAGATTAAATTGTATATATGATTGAAATCTGAATCTTCTTTACAGATTTTACTAAAAAAAAACAAAAAACAAATATTAAACTGCGCACATTTATTCCCATGGAACATTTATGGAACTTTATAATGAGAAACTGTCTCAAAAATGTCTTAGTTTAGAAGGCCTATCTCAAAATATTGACTAACTATCTCAAAATAATGGCACACTGTCTGAAAAAAATGACTGGCTGTCTAAAAATAATGAAAGACCAATAAAGAATGATTTAGTATCTCCTCCTGTACATCTCTGCCCACATTGCTGCCGACCAGCTGTTGTGAACAGACTTCATCCAGCAACTTCACCAATTGCTTCCTTGAAATAAAACCCTTAAATTAAAGCACATTAAAATGGAACTTCTCTTAATAGGCGCAAAATCTGCATTAAACAAACTCCATAACTTCTCTATTCCCATCGATAACTCCTCCATCTCTCCCTCCCCTCAGGTTATGAGTCTGGGTGTCGACAGCACCCTCTCCTTCACCTCCCACGTCAATAATATCACTTGGTCTGCCTACTTCCATCTTTGCATCTTCTCTCACTCCTCACTCTACTGCTGTTCTTGTTCACAGTCTGGTCACCTCGTGTTTAGAGTCTCTTCTCTTTGGCCTTCCACATAAAACCCTCCATAAATTACAACTGGTCCAAAACTCAGCTGCCCATATTATTACACAGACCCCTTTAATCCATCACATCACACCTATTCTACAACAGCTCCATTGTCTCCCCGTCACACATCGCATCAACAACAAAGTACTCCTCCTTACCTTCAAAGCTGTCCACAACCTTGCCCCTCCACATCTCTCTGACCTCCTCCACATTGCTACACCCACCTGCACCCTCAGATCCTCTTCCTCCATCCATCTCACTGGAAAAAAAAAATCACAATCTTAAAAAGCTGGTGCCTGTGTTCTTGAAGGAATGTCAAATTTACATCAGAACTCTTGAGTCTACTATTTTTTAAAGGCTTATAGTATCTGTCACTAACACTTTTGGTTTTGTTTTTCTCTCAGTCAACAATACTCCCGAGTATATATCTACTGAATAGGGGCTACATATATTTTCAAATTTTTCTGTGTTCCTTTGTATATACAGAAATTTCTAGATATAGTGGTATTTTCTCAGACCTTAAAAGGACTTTTCTACATAAGCAAACAAAGCAAACAAAATGGCATGTTCCATAATAACCCCAAGTATGATGATTTGAAAAATATGGGGTACATCTCATTAGCAGATTTGAAAACTGGTCACCATTCAGTTTCATTGTTTGAGAGATTCTGCAATGCTATTTTCTTGTGAAATTCCAGCAGTGTTTTGTGGACTAAAAAACTAAACCTGACCTTAAGATGACATGAGAGTGAGTAGATATTAACTTTTTTAGGTGAACTCTTTAACACAAAAAACATGGATATGGAAACTGGGTTAAGACACTTGATAATGAACTCTGCATAAACCAGGCAAAATATGATCTGGAAATGTAACCATTATTTTTCAGATTTAACCTACTCCACTTCCAGTGAACACAAAATTGATATTCACATAAATTTGCTAGACATATATACATCATTCAACCCATTTGTGAAATGTACAGTTTGTTCAAGTAACAGCAGTAGGCTTTAACAGAATATCACCAGGTCTTGGAAAGTCTTAAAAGCTTTGAATCAATTTGTCTTAAAAAGGCCTCAGATGGAATAAACAATTCGGATCTACAAATGTCTTGATAATTTTCTCCTGCCTACAGTAGTCAGTAATGTTGGTTCTAAAATGTGGCGACGCCTGCGAGCTGGTTCAGGCAGACAACTCGAGCTGCGTTGCAAATTGTGTGACGTACCTCACTCTAGATGGTACATACCAAACCTAACAGTGGGGATTGTGACAATGGATTGTGCAATTAATTATTTTTATCACTCAGCTCCATCAGACTTGGAGCAAACGTGTGCCAAGACCAAGGGCAAGAGTCAGCAATTACAACTACTCTAATTACTGTAATTAAGTAGAGAGGAGTCTACTTGTATCTTTGAGTATTTTTTCAAGTCTGTAATTTTACTTGTACTTAGTACAAGTACACAATACACTAGGTATTCTACTAGTTACTTTTAAACCTTAATTGAGTACTGACTAAGCCTTCAATCTGAAATAATATCTGCATTTTTGTTGCCAATAAGGCTAAATGGGCCAATGAAACCATGACATATATGGATGAAAATAATGCTGCAACAGACTCAGGTTTGGAGAAGTGACTGTGAGCGCTGACCAGAGCGGCGCAGAAGATGGAAGAAGTAAGTGCTTTGTAATTATATTTAACATCAGTAGATTCATTTGAAGTTGAGTAATATTTCAGGAATGAAACAGTACTTGTACTGGAGATCAAAATAATCCACAGACATTGTCGAGAGCAGTTTCATGTAGGAACCATTTTCATGTAAGGCAGAATCTCCCAGCGCCACTTTAGCTCCACGAGCTGATCACCATCTACTCCCATTATTTTCAAGAGAAGGAAGACATGGGCTGATATCTCAAAAACTCTGTAACTCAAAGTAGAACCAAGTACCACCTAACAGCTTTACACCATTTGGTGCAATGTTTAACACAGCTGCTCGATTTATTCTTTTCCTTATTTGCACTACTCTTTGTTATAGTTCCCATTTGGTGGTACTATTGCAGTGTTTTGGAAGCATTTATACTTGGCCTCTTCATTGTACCTCCACAAACTATGCTGCCATCACAGCTTAGCTCAGAACTCTCAGTAATCATGGTTAACCTATGTACACACTACTTGCATGATCAGTACTACATAGCAGGCTGATACTGAAACAAAAACTTATCTTGAATTGCATTTAAGTGCCCTCATGTTTTCTTTTGAAATTCTGTAGTATTTTGATAGTATTTTATGTTTTTAATTAATTTGCATTTAAAAATTATATTTCTGATATTCTTTCACGTACTACTAGCTTATGTTTGAGAATCTAGGATCTAGATGGATAAATAGCAGTACAGGTAAGAGGAATACTTTGTAGCTTTGATTTGGGGGTGAGCTGTCCCTTTAAACAAACTTGAATAATTTCATATTTTTTCATTGTTTAATCCACTCAGTTATTTTATGTCACTTATCCAGATTCATTTTAGGTTACTAAATAGAACCTTAATATTTTGTTGATTTTGGAGACTATTGTGGACAAAAGTGGTAGTTTTTCTACAGTCACAACAACAAAATATGATGTTAAAATAAAATTTTCAAATAAAAATCTCTGGCTAACATACTACTCACTGTAACTTTGGCCGGGAGAAATGAAAACACAGGTTTGTTTCATCTGATTTCAAACAGAATCTGACCCAGTGGCAGGTCTTAATAATCACTATATAGAAATAGATTCTGACAAATTGGTAGCATGTTACCAATTCCTGATTGTTCAGAAACTGGAAAAAATAATATATAGTGAAAATGTGAAGAAACATCTAGCCGTATTTATTATGTGATAATATTTAAGCCATATATAAGATGTGTGTTGATATTTCAGGGTGTCCTAGGGTATTATGTAACACTATCAAATAGCACTCTTAGCTATGAAATAGTTGATTGCTAACATTAGCTGTTGTGCAACAGTAGCCATAAGGTTAGCAAATATGTTGTTTTACCCTGACATATGGTCCAGTCTCCCTTTGTATTTTCGCTTTTTCTTTTCAGTTGCTGATCAAACTGGGAGATACTTAAGCTACCCATCCTGAGTATGACCTCAAAGAAAGAATGCTGCTGTGCGAACATGGTGAACTACCACTTCACTAGAATTCAATATTTATTTGTTTATCAGAGCTCATTGTCACACCTGAGGAGTCTCTTTCAACATTCACATTAGTGGAATGCACCATGCACACCTTGGAGACAAAAGGAGGGAGTAGCCTATTCTATGGCACTGAGTCAAGAAAATGACAGATTGACAGGCGAAATTCTGTTTCTTCTGATTTGGGATTATTCATCACAAAGGCTAAAGCATTTCCGAAATATTTATCACGTATGAGTCACGTCATTAGCCTCTATTCCTTCCCAATATATAAAGGCCTTAATAGATCGACTGTCACAGAAGGTGAAAGGGTGACAGTATCGTATATGTGTACTGGACTGGACAAAATTAAAGACTCAAAAGTTTAAACAAGTTTAGTTAAAAAAAAACAAACAAACATCCAAAACAGATAGGAAGGGGTAATTAACATCAATTTTTCATATTGGGTAAGTACATTTTAAGCCTATGTGTACACTTTTTAAATTTATACACTGTTTGAGTGTGAGAGTGTTTTTGCGTGCATGAGAGTTAGAGACAGACAGACAGGCAGGGTGAGTGTATTTAATTGTCGTGTGATTAGCTGTTATTGTATTAATAAGTTCTATTAAGTCTGTCCTAATTTTAGGAAATACATTTCTTAATCATAAATTATTTGTCATTCTGACATATCACATTTTGAAAGCCATAGCTGATAGTCTCATGAAGTTATTCACATTCAGTTTTTATATTTAATTTCTCTCCATCTACATTATCATGTCACATGTAGCATTTTTTCAGCACCATAGAAATGTGAAGTTTTAAGTACAAACATTCTAGTATTCTATTATTAAAATCGGATAAAAATTGGTATAACAATTCACATATAAATAATAAGAATTTGATATAGTATTGGTTCTTGTAGGGATATCTCTTTGTCTTTCTTCATCATGGGGTCAGATTTCAGAGTCAGCTTGTAGAACCTGTGCACTAATAGAGGGTCAGAGCGGTGCATGGATATGCCTGCATATTTAGGGTGCTTAGAGAGCAATCTCCTCACTCAGTACACCTGCCTGCTCAGGTATTGTGCATTTGGATGTGTATATTCCATCAGGTCTAACCTGGATAAAATCTAATGGAGTTATTTATTCCCAAATAAAGAGGGAATAGGTGAAACAAAAATACTATCAGTGAAATCTGAAAAAAAAGTTGGAATTTGCCAGGCAGGGTTTGAGTTTTTGCAATAAATTCAGAGAACTTGACATTATTTTAATTTCATATTGCATTGGCTTTCCCACAAATAAACAATAGCCACTCACCCCAATAATTTGGATTTGCAAAACTGTCTGTAAGGATTCTTTTCCTTCTGCTCAAATTTCATTAAGTGAAATGTAGTTATTATTATTGCTGTACTTTGTCAGAAAATCACCCTAATGAAAATGTTGAACAGTGTACTGAGCAACCCTTTCAGGATACAGATTATTATATAGGGGATGTATACTTTAATTTACTTATTTGTATCAAACCGCTTGAGTTTAGATGTTTTTTGTATCTTGATTTACAAAGGCTTTAAAATAGTCATAATAATTTCAATCATTTGTATAGTGAATACTGCATACTCATTGGAATTAAGTAAATAAAATTTTTGGGATTAAAAAAATGTTTCATTATTATTATGTTTGAACATGCAATTCTGGAATCATGATATTTTTTTCCTTTTGTTGCATTTCTTCACACTCCATTACCACGTCACTAAAACAATTTATATGTCATAACTTGCCATACCAGTCGAACATTCACATAGGTGGAATGCACCACCAGAGTTTTGCAAGAACAAAAGAAGGGACTATGCTATAATACTGAGCCAACAACTTGATTTATGACAGGCTGTTTCCAGTGGTATGGCTTTGTACATGGCTAGGGTGTCGCTATATTTCTGAAAAATTTATCACCTGTGAGTCATGTCAGTAGACTCTATTGTGTTCATATACAATGCCTTGCACAAGTAATCACACCTCTTTGACATATTTTGCAGTAAACTGCCGGTCAGTCCAATCTGCAGGCCTTTTTGGGGGTGTCTTTGCCAGCTTCAAATCAGCTACAGTCTGCAATTTTTACCCATTCTTCTGAGCAGTATAGCCCAAGCTCAGTGAGATTGGATAGAGGCTGTCTATTAACAGCTATTTTCAACTCTCACCACAGATTCTCGATTGGATTGAGCTCAAGTCTCTTGTAGACAGAAGTTTCCTTGTGGGGGATGGTGTTCTCGGGGTAATGTGCAGTGTTGGATTTCCACCCAGCATTTGTGTTTTGCACCAGGGTTTAGGGTTAAATCCATTTTTGGTTTCATCTGACCAGATTATCTCCCACATGCCTTATGGCAGCTTTCTTCTTGCCACGCTTCCATAAAGTTAGGATTTGTGGAATACACAACTAATAGTTGTCCCGTGAACAGATTCTCTCCTCTTGGTTTCTTCTCTAACACTCTTCTTTCTAGGTCAATCATTTAGGCAGACAGCCTTCTCCTGGAGGATTTATTCTATATATTTGTTATATTCTATCCATTTTCTGATGATTAATTCAATCCCTTGGTGCTAGAAACCCCATACTTTGTAGAACAATGAGAGAGATATCAAAAAAACAACATGCACATTTCAGTCTGTGAGTCAAAGAGCTGCTCTTGATGTCCCTCCCATTTGTAATAGAACTATTCATGTGATAACAGAAATTTACGGTGATTAGGCTATGGGGACAGATAGTGGGGAAGGACATTATTAACAGTGTGTTGACACCTACCTCATTAATATATGTTTGTGTATATCTGAATGATTTAAGCCAACATCTACTGTATGTTTTCAAGGTTCAGAGGTCAAAGGTCTTGGCTAGAAATGCTTATATCATACTTTTTAGAATATCTTAGCACATCTGAAAATAGGTTTCTTAAAAGTCTATGTTTACAGTTGAATTTTTTTTTAATAATAGATTGGGAACATGTTTTTTTGGTGAAAAATACAGAATTGCCAAGGCATGTCCAGCTACTTCAAAAGTGGGTGACCGGCCTCTGGTGCTCCATAAGACATTTACAGCCTCCATCCCCTCCTACACACTTCAAAATTATGGACTATTTTGTGTTAGTCCATTATAGAATCCATTTTAATTTGTGGTTGTAACATGATAAAATGTAGAAAAGACTAAGTGGGGTGAATACTTATGGAAGGCACTTTATAAAGACCTTAATAGATATGAACTGTCACACAAGGTGAAAGGTTTTTAGCCTCACATATTTTAACTGGACTGAATTAAAGGCACTAAAACAGTTTAAAAAACATCCAAAGCATATATTGTATTCTCACAGGGATTCAAATATTAACAATGTACAGAAAGAAATGTTTCTGGCAGCAAGTAACTGCTGTACAAAAGGGTTTGAAAAACTGCTTCTGTGACTAAGTCTCCATATCTTTTGATTTTTTAGATTCAAAGGAAGATAAGATGGGTGTGCGAAGGATCATATCAATTTTCCTCATGCTTATAGGTAAGCAGGGTGATTTTTTTTTTCTCTTTAAGTTTCATTTTAAGTTTGTGAACAAAACAATGTCAAATGAGGTGCAATTAATGCCATGGTTCAGCTTTCCTTAGACACAAGCTGCGGGGGGATCAAAGAAAAAGTATAGGAACCTTTATACAATTATGTGGGTTTTTAATGCAGTGCTGCCTGAGGGATCAAGGGTCACAGGCAGATGTTTCTGCAAATTGTCTGAATCTTTTAATGATATTATAAATTATAGATCATGAAATCACTAAATTCTTTGCAGTTTTCTGTTAAGAAACACTGTTATTAAACTGCTGGACTGTTTGCCAATGCATTTTTTCATAAAGTGTTGAATATCGCCTTCTATGCTTGTGAATGACTATGCCTTTCAAGGAGGCCCCTTTCATATCCAATCATAGTACTATAACATACATTACTACCACTTAACCTTTTTATCTGTGCAGTGTTCCAAACAGGTGTTGTTTGAGCATTCCACAACTTTTCTCCTGTCCCACCTTTTTTGAAAAACATGTTGTCAGCATAAAATTCAGAATGAGCGTACATTAGCAAAAAACAGTTTATCACTTTGAACATCAAATATCTTGTCTTTGTACTATATTTAATTGAATGCAAGTGATAATTATTAGCAAATCATTGCATTCTGTTTTTATTTACACTTTACAAAATGTTTGAATTTTGGGGGGAATTAGGGTTATAGATTTACAACTCTGTAAATTATTGTGTATCATTTTCTCACTTGATAATATCAGTTCAGAAGTGTTGTGCACTTTTTCTCCTTTGACTAGCTGGGTACTTCATTTCATTATGGCTGTCAAGAAGAATAGGAAGACAGCTATGTTTGCATTAATCCTTATTGACAGACTGGAGCAAAAAAACATTGTACTGGCTATACAAAGGAGAAAATGCTCACCTTTGATTGAAGGAAAATGAAAAGTACGAATTAAATGTTGGATTGATATATGATGGTATTTTAGCCAACAATTCTAATTCTGAACAAAATTTTTTAGCTATGACAACAACAGCGGCTTACACAATGACGACAACAACACATACTCTGCAAACAACAATATCAACAAAAATATCAAAAATAACGACTGCTGTAACGAAAACGACAGCAACAACAGCAACTATTCCTACGACAACAACACCTCCTACTCAAACAACAACGACAACAGCAACTACAACAACTGCTGCGCCAACAACAACAACATCAGCACCTACAACAACTCCTGCGACTACAACGACGACAGCAGCAATAACCACAACTGCTGCTCCAACAACAACGACAGTAGCGCCAACAACAACGACAGCAGCAACAACCACAACTGCAGCACCAACAACAATGACAGTAGCGCCAACAACAATGACAGCAGCAACTACAACAACTGATGCTCCAACTACAACAACAGTAGCACCAACAACAACGACAGCAGCAACAACCACAACTGCAGCTCCAACAACAACGACAGTGGCGCCAACAACAACGACAGCAGCAACAACCACAACTGCTGCTCCAACAAAAGCAGCAACAACCACAACAGCAGCAACTACAACAACTGCTGCTCCAACAACGACAGTAGCACCAACAACAACGACAGCAGCAACAACCACAACTGCAGCTCCAACAACAACAAGACTAGCGCCAACAACAACGACAGCAGCAACAACCACAACTGCAGCAGCAACAACAACGACAGCAGCAACAACCACAACTGCAGCTCCAACAACAACGACAGTAGCGCCAACAACAACGACAGCAGCAACAACCACAACTGCTGGTCCAACAACAACGACAGCAGCAACAACCACAACTGCAGCTCCAACAACAACAACGACAGCAGCAAAAACCACAACTGCAGCAACTACAACAACTGCTGCTCCAACAACAACGACAGTAGCACCAACAACAACGACAGCAGCAACAACAACGACAGCAGCAACAACCACAACTGCAGCTCCAACAACAACAACAGTAGCGCCAACAACAACGACAGCAGCAACAACCACAACTGCAGCTCCAACAACAACGACAGTAGCAACAACCACACCTGCTGCTCCGACAACAACAACAGCAAGTACAACAACTGCTGCTCCAACAACGACGACAGCAGCAACAACCACAACTGCTGCCCCGACAACAACAACGTCAGCACCTACAACAACTCCTGCGACTACAACAACGACAGCAGCAACAACCACAACTGCTGCTCCAACAACAACGACAGTAGTGCCAACAACAACGACAGCAGCAAAAACCACAACTGCAGCTCCAACAACAACAACGACAGTAGCAACAACCACAACTGCAGCAACTACAACAACTGCTGCTCCAACAACAACGACAGTAGCACCAACAACAACGACAGCAGCAACAACCACAACTGCAGCTCCAACAACAACAACAGTAGCGCCAACAACAACGACAGCAGCAACAACCACAACTGCTGCTCCAACAACAACGACAGCAGCAACTACAACAACTGCTGCTCCAACAACAACGACAGTAGCACCAACAACAACGACAGCACCAACAACCACAACTGCTGCTGCAACAACAACGACAGCAGCAACTACAACAACTGCTGCTCCAACAACAACGACAGTAGCACCAACAACAACGACAGCAGCAACAACCACAACTGCAGCTCCAACAACAACGACAGTAGCGCCAACAACAACGACAGCAGCAACAACCACAACTGCTGCTCCAACAACAACGACAGCAGCAACAACCACAACTGCAGCTACAACAACAACAACGACAGCAACAACAACCACAACAGCAGCAACCACAACAACTGCTGCTCCAACAACAACGACAGTAGCACCAACAACAACGACAGCAGCAACAACAACGACAGCAGCAACAACCACAACTGCAGCTCCAACAACAACGACAGCAGCGCCAACAACAACGACAGCAGCAACTACGACAACTGCTGCTCCAACAACAACGACAGTAGCGCCAACAACAACGACAACAGCAACAACCACAACTGCTGCTCCAACAACAACGACAGCAGCAACAACCACAACAGCAGCAGCTACAACAACTGCTGCTCCAACAACAACGACAGTTGCACCAACAACAACGACAGCAGCAACAACCACAACTGCAGCTGCAACAACAACAACAGTAGCGCCAACAACAACGACAGCAGCAATAACCACAACTGCTGCTCCAACAACAACGACAGCAACAACAACCACAACTGCTGCCCCGACAACAACAACGTCAGCACCTACAACAACTCCTGCGACTACAACAACGACAGCAGCTACAACCACAACTGCTGCTCCAACAACAACAACAGTAGTGCCAACAACAACGACAGCACCAACAACCACAACTGCAGCTCCAACAACAACAACGACTGTAGCAACAACCACAACAGCAGCAACTACAACAACTGCTGCTCCAACAACAACAACAGTAGCGCCAACAACAACGACAGCACCAACAACCACAACTGCTGCTGCAACAACAACGACAGCAGCAACTACAACAACTGCTGCTCCAACAACAACGACAGTAGCACCAACAACAACGACAGCAGCAACAACCACAACTGCAGCTCCAACAACAACGACAATAGCGCCAACAACAACGACAGCAGCAACAACCACAACTGCTGCTCCAACAACAACGACAGCAGCAACAACCACAACTGCAGCTACAACAACAACAACGACAGCAACAACAACCACAACAGCAGCAACCACAACAACTGCTGCTCCAACAACAACGACAGCAGCAACAACAACAACGACAGCAGCAACAACAACGACAGCAGCAACAACCACAACTGCAGCTCCAACAACAACGACAGCAGCTCCAACAACAACGACAGCAGCAACTACGACAACTGCTGCTCCAACAACAACGACAGTAGCGCCAACAACAACGACAACAGCAACAACCACAACTGCTGCTCCAACAACAACGACAGCAGCAACAACCACAACAGCAGCAGCTACAACAACTGCTGCTCCAACAACAACGACAGTAGCACCAACAACAACGACAGCAGCAACAACCACAACTGCAGCTGCAACAACAACAACAGTAGCGCCAACAACAACGACAGCAGCAATAACCACAACTGCTGCTCCAACAACAACGACAGCAGCAACTACAACAACTGCTGCTCCAACAACAACGACAGTAGCACCAACAACAACGACAGCAGCAACAACCACAAGTGCAGCTCCAACAACAACGACAGTAGCGCCAACAACAACGACAGCAGCAACAACGACTGCTGCTCCACCAACAACGACAGCAGCAACTACAACAACTGCTGCTCCAACAACAACGACAGTAGCAGCAACAACCACAACTGCAGCAACTACAACAACTGCTGCTCCAACAACAACGACAGTAGCACCAACAACAACGACAGCAGCAACAACCACAACTGCAGCTGCAACAACAACAACAGTAGCGCCAACAACAACGACAGCAGCAACAACCACAACTGCTGCTCCAACAACAACGACAGCAGCAACTACAACAACTGCTGCTCCAACAACAACGACAGTAGCACCAACAACAACGACAGCAGCAACAACCACAACTGCAGCTGCAACAACAACAACAGTAGCGCCAACAACAACGACAGCAGCAACAACCACAACTGCTGCTCCAACAACAACGACAGCAGCAACTACAACAACTGCTGCTCCAACAACAACGACAGTAGCACCAACAACAACGACAGCAGCAACAACCACAACTGCAGCTCCAACAACAACGACAGTAGCGCCAACAACAACGACAGCAGCAACAACCACAACTGCTGCTCCAACAACAACGACAGCAGCAACAACCACAACTGCAGCTACAACAACAACAACGACAGCAAGAACAACCACAACAGCAGCAACCACAACAACTGCTGCTCCAACAACAACGACAGTAGCACCAACAACAACGACAGCAGCAAAAACAACGACAGCAGCAACAACCACAACTGCAGCTCCAACAACAACGACAGCAGCAACTACAACAACTGCTGCTCCAACAACAACGACAGTAGCACCAACAACAACGACAGCAGCAACAACCACAACTGCAGCTCCAACAACAACGACAGTAGCACCAACAACAACGACAGCAGCAACAACCACAACTGTAGCTCCAACAACAACGACAGTAGCGCCAACAACAACGACAGCAGCAACAACCACAACAGCAGCAACTACAACAACTGCTGCTCCAACAACAACGACAGTAGCACCAACAACAACGACAGCAGCAACAACCACAACTGCAGCTCCAACAACAACGACAGTGGCGCCAACAACAACGACAGCAGCAACAACCACAACTGCTGCTCCAACAACAACGACAGCAGCAACAACCACAACAGCAGCAACTACAACAACTGCTGCTCCAACAACAACGACAGTAGCACCAACAACAACGACAGCAGCAACAACCACAATTGCAGCTCCAACAACAACGACAGTAGCGCCAACAACAACGACAGCAGCAACAACCACAACTGCTGCTCCAACAACAACGACAGCAGCAACAACCACAACTATAGCTACAACAACAACAACGACAGCAACAACAACCACAACAGCAGCAACCACAACAACTACTGCTCCAACAACAACGACAGTAGCACCAACAACAACGACAGCAGCAACAACCACAACTGCAGCTCCAACAACAACGACAGCAGCGCCAACAACAACGACAGCAGCAACTACGACAACTGCTGCTCCAACAACAACGACAGTAGCGCCAACAACAACGACAGCAGCAACAACCACAACTGCAGCTCCAACAACAACGACAGTAGCGCCAACAACAACTACAGCAGCAACAACCACAACTGCAGCTCCAACAACAACGACAGTAGCGCCAACAACAACTACAGCAGCAACAACCACAACTGCTGCTCCAACAACAACGACAGCAGCAACAACCACAACTGCAGCTCCAACAACAACGACAGTAGCACCAACAACAACGACATCAGCAACAACCACAACTGTAGCTCCAACAACAACGACAGTAGCGCCAACAACAACGACAGCAGCAACAACCACAACTGCTGCTCCAACAACAACGACAGCAGCAACAACCACAACAGCAGCAACTACAACAACTGCTGCTCCAACAACAACGACAGTAGCGCCAACAACAACGACAGCAGCAACAACCACAACTGCAGCTCCAACAACAACGACAGTAGCGCCAACAACAACTACAGCAGCAACAACCACAACTGCAGCTCCAACAACAACGACAGTAGCGCCAACAACAACTACAGCAGCAACAACCACAACTGCTGCTCCAACAACAACGACAGCAGCAACAACCACAACTGCAGCTCCAACAACAACGACAGTAGCACCAACAACAACGACAGCAGCAACAACCACAACTGTAGCTCCAACAACAACGACAGTAGCGCCAACAACAACGACAGCAGCAAAAACAACGACAGCAGCAACAACCACAACTGCAGCTCCAACAACAACGACAGCAGCGCCAACAACAACGACAGCAGCAACTACGACAACTGCTGCTCCAACAACAACGACAGTAGCGCCAACAACAACGACAGCAGCAACAACCACAACTGCAGCTCCAACAACAACGACAGTAGCGCCAACAACAACGACAGCAGCAACAACCACAACTGCTGCTCCAACAACAACGACAGTAGCGCCAACAACAACTACAGCAGCAACAACCACAACTGCTGCTCCAACAACAACGACAGCAGCAACAACCACAACTGCAGCTCCAACAACAACGACAGTAGCACCAACAACAACGACAGCAGCAACAACCACAACTGTAGCTCCAACAACAACGACAGTAGCGCCAACAACAACGACAGCAGCAACAACCACAACAGCAGCAACTACAACAACTGCTGCTCCAACAACAACGACAGTAGCACCAACAACAACGACAGCAGCAACAACCACAACTGCAGCTCCAACAACAACGACAGTAGCGCCAACAACAACGACAGCAGCAACAACCACAACTGCAGCTCCAACAACAACGACAGTAGCGCCAACAACAACGACAGCAGCAACAACCACAACTGCTGCTCCAACAACAACGACAGCAGCAACAACCACAACAGCAGCAACTACAACAACTGCTGCTCCAACAACAACGACAGTAGCACCAACAACAACGACAGCAGCAACAACCACAACTGCAGCTCCAACAACAACGACAGTAGCGCCAACAACAACGACAGCAGCAACAACCACAACTGCTGCTCCAACAACAACGACAGCAGCAACAACCACAACTGCAGCTACAACAACAACAACGACAGCAACAACAACCACAACAGCAGCAACCACAACAACTACTGTTCCAACAACAACGACAGTAGCACCAACAACAACGACAGCAGCAACAACCACAACTGCAGCTCCAACAACAACGACAGCAGCGCCAACAACAACGACAGCAGCAACTACGACAACTGCTGCTCCAACAACAACGACAGTAGCGCCAACAACAACGACAGCAGCAACAACCACAACTGCAGCTCCAACAACAACGACAGTAGCGCCAACAACAACTACAGCAGCAACAACCACAACTGCAGCTCCAACAACAACGACAGTAGCGCCAACAACAACTACAGCAGCAACAACCACAACTGCTGCTCCAACAACAACGACAGCAGCAACAACCACAACTGCAGCTCCAACAACAACGACAGTAGCACCAACAACAACGACATCAGCAACAACCACAACTGTAGCTCCAACAACAACGACAGTAGCGCCAACAACAACGACAGCAGCAACAACCACAACTGCTGCTCCAACAACAACGACAGCAGCAACAACCACAACAGCAGCAACTACAACAACTGCTGCTCCAACAACAACGACAGTAGCACCAACAACAACGACATCAGCAACAACCACAACTGTAGCTCCAACAACAACGACAGTAGCGCCAACAACAACGACAGCAGCAACAACCACAACTGCTGCTCCAACAACAACGACAGCAGCAACAACCACAACAGCAGCAACTACAACAACTGCTGCTCCAACAACAACGACAGTAGCGCCAACAACAACGACAGCAGCAACAACCACAACTGCAGCTCCAACAACAACGACAGTAGCGCCAACAACAACTACAGCAGCAACAACCACAACTGCAGCTCCAACAACAACGACAGTAGCGCCAACAACAACTACAGCAGCAACAACCACAACTGCTGCTCCAACAACAACGACAGCAGCAACAACCACAACTGCAGCTCCAACAACAACGACAGTAGCACCAACAACAACGACAGCAGCAACAACCACAACTGTAGCTCCAACAACAACGACAGTAGCGCCAACAACAACGACAGAAGCAAAAACAACGACAGCAGCAACAACCACAACTGCAGCTCCAACAACAACGACAGCAGCGCCAACAACAACGACAGCAGCAACTACGACAACTGCTTCTCCAACAACAACGACAGTAGCGCCAACAACAACGACAGCAGCAACAACCACAACTGCTGCTCCAACAACAACGACAGTAGCGCCAACAACAACTACAGCAGCAACAACCACAACTGCTGCTCCAACAACAACGACAGCAGCAACAACCACAACTGCAGCTCCAACAACAACGACAGTAGCACCAACAACAACGACAGCAGCAACAACCACAACTGTAGCTCCAACAACAACGACAGTAGCGCCAACAACAACGACAGCAGCAACAACCACAACAGCAGCAACTACAACAACTGCTGCTCCAACAACAACGACAGTAGCGCCAACAACAACGACAGCAGCAACAACCACAACTGCAGCTCCAACAACAACGACAGTAGCGCCAACAACAACGACAGCAGCAACAACCACAACTGCTGCTCCAACAACAACGACAGCAGCAACAACCACAACAGCAGCAACTACAACAACTGCGGCTCCAACAACAACGACAGCAGCAACAACCACAACAGCAGCAACTACAACAACTGCTGCTCCAACAACAACGACAGTAGCACCAACAACAACGACAGCAGCAACAACCACAACTGCAGCTCCAACAACAACGACAGTAGCGCCAACGACAACGACAGCAGCAAAAACCACAACTGCTGCTCCAACAACAACGACAGCAGCAACAACCACAACTGCAGCTACAACAACAACAACGACAGCAACAACAACCACAACAGCAGCAACCACAACAACTACTGCTCCAACAACAACGACAGTAGCGCCAACAACAACGACAGCAGCAACAACGACTGCTGCTCCACCAACAACGACAGCAGCAACTACAACAACTGCTGCTCCAACAACAACGACAGTAGCAGCAACAACCACAACTGCAGCAACTACAACAACTGCTGCTCCAACAACAACGACAGTAGCACCAACAACAACGACAGCAGCAACAACCACAACTGCAGCTGCAACAACAACAACAGTAGCGCCAACAACAACGACAGCAGCAACAACCACAACTGCTGCTCCAACAACAACGACAGCAGCAACTACAACAACTGCTGCTCCAACAACAACGACAGTAGCACCAACAACAACGACAGCAGCAACAACCACAACTGCAGCTACAACAACAACAACGACAGCAACAACAACCACAACAGCAGCAACCACAACAACTACTGCTCCAACAACAACGACAGTAGCACCAACAACAACGACAGCAGCAACAACCACAACTGCAGCTCCAACAACAACGACAGCAGCGCCAACAACAACGACAGCAGCAACTACGACAACTGCTGCTCCAACAACAACGACAGTAGCGCCAACAACAACGACAGCAGCAACAACCACAACTGCAGCTCCAACAACAACGACAGTAGCGCCAACAACAACTACAGCAGCAACAACCACAACTGCAGCTCCAACAACAACGACAGTAGCACCAACAACAACTACAGCAGCAACAACCACAACTGCTGCTCCAACAACAACGACAGCAGCAACAACCACAACTGCAGCTCCAACAACAACGACAGTAGCACCAACAACAACGACATCAGCAACAACCACAACTGTAGCTCCAACAACAACGACAGTAGCGCCAACAACAACGACAGCAGCAACAACCACAACAGCAGCAACTACAACAACTGCTGCTCCAACAACAACGACAGTAGCACCAACAACAACGACAGCAGCAACAACCACAACTGCAGCTCCAACAACAACGACAGTAGCGCCAACAACAACGACAGCAGCAACAACCACAACTGCAGCTCCAACAACAACGACAGTAGCGCCAACAACAACGACAGCAGCAACAACCACAACTGCTGCTCCAACAACAACGACAGCAGCAACAACCACAACAGCAGCAACTACAACAACTGCTGCTCCAACAACAACGACAGTAGCACCAACAACAACGACAGCAGCAACAACCACAACTGCAGCTGCAACAACAACAACAGTAGCGCCAACAACAACGACAGCAGCAACAACCACAACTGCTGCTCCAACAACAACGACAGCAGCAACTACAACAACTGCTGCTCCAACAACAACGACAGTAGCACCAACAACAACGACAGCAGCAACAACCACAACTGCAGCTACAACAACAACAACGACAGCAACAACAACCACAACAGCAGCAACCACAACAACTACTGCTCCAACAACAACGACAGTAGCACCAACAACAACGACAGCAGCAACAACCACAACTGCAGCTCCAACAACAACGACAGCAGCGCCAACAACAACGACAGCAGCAACTACGACAACTGCTGCTCCAACAACAACGACAGTAGCGCCAACAACAACGACAGCAGCAACAACCACAACTGCAGCTCCAACAACAACGACAGTAGCGCCAACAACAACTACAGCAGCAACAACCACAACTGCAGCTCCAACAACAACGACAGTAGCGCCAACAACAACTACAGCAGCAACAACCACAACTGCTGCTCCAACAACAACGACAGCAGCAACAACCACAACTGCAGCTCCAACAACAACGACAGTAGCACCAACAACAACGACATCAGCAACAACCACAACTGTAGCTCCAACAACAACGACAGTAGCGCCAACAACAACGACAGCAGCAACAACCACAACTGCTGCTCCAACAACAACGACAGCAGCAACAACCACAACAGCAGCAACTACAACAACTGCTGCTCCAACAACAACGACAGTAGCACCAACAACAACGACATCAGCAACAACCACAACTGTAGCTCCAACAACAACGACAGTAGCGTCAACAACAACGACAGCAGCAACAACCACAACTGCTGCTCCAACAACAACGACAGCAGCAACAACCACAACAGCAGCAACTACAACAACTGCTGCTCCAACAACAACGACAGTAGCGCCAACAACAACGACAGCAGCAACAACCACAACTGCAGCTCCAACAACAACGACAGTAGCGCCAACAACAACTACAGCAGCAACAACCACAACTGCAGCTCCAACAACAACGACAGTAGCGCCAACAACAACTACAGCAGCAACAACCACAACTGCTGCTCCAACAACAACGACAGCAGCAACAACCACAACTGCAGCTCCAACAACAACGACAGTAGCACCAACAACAACGACAGCAGCAACAACCACAACTGTAGCTCCAACAACAACGACAGTAGCGCCAACAACAACGACAGCAGCAAAAACAACGACAGCAGCAACAACCACAACTGCAGCTCCAACAACAACGACAGCAGCGCCAACAACAACGACAGCAGCAACTACGACAACTGCTGCTCCAACAACAACGACAGTAGCGCCAACAACAACGACAGCAGCAACAACCACAACTGCTGCTCCAACAACAACGACAATAGCGCCAACAACAACTACAGCAGCAACAACCACAACTGCTGCTCCAACAACAACGACAGCAGCAACAACCACAACTGCAGCTCCAACAACAACGACAGTAGCACCAACAACAACGACAGCAGCAACAACCACAACTGTAGCTCCAACAACAACGACAGTAGCGCCAACAACAACGACAGCAGCAACAACCACAACAGCAGCAACTACAACAACTGCTGCTCCAACAACAACGACAGTAGCGCCAACAACAACGACAGCAGCAACAACCACAACTGCAGCTCCAACAACAACGACAGTAGCGCCAACAACAACGACAGCAGCAACAACCACAACTGCTGCTCCAACAACAACGACAGCAGCAACAACCACAACAGCAGCAACTACAACAACTACGGCTCCAACAACAACGACAGCAGCAACAACCACAACAGCAGCAACTACAACAACTGCTGCTTCAACAACAACGACAGTAGCGCCAACAACAACGACAGCAGCAACAACCACAACTGCAGCTCCAACAACAACAACAGTAGCGCCAACAACAACTACAGCAGCAACAACCACAACTGCTGCTCCAACAACAACGACAGCAGCAACAACCACAACTGCAGCTCCAACAACAACGACAGTAGCACCAACAACAACGACATCAGCAACAACCACAACTGTAGCTCCAACAACAACGACAGTAGCGCCAACAACAACGACAGCAGCAACAACCACAACTGCTGCTCCAACAACAACGACAGCAGCAACAACCACAACAGCAGCAACTACAACAACTGCTGCTCCAACAACAACGACAGTAGCGCCAACAACAACGACAGCAGCAACAACCACAACTGCAGCTCCAACAACAACGACAGTAGCGCCAACAACAACTACAGCAGCAACAACCACAACTGCAGCTCCAACAACAACGACAGTAGCGCCAACAACAACTACAGCAGCAACAACCACAACTGCTGCTCCAACAACAACGACAGCAGCAACAACCACAACTGCAGCTCCAACAACAACGACAGTAGCGCCAACAACAACGACAGCAGCAACAACCACAACTGCAGCTCCAACAACAACGACAGCAGCGCCAACAACAACGACAGCAGCAACTACGACAACTGCTGCTCCAACAACAACGACAGTAGCGCCAACAACAACGACAGCAGCAACAACCACAACTGCAGCTCCAACAACAACGACAGTAGCGCCAACAACAACTACAGCAGCAACAACCACAACTGCAGCTCCAACAACAACGACAGTAGCGCCAACAACAACTACAGCAGCAACAACCACAACTGCTGCTCCAACAACAACGACAGCAGCAACAACCACAACTGCAGCTCCAACAACAACGACAGTAGCACCAACAACAACGACATCAGCAACAACCACAACTGTAGCTCCAACAACAACGACAGTAGCGCCAACAACAACGACAGCAGCAACAACCACAACTGCTGCTCCAACAACAACGACAGCAGCAACAACCACAACAGCAGCAACTACAACAACTGCTGCTCCAACAACAACGACAGTAGCGTCAACAACAACGACAGCAGCAACAACCACAACAGCAGCAACTACAACAACTGCTGCTCCAACAACAACGACAGGAGCACCAACAACAACGACAGTAGCAACAACCACAACTGCAGCTCCAACAACAACGACAGTAGCGCCAACAACAACGACAGCAGCAACAACCACAACTGCTGCTCCAACAACAACGACAGCAGCAACAACCACAACTGCAGCTCCAACAACAACAACGACAGCAACAACAACCACAACAGCAGCAACCACAACAACTGCTGCTCCAACAACAACGACAGTAGCACCAACAACAACGACAGCAGCAACAACAACGACAGCAGCAACAACCACAACTGCAGCTCCAACAACAACGACAGCAGCGTCAACAACAACGACAGCAGCAACTACGACAACTGCTGCTCCAACAACAACGACAGTAGCGCCAACAACAACGACAACAGCAACAACCACAACTGCTGCTCCAACAACAACGACAGCAGCAACAACCACAACAGCAGCAGCTACAACAACTGCTGCTCCAACAACAACGACAGTAGCACCAACAACAACGACAGCAGCAACAACCACAACTGCAGCTGCAACAACAACAACAGTAGCGCCAACAACAACCACAGCAGCAATAACCACAACTGCGGCTCCAACAACAACGACAGCAGCAACTACAACAACTGCTGCTCCAACAACAACGACAGTAGCACCAACAACAACGACAGCAGCAACAACCACAAGTGCAGCTCCAACAACAACGACAGTAGCGCCAACAACAACGACAGCAGCAACAACGACTGCTGCTCCACCAACAACGACAGCAGCAACTACAACAACTGCTGCTCCAACAACAACGACAGTAGCAGCAACAACCACAACTGCAGCAACTACAACAACTGCTGCTCCAACAACAACGACAGTAGCACCAACAACAACGACAGCAGCAACAACCACAACTGCAGCTGCAACAACAACAACAGTAGCGCCAACAACAACGACAGCAGCAACAACCACAACTGCTGCTCCAACAACAACGACAGCAGCAACTACAACAACTGCTGCTCCAACAACAACGACAGTAGCGCCAACAACAACGACATCAGCAACAACCACAACTGCTGCTCCAACAACAACGACAGCAGCAACAACCACAACTGCAGCAACAACCACAACTGCAGCTGCAACAACAACAACAGTAGCGCCAACAACAACGACAGCAGCAACAACAACAACTGCTGTTCCAACAACAACGACAGCAGCAACTACAACAACTGCTGCTCCAACAACAACGACAGTAGCACCAACAACAACGACAGTAGCAACAACCACAACAGCAGCAACTACAACAACTGCTGCTCCAACAACAACGACAGTAGCACCAACAACAACGACAGCAGCAACAACCACAACTGCAGCTGCAACAACAACAACAGTAGCGCCAACAACAACGACAGCAGCAACAACCACAACTGCTGCTCCAACAACAACGACAGCAGCAACTACAACAACTGCTGCTCCAACAACAACGACAGTAGCACCAACAACAACGACAGCAGCAACAACCACAACTGCAGCTCCAACAACAACGACAGTAGCGCCAACAACAACGACAGCAGCAACAACCACAACTGCTGCTCCAACAACAACGACAGCAGCAACAACCACAACTGCAGCTACAACAACAACAACGACAGCAAGAACAACCACAACAGCAGCAACCACAACAACTGCTGCTCCAACAACAACGACAGTAGCACCAACAACAACGACAACAGGAAAAACAACGACAGCAGCAACAACCACAACTGCAGCTCCAACAACAACGACAGTAGCGCCAACAACAACTACAGCAGCAACAACCACAACTGCTGCTCCAACAACAACGACAGTAGCGCCAACAACAACTACAGCAGCAACAACCACAACTGCTGCTCCAACAACAACGACAGCAGCAACAACCACAACTGCAGCTCCAACAACAACGACAGTAGCACCAACAACAACGACATCAGCAACAACCACAACTGTAGCTCCAACAACAACGACAGTAGCGCCAACAACAACGACAGCAGCAACAACCACAACTGCTGCTCCAACAACAACGACAGCAGCAACAACCACAACAGCAGCAACTAGAACAACTGCTGCTTCAACAACAACGACAGTAGCGCCAACAACAACGACAGCAGCAAGAACCACAACTGCAGCTCCAACAACAACAACAGTAGCGCCAACAACAACTACAGCAGCAACAACCACAACTGCTGCTCCAACAACAACGACAGCAGCGCCAACAACAACGACAGCAGCAACTACAACAACTGCTGCTCCAACAACAACGACAGTAGCGCCAACAACAACGACAGCAGCAACAACCACAACTGCAGCTCCAACAACAACGACAACAGCACCAACCACAACTGCAGCTCCAACAACAACAACGACGGCAGCGCCAACAACAACGACAGCAGCAACAACAACAACTGCTGCTCCAACAACAACGACAGCAGCAACTACAACAACTGCTGCTCCAACAACAACGACAGTAGCACCAACAACAACGACAGTAGCAACAACCACAACAGCAGCAACTACAACAACTGCTGCTCCAAAAACAACGACAGTAGCACCAACAACAACGACAGCAGCAACAACCACAACTGCAGCTCCAACAACAACGACAGTAGCGCCAACAACAACGGCAGCAGCAACAACGACTGCTGGTCCAACAATAACGACAGCAGCAACTACAACAACTGCTGCTCCAACAACAACGACAGTAGCACCAACAACAACGACAGCAGCAACAACCACAACTGCAGCAACTACAACAACTGCTGCTCCAAGAACAACGACAGTAGCACCAACAACAACGACAGCAGCAACAACCACAACTGCAGCTGCAACAACAACAACGGTAGCGCCAACAACAACGACAGCAGCAACAACCACAACTGCTGCTCCAACAACGACGACAGCAGCCACAACCACAACAGCAGCAACTACAACAACTGCTGCTCCAACAACAACGACAGTAGCGCCAACAACAACGACAGCAGCAACAACCACAACTGCTGCTCCAACAACAACGACAGCAGCAACAACCACAACAGCAGCAACTACAACAACTGCTGCTCCAACAACAACGACAGTAGCGCCAACAACAACGACAGCAGCAACAACCACAACTGCAGCTCCAACAACAACAACAGTAGCGCCAACAACAACTACAGCAGCAACAGCCACAACTGCTGCTCCAACAACAACGACAGCAGCGCCAACAACAACGACAGCAGCAACTACAACAACTGCTGCTCCAACAACAACGACAGTAGCGCCAACAACAACGACAGCAGCAACAACCACAACTGCAGCTCCAACAACAACGACAACAGCACCAACCACAACTGCACCTCCAACAACAACAACGACGGCAGCGCCAACAACAACGACAGCAGCAACAACAACAACTGCTGCTCCAACAACAACGACAGCAGCAACTACAACAACTGCTGCTCCAACAACAACGACAGTAGCACCAACAACAACGACAGCAGCAACAACCACAACTGCAGCTCCAACAACAACGACAGTAGCGCCAACAACAACGACAGCAGCAACAACCACAACTGCTGCTCCAACAACAACGACAGCAGCAACAACCACAACTGCAGCTACAACAACAACAACCACAACAGCAGCAACCACAACAACTACTGCTCCAACAACAACGACAGTAGCACCAACAACAACGACAGCAGCAACAACCACAACTGCAGCTCCAACAACAACGACAGCAGCGCCAACAACAACGACAGCAGCAACTACGACAACTGCTGCTCCAACAACAACGACAGTAGCGCCAACAACAACGACAGCAGCAACAACCACAACTGCAGCTCCAACAACAACGACAGTAGCGCCAACAACAACTACAGCAGCAACAACCACAACTGCTGCTCCAACAACAACGACAGTAGCGCCAACAACAACTACAGCAGCAACAACCACAACTGCTGCTCCAACAACAACGACAGCAGCAACAACCACAACTGCAGCTCCAACAACAACGACAGTAGCACCAACAACAACGACATCAGCAACAACCACAACTGTAGCTCCAACAACAACGACAGTAGCGCCAACAACAACGACAGCAGCAACAACCACAACTGCTGCTCCAACAACAACGACAGCAGCAACAACCACAACAGCAGCAACTACAACAACTGCTGCTTCAACAACAACGACAGTAGCGCCAACAACAACGACAGCAGCAACAACCACAACTGCAGCTCCAACAACAACAACAGTAGCGCCAACAACAACTACAGCAGCAACAACCACAACTGCTGCTCCAACAACAACGACAGCAGCGCCAACAACAACGACAGCAGCAACTACAACAACTGCTGCTCCAACAACAACGACAGTACCACCAACAACAACGACAGCAGCAACAACCACAACTGCAGCTCCAACAACAACGACAACAGCACCAACCACAACTGCAGCTCCAACAACAACAACGACGGCAGCGCCAACAACAACGACAGCAGCAACAACAACAACTGCTGCTCCAACAACAACGACAGCAGCAACTACAACAACTGCTGCTCCAACAACAACGACAGTAGCACCAACAACAACGACAGTAGCAACAACCACAACAGCAGCAACTACAACAACTGCTGCTCCAAAAACAACGACAGTAGCACCAACAACAACGACAGCAGCAACAACCACAACTGCAGCTCCAACAACAACGACAGTAGCGCCAACAACAACGGCAGCAGCAACAACGACTGCTGGTCCAACAACAACAACAGCAGCAACTACAACAACTGCTGCTCCAACAACAACGACAGTAGCACCAACAACAACGACAGCAGCAACAACCACAACTGCAGCAACTACAACAACTGCTGCTCCAAGAACAACGACAGTAGCACCAACAACAACGACAGCAGCAACAACCACAACTGCAGCTGCAACAACAACAACGGTAGCGCCAACAACAACGACAGCAGCAACAACCACAACTGCTGCTCCAACAACAACGGCAGCAGCAACTGCAACAACTGCTGTTCCAACAACAACGACAGTAGCGCCAACAACAACGACAGCAGCAACAACCACAACTGCTGCTCCAACAACAACGACAGCAGCAACAACCACAACTGCAGCTCCAACAACAACGACAGCAGCGCCAACAACAACGACAGCAGCAACTACGACAACTGCTGCTCCAACAACAACGACAGTAGCGCCAACAACAACGACAGCAGCAACAACCACAACTGCAGCTCCAACAACAACGACAGTAGCGCCAACAACAACTACAGCAGCAACAACCACAACTGCTGCTCCAACAACAACGACAGCAGCAACAACCACAACTGCAGCTCCAACAACAACGACAGTAACACCAACAACAACGACATCAGCAACAACCACAACTGCAGCTCCAACAACAACGACAGTAGCGCCAACAACAACTACAGCAGCAACAACCACAACTGCTGCTCCAACAACAACGACAGCAGCGCCAACAACAACGACAGCAGCAACTACAACAACTGCTGCTCCAACAACAACGACAGTAGCGCCAACAACGACGACAGCAGCAACAACCACAACTGCTGCTCCAACAACAACGACAGCAGCAACAACCACAACTGCTGCCCCGACAACAACAACGTCAGCTCCTACAACAACTCCTGCGACTACAACAACGACAGCAGCAACAACCACAACTGCTGCTCCAACAACAACAACAGTAGTGCCAACAACAACGACAGCAGCAAAAACCACAACTGCAGCTCCAACAACAACAACGACAGTAGCAACAACCACAATAGCAGCAACTACAACAACTGCTGCTCCAACAACAACAACAGTAGCGCCAACAACAACGACAGCAGCACCAACAACAACGACAGCAGCAACAACCACAACTGCAGCAACTACAACAACTGCTGCTCCAACAACAACGACAGTAGCACCAACAACAACGACAGCAGCAACAACCACAACTGCAGCTGCAACAACAACAACAGTAGCGCCAACAACAACGACAGCAGCAACAACCACAACTGAAGCTCCAACAACAACGACAGCAGCAACTACAACAACTGCTGCTCCAACAACAACCACAGTAGCAACAACCACAGCTGCAGCTCCAACAACGACGACAGCAGCGCCAACAACAACGACAGCAGCAACTACAACAACTGCTGGTCCAACAACAACGACAGCAGGAACAACAACGACAGCAGCATCAACCACAACTGCTGCTCCGACAACAACAACAGCAGCAACTACAACAACTGCTGCTCCAACAACAACGACAGTAGCGCCAACAACGACGACAGCAGGAACAACCACAACTGCTGCTCCAACAACAACGACAGCAGCAACAACCACAACTGCTGCCCCGACAACAACAACGTCAGCTCCTACAACAACTCCTGCGACTACAACAACGACAGCAGCAACAACCACAACTGCTGCTCCAACAACAACAACAGTAGTGCCAACAACA
Source organism: Lutjanus erythropterus (assembly GCF_056507025.1). NCBI lineage: Eukaryota > Metazoa > Chordata > Actinopteri > Lutjaniformes > Lutjanidae > Lutjanus > Lutjanus erythropterus. Next base: position 10,597,715 of record NC_139339.1, read on the forward strand.
ACGACAGCAGCAAAAACCACAACTGCAGCTCCAACAACAACAACGACAGTAGCAACAACCACAATAGCAGCAACTACAACAACTGCTGCTCCAACAACAACAACAGTAGCGCCAACAACAACGACAGCAGCACCAACAACAACGACAGCAGCAACAACCACAACTGCTGCCCGGACAACAACAACGTCAGCACGTACAACAACTCCTGCGACTATAACAACGACAGCAGCAACAACCACAACTGCTGCTCCAACAACAACGACAGTAGTGCCAACAACAACGACAGCAGCAACAACCACAACTGCAGCTCCAACAACAACAACGACAGTAGCAACAACCACAACAGCAGCAACTACAACAACTGCTGCTCCAACAACAACGACAGTAGGACCAACAACAACGACAGCAGCAACAACCACAACTGCAGCTCCAACAACAACAACAGTAGCGCCAACAACAACGACAGCAGCAACAACCACAACTGCTGCTCCAACAACAACGACAGCAGCAACTACAACAACTGCTGCTCCAACAACAACGACAGTAGCGCCAACAACAACTACAGCAGCAACAACCACAACTGCAGCTCCAACAACAACGACAGTAGCGCCAACAACAACTACAGCAGCAACAACCACAACTGCTGCTCCAACAACAACGACAGCAGCAACAACCACAACTGCAGCTCCAACAACAACGACAGCAGCAAGTACAACAACTGCTGCTCCAACAACAACGACAGTAGCACCAACAACAACGACAGCAGGAACAACAACGACAGCAGCAACAACCACAACTGCAGCTGCAACAACAACGACAGTAGCGCCAACAACGACGACAGCAGCATCAACCACAACTGCTGCTCCAACAACAACAACAGCAGCAACTACAACAACTGCTGCTCCAACAACAACGACCGTAGCGCCAACAACGAGGACAGCAGCAACAACCAAAACTGCTGCTCCAACAACAACGACAACAGCAACAACCACAACTGCAGCTCCAACAACAACAACGACAGCAGTGCCAACAACAACGACAGAAGCAACTGCATCAACTGCTGCTCCAACAACGACGACAGTGGCACCAACAACAACGACAGCAGCAACAACAATGACAGTTGCAACAACCACAACTGCAACTCCAACAACAACAACGACAACAGTGCCAACAACAACGACAGTAGGAACTACAACAACTGCTGCTCCAACACCGACGACAGTAGCCCCAACAACAACGACAGCTGCAACAACCACAACTGCTACTCCGACAACAACAACAACAGCAACTACAACAACTCCTGCGACTACAACGACGACAGCAGCAACAACCACAACTGCAGCTCCAACAACAACAACGACAGCAGCAACAACCACAACAGCAGCAACTACAACAACTGCTGCTCCAACAACAACGACAGTAGCACCAACAACAACAACAGCAGCAACAACCACAACTGCAGCTCCAACAACAACAACAGTAGCGCCAACAACAACGACAGTAGCACCAACAACAACGACAGCAGGAACAACAACGACAGCAGCATCAACCACAACTGCTGCTCCGACAACAACAACAGCAGCAACTACAACAACTGCTGCTCCAACAACAACGACAGTAGCGCCAACAACGACGACAGAAGCAACAACCACAACTGCTGCTCCAACAACAACGACAGCAGCAACAACCACAACTGCTGCCCCGACAACAACAACGTCAGCACCTACAACAACTCCTGTGACTACAACAACGACAGCAGCAACAACCACAACTGCAGCTCCAACAACAACGACAGTAGCGCCAACAACAACGACAGCAGCATCAACCACAACTGCTGCTCCGACAAGAAGAACAGCAGCAACTACAACCACTGCTGCTCCAACAACAACGACAGTAGCACCAACAACGACGACAGCAGCAACAACCACAACTGCTGCTCCAACAACAACGACAGCAGCAACAACCACAACTGCTGCCCCGACAACAACAACGTCAGTACCTACAACAACTCCTGCGACTACAACAAAGACAGCAGCAACAACCACAACTGCTGCTCCAACAACAACGACAGTAGTGCCAACAACAACGACAGCAGGAACAACCACAACTGCAGTTCCAACAACAACGACAGTAGCAACAACCACAACAGCAGCAACTACAACAACTGCTGCTCCAACAACAACGACAGTAGGACCAACAACAACGACAGCAGCAACAACCACAACTGCAGCTCCAACAACAACAGTAGCGCCAACAACAACGACAGCAGCAACAACCACAACTGCAGCTACAACAACAACAACGACAGCAGCAACTACAACAACTGCTGCTCCTACAACAACGACAGTAGCACCAACAACAACGACAGCAGCAACAACCACAACTGCAGCTCCAACAACAACGACAGTAGCGCCAACAACAACTACAGCAGCATCAACCACACCTGCTGCTCCAACAACAACGACAGCAGCAACAACCACAACTACAGCTCCAACAACAACGACAGCAGCAAGTACAACAACTGCTGCTCCAACAACAACGACAGTAGCACCAACAACAACGACAGGAGGAACAACAACGACAGCAGCAACAACCACAACTGCAGCTCCAACAACAACGACAGTTGCGCCAACAACAACGACAGCAGCAACTACAACAACTGCTGCTCCAACAACAACGACCGTAGCGCCAACAACGACGACAGCAGCAACAACCACAACTGCTGCTCCAACAACAACGACAACAGCACCAACCACAACTGCAGCTCCAACAACAACAACGACGGCAGCGCCAACAACAAGGACAGCAGCAACTACAACAACTGCTGCTCCAACAACGACGACAGTAGCGCCAACAACGACGACAGCAGCAACTACAACAACTGCTGCTCCAACAACAACAACAGTAGCGCCAACAACAACGACAGCAGCAACTACAACAACGACAGCAGCAACAACCACAACAGCAGGAGCAACTACAACAACTGCTGCTCCAACAACAACGACAGTAGCACCAACAACAACGACAGCAGCAACAACCACAACTGCAGCTCCAACAACAACGACAGCAGCAACTACAACAACTGCTGCTCCAACAACAACGACAGTAGCAACAACCACAACTGCAGCTCCAACAACAACGACAGCAGCGCCAACAACAACGACAGTAGCAACTACAACAACTGCTGCTCCAACAACAACGACAGTAGCGCCAACAACAACGACAGCAGGAACAACAACGACAGCAGCATCAACCACAACTGCTGCTCCGACAACAACAACAGCAGCAACTACAACAACTGCTGCTCCAACAACAACGACAGTAGCGCCAACAAGTCCTGCGACTACAACGACGACAGCAGCAACAACCACAACTGCAGCTCCAACAACAACAACGACAGCAGCAACAACCACAACAGCAGCAACTACAACAACTGCTGCTCCAACAACAACGACAGTAGCACCAACAACAACAACAGCAGCAACAACCACAACTGCAGCTCCAACAACAACATCAGTAACGCCAACAACAACGACAGTAGCACCAACAACAACGACAGCAGGAACAACAACAACAGCAGCATCAACCACAACTGCTGCTCCGACAACAACAACAGCAGCAACTACAACAACTGGTGCTCCAACAACAACGACAGTAGCGCCAACAACGACGACAGCAGCAACAACCACAACTGCTGCTCCAACAACAACGACAGCAGCAACAACCACAACTGCTGCCCCGACAACAACAACGTCAGCACCTACAACAACTCCTGCGACTACAACAACGACAGCAGCAACAACCACAACTGCAGCTCCAACAACAATGACAGTAGCGCCAACAACAACGACAGCAGCATCAACCACAACTGCTGCTCCGACAACAACAACAGCAGCAACTACAACAACTGCTGCTCCAACAACAACGACAGTAGCACCAACAACGACGACAGCAGCAACAACCACAACTGCTGCTCCAACAACAACGACAGCAGCAACAACCACAACTGCTGCCCCGACAACAACAACGTCAGTACCTACAACAACTCCTGCGACTACAACAACAACAGCAGCAACAACCACAACTGCTGCTCCAACAACAACGACAGTAGTGCCAACAACAACGACAGCAGCAACAACCACAACTGCAGTTCCAACAACAACGACAGTAGCAACAACCACAACAGCAGCAACTACAACAACTGCTGCTCCAACAACAACGACAGTAGGACCAACAACAACGACAGCAGCAACAACCACAACTGCAGCTCCAACAACAACAGTAGCGCCAACAACAACGACAGCAGCAACAACCACAACTGCAGCTACAACAACAACAACGACAGCAGCAACTACAACAACTGCTGCTCCAACAACAACGACAGTAGCGCCAACAACAACGACAGCAGCAACAACCACAAATGCAGCTCCAACAACAACGACAGTAGCGCCAACAACAACTACAGCAGCATCAACCACACCTGCTGCTCCAACAACAACGACAGCAGCAACAACCACAACTACAGCTCCAACAACAACGACAGCAGCAAGTACAACAACTGCTGCTCCAACAACAACGACAGTAGCACCAACAACAACGACAGCAGGAACAACAACGACAGCAGCAACAACCACAACTGCAGCTCCAACAACAACGACAGTTGCGCCAACAACAACGACAGCAGCATCAACCACAACTGCTGCTCCGACAACAACAACAGCAGCAACTACAACAACTGCTGCTCCAACAACAACGACCGTAGCGCCAACAACGACGACAGCAGCAACAACCACAACTGCGGCTCCAACAACAACGACAACAGCACCAACCACAACTGCAGCTCCAACAACAACAACGACGGCAGCGCCAACAACAACGACAGCAGCAACTACAACAACTGCTGCTCCAACAACGACGACAGTGGCACCAACAACAACGAAAGCAGCAACAACAACGACAGCAGCAACAACCACAACTGCTGCTCCAACAACAACGACAGTAGCGCCAACAAGTCCTGCGACTACAACGACGACAGCAGCAACAACCACAACTGCAGCTCCAACAACAACAACGACAGCAGCAACAACCACAACAGCAGCAACTACAACAACTGCTGCTCCAACAACAACGACAGTAGCACCAACAACAACGACAGCAGCAACAACCACAACTGCAGCTCCAACAACAACGACAGCAGCAACTACAACAACTGCTGCTCCAACAACAACGACAGTAGCAACAACCACAACTGCAGCTCCAACAACAACGACAACAGTGCCAACAACAACGACAGTAGCAACTACAACAACTGCTGCTCCAACACCGACGACAGTAGCCCCAACAACAATGACAGCAGCAACAACCACAACTGCTACTCCGACAACAACAACAACAGCAACTACAACAACTCCTGCGACTACAACGACGACAGCAGCAACAACCACAACTGCAGCTCCAACAACAACAACGACAGCAGCAACAACCACAACAGCAGCAACTACAACAACTGCTGCTCCAACAACAACGACAGTAGCACCAACAACAACAACAGCAGCAACAACCACAACTGCAGCTCCAACAACAACAACAGTAGCGCCAACAACGACAGTAGCACCAACAACAACGACAGCAGCGTCAACCACAACTGCTGCTCCGACAACAACAACAGCAGCAACTACAACAACTGCTGCTCCAACAACAACGACAGTAGCACCAACAACAACGACAGCAGGAACAACAACGACAGCAGCAACAACCACAACTGCAGCTCCAACAACAACAACAATAGCGGCAACAACAACGACAGCAGCATCAACCACAACTGCTGCTCCGACAACAACAACAGCAGGAACTACAACAACTGCTGCTCCAACAACAACGACCGTATCGCCAACAACAACGACAACAGCACCAACCACAACTGCAGCTCCAACAACAACAACGACAGCAGCGCCAACAACAACGACAGCAGCAACTACAACAACTGCTGCTCCAACAACGACGACAGTGGCACCAACAACAACGACAGCAGCAACAACAACGACAGTTGTAACAACCACAACTGCAGCTCCAACAACAACAACGACAACAGTGCCAACAACAAAGACAGTAGCAACTACAACAACTGCTGCTCCAACACCGACGACAGTAGCCCAAACAACAACGACAGCAGCAACAACCACAACTGCTACTCCGACAACAACAACAACAGCAACTACAACAACTCCTGTGACTACAACGACGACAGCAGCAACAACCACAACTGCAGCTCCAACAACAACAACGACAGCAGCAACAACCACAACAGCAGCAACTACAAGAACTGCTGCTCCAACAACAACGACAGCAGCAACAACAACAACGACAGTAGCACCAACAACGACAGCAGCAACTACAACAACTGCTGCTCCAACAACAACGACAGTAGCACCAACAACAACGACAGCAGCAACAACAACAACTGCAGCACCAACAACAACGACAGTAGCGCCAACAACAACGACAGCAGCAACTACAACAACTGCTGCTCCAACAACAACGACAGTAGCACCAACAACAACGACAGCAGCAACAACCACAACTGCTGCTCCAACAACAACGACAGTAGCGCCAACAACAACAAAAGCAGCAACAACCACAACTGCTGCTCCAACAACGACAGCAGCAACAACCACAACTGTTGCCCCGACAACAACAACATCAGCACCTACAAGAACTCCTGTTCCAACAACAACGACAGTAGCGCCAACAACGACAGCAGCAACAACAACAACTGCAGCTCCAAGACCAACGACAGCAGTGCCAACAACAACGACAGCAGCAACTACAACAACTGCTGCTCCAACAACAACGACAGTAGGACCAACAACAACGACAGCAGCAACAACCACAACTGCAGCTCCAACAACGACGACAGCAGCAACAACCACAACTGCAGCTCCAACAACAACGGCAGTAGCGCCAACAACGACGACAGCAGTAACAACCACAACTGCTGCTTCAACAACAACGACAGTAGCACCAACAACAACGACAGTAGCAACAACAACGACAGCAGGAACTACAACAACTGCTGCTCCAACAACAACGACAGCAGCAACAACAACGACAGTAGCACCAACAACGACGACAGCAGCAACAACCACCACTGCTGCTCCAACAACAACGACAGAAGCAACAACCACAACTGCAGCTCCAATAACAACAACGACAGCAGCGACAACAACAACTGCAGCTCCAACAACAACGAAAGTAGCCACAACCACAACTGCTGCTCCGACAACAACAACAACAGCAACTATAACAACTGCTGCTCCAACAACGACGACAGCAGCAACAACCACAACTGCTGGTCCAACAACAACGACAGCAGCAACAACCACAACTGCTCCCCCGACAACAACAACATCAGCACCTACAACAACTCCTGCGACTACAATGACGACAGCTGCAACAACCACCACTGCTGCTCCAACAACAATGACAGTAGCGCCAACAACAACGACAGCAGCAACAACCACAACTGCAGCTCCAACACCAACAACAGCAGCGCCAACAACAACGACAGCAGCAACTACAACAACTGCTGCTCCAACAACAACGACAGTGGCGCCAACAACAACGACAGCAGCAACAACCACATCTACAGTTCCAACAACAACGACAGCAGCGCCAACAACAACAACAGCAGCAAGTACAACAACTGCTGCTCCAACAACAACGACAGTAGCACCAACAACAACGACAGCAGCAACAACCACAACTGCAGCTCCAACAACGACGACAGTAGAAACAACCACAACTGCTGCTCCAACAACAACAACAGCAGCAACTACAACAACTGCTTCTCCAACAACGACGACAGTAGCACCAACAACGACGACAGCAACAACCAGAACTGCAGCTCCAACAACAACGACAGTAGCAACTACAACAGCTGCTGCTCCGACAATGACGACAGCAGGACTAACCAGAGCTGCTTCTCTAACAACAAGGACAGCAGCAACAACCACAACTGCTTCTCCAACAACGACGACAGTAGCACCAACAACGACGACAGCAACAACAACCACACCTGCAGCTCCAACAACAACGACAGTAGCAACTACAACAGCTGCTGCTCCGACAATGACGACAGCAGGACTAACCAGAGCTGCTTCTCTAACAACAAGGACAGCAGCAACTACAACAACTGCTGCTCCAACAACGACGACAGTAGCGCCAACAACGACGACAGCAGCAACTACAACAACTGCTGCTCCAACAACAACAACAGTAGCGCCAACAACGACGCCAGCAGCAACAACCACAACTGCTGCTCCAACAACGATGACAGCAGCAACAACCACAACTGCTGCTCCAACAACGATGACAGCAGCAACAACCACAACTGTTGCTCCAACAACAACAACAGCAGCAACAACCACAACTGCTGCTCCAACACCAACAACAGCAGCAACAACCACAACTGCTTCTCCAACAACGACGACAGTAGCACCAACAACGACGACAGAAACAACAACCACAACTGCAGCTCCAACAACAACGATAGCAGCAACAACCACAACTGCAGCTCCAATAAAAACAACGACAGCAGCAACAACCACAACAGCAGCAACTACAACAACTGCTGCTCCAACAACATCGACAGCAGCAACAACAACAACGACAGCAGCAACAACCACAACTGTAGCTCCAACAACGACGACAGCAGTAACAACCACAACTGCTGCTTCAACAACAACAACAGCAGCAGCTACAACAACTGCTGCTCCAACAACAACGACAGTAGCGCCAACAACGACGACAGCTGCAACAACCACAACTGCAGCTCCAACAACAACAACAGCAGCAACTACAACAACTGCTGCTCCAACAACGACGACAGTAGCACCAACAACGACGACAGCAGCAACAACCACAACTGCAGCTCCAACAACAACGACAGCAGCAACAACCACAACTGCAGCTCCAATAACAACAACGACAGCAGCAACAACCACAACAGCAGCAACTACAACAACCGCTGCTCCAACAACGACAGAAGCTTCAACAACAACGACAGCAGGAACAACAACGACAGCAGCAACAACAACAACAACGACAGTAGCCTCAACAACGACAGCAGCAACTACAACAACTGCTGCTCCAACAACGACAGAAGCTTCAACAACAACGACAGCAGGAACAACAACGACAGCAGCAACTACAACAACTTCTGCTCCAACAACAACGACAGTAGCGCCAACAACGACGATAGCAGCAACAACCACAACTGCTGCTCCAACAACAACGACAGCAGTAACAACCACAATTACAGCTCCAACAACAACAACGACAGCAGCGCCAACAACAACGACAGCAGCGATAACAATGATAGCAGCAACAACCACAACTGCAGCTCCAACAACAACGACAGCAGCAACAACCACAACTGCTGCCCCGACAACAACAACATCAGCACCTACAACAACTCCTGCGACTACAACAACAACAGCTGCAACAACCACAACTGCAGCTCCAACAACAACAACATTAGTGGCAACAACAACGACAGCAGCAACAACCACAACTGCAGCTCCAACAACAAGGACAGCAGCAACTACAACAACTGCTGGTCCAACAACAACGACAGCAGCAACAACCACAACTGCTGCTCCGACAAAAACAACAGCAGCAACTACAAGAACTCCTATGACTACAACGACGACAGCAGCAACAACCACAACTGCTGGTCCAACAACAACGACAGCAGCAACAACCACAACTGCTGCTCCGACAACAACAACGACAGGAGCGCCAACAACAACGACACCCGCAACAACCACAACTGCTGCTGCAACAACAACAACGACTGTAGCGCCAACAACGACTACAGCAGCAACAACAACAACTGCTGCTCCGACAACAACAACAGCAGCAACTACAAGAACTCCTGTGAGTGCAACGACGACAGCAGCAACAACCACAACTGCTGCTCCAACAACAACAACGACAGAAGCGCCAACAACAATGACAGCAGCAACACCCACAACTGTTGCTCCGACAACAACAACAGCAGGACTTACAACAACTCCTGCGACTACAACGATGACAGCAGCAACAACCACAACTGCTGGTCCAACAACAACGACAGCAGCAACAACCACAACTGCTGCTCCAACAACAACAACGACAGCAGCAACAACCACAACTGCTGCTCCAACAACAACAACGATAGTAGCGCCAACAACAACGACAGCAGCAACACCCACAACTGTTGCTCCGACAACAACAACAGCAGGACTTACAACAACTCCTGCGACTACAATGACGACAGCAGCAACAACCACAACTACTGGTCCCACAACAACAACAGCAGCAACAACCACAACTGCTACTGCAACAACAACAACGACAGTAGCGCCAACAACGACGACAGTAGCCACAACCAGAACTGCTGCTGCAATGACAACAACGACAGTAGTGCCAACAACAACAACAGCAGCAACAAGTCCATCTGCTGCTCCAACAACAATAAGAGCAGCACCAACAACAACTCCTGCAACTACAGCAACAACAGCAGCAACAACCTCGACTGCTGCTCCAACAAGAACAACAATGACAGTAGCGCCCACAAAAATGACAGCGGTAACAACCACAACTGCTGCTCCAACAACAGCAACGACAGTAGCGCCAACGACAGCAGCAACAACCACAACTGCTGCTCCAACAACAACAACAGCAGGAACTCCAACAACTCCTGCGACTACGACGACAGCAGCAACAACCGCAACTGCAGCTCCAACAACAACAACGACAGTAGCACCAGCAACGACGACAGTAGCGCCAACAACCACAACTGCTGCTACAACAACAACAACAACAGCAGCACCTACAACAACTCCCGTGACTACAACGACGACAGCAGCAGCAACCACAACTACAGGTCCGACAACAACGACAGCAGCAACAACCACAACTGCTGCTCCAACAACAACAACAGCAGGACTTACAACAACCGCTGCGACTACAACGATGACAGCAGCAACAACCACAACTGCTGCTCCAACAACAACGACAGCAGCAAGATCCACACCTGCTGTTCCGACAACAACAACTACTATAACTCCTGCTCCAACAACAACGACAGCAGCAACAACCACAACTGCTGTTCCGAAAACAACAACAGTAGCAACTACTACAACTCCTGCAACTACAACAACGACAGCAGCAACAACTCCTGCAACAACAACAACAGCAGCAACAACAATTGCTGCTCCGGCAACAGCGACAACACCAGCTATAACAACTCTTGGTATGACAACGTCAGCAGCAACAACAACCACAATAGCAATGATGACAACATCTTCTGGTCTAACAACAATGACAGCTGCAGCACCAACCACAACAACTGATGCTATGACGACAACAACAACAACAACAACAACAGCAGTGAGAACAACAACTCCTGCTCCAACAACAGCAATAGCAGCAACTACAACACCAGCTGCTGCTATGACACTAGCAACAACAACCCCAACTGCTGCTCCAACAACAAGGACAACACCAGCCACAACAGCTGTTGCTCCAACAACAACAACAGCAGCGATGACAATAACAACTGCTGCTCCAACAACAGCTCCTGCTATGCCAACAATGACAGAAGCAACAACAACAACAGTCGTGACAACATCATCTCCTGCTACGACAAGTGCAACAGCAGCGGTAACAACAGCTCCTACTATGACAATGACAGCAGCAGCAACAACCACAACAGCAAGGATGACAACAACTCCTGCTCTAACAACGACAGCTGCAGCACCAACCACACCAACTGATGCTATGACGACAACAGCAGTGACAACAACAACAACTTCTGTTCCAACATCGGCAGCATCCACTTTGGCTCCACCGCCTATTTATGTCATAGTCGTCGAGTTGCTAGGAGAACCTTTTACAGAGGATCTCAATAATTCCAGCAGCAATTCATACAAAAATCTTAAACAACGAGTTATAGTGACAGTGAGTAATTTTTCAAAATTAAATAATTTGTCATTAACTGTGTCAGTGTTATGCATGATCAGAGGTTGGCTACCCAAATCAAAGGTTGGCCTCCCACCTCACTGAGCAAGCCCTTCTCCATCCCCTCACCCTGCACACTTCCTCTGCCACCCCATGCCCCCATCTTGGCCTCTTGCCAACTGTTTTGACATTTTCAAAATTATGCAGTGTTTCAACTTAGGCTCAGGCCCGGGGATGAAATTACACTTGGATTACATTTTAAGAATATTTTGCAAGAAGGTTAGTCAAGGTCTTTTAATGTGTCTTTCTTTTTGCAGTGTACGAAAATATACACCACAGAATTTGGTTCTCGGTTTGTCGTCATCATTGTGAAGAAGTTCAGGTAAAAACATTAGTTAACAGCTTGTTTGTTTGTACAACAAGATTCCACACAACAACCAGCAGCAGAATCATTTCATATTATTAAGTGACACTTTTCCTGTTTGTTCTTATGACACAGCCGTGTTCCAGGTTCACGAGTGGATACAACCAGAGCGGAAATTGATGTTGTGTTCAATAAGACTGTTCCCACTTCAGAACTCCCACAGAATAATTATGTTGCTGAAGTCTTAGTAAAGGCTGCAAGTAATTCCAGCAATAACTTCAGCGTGAACTTCATTCCCTCTTCAGTCCAAGTAGCAGGTGAGTGAACACAGCACAATGTTTCACTGTAATCAGTCCTCATACTTCTGTGACATCAAACCAGAATAACAAAAATCTTTTTGTTTTGGGCACAAATACTTATTTATTGCTTAAGATATGAACATAACCAGAGCAAGAAGTGGACATTTCAGTGTGGCTGGTTTAAAAATGCAGCAAGCACAGCACAGAACACAAGCTTTCTCAATGAACAAAGCCAAGTGAGATCCTTATATAATATACTCTAATATAATATAATCTTTGCTTGACCTATGACCTTCACATATGTGGAGGCCCCTAACTGTGGGGTAATTGTGGGGTACCTGTGTGTTATGCATATATGTGTGACCTCAACGAGATATTTACAAGCATAAAAAAGACTTTGACCACTGACTCTGTGCTAAAAACACAGAACCATACATGCAAAATATAATTTACCACCATGCACTTATTCTGACTAAATGTTTTTACAGCTGGACCAGTTCCTGTACCTATGACTGCTGCACCTGCAACTGCTGCACCTGCAACTGCGGCACCTGCAACTGCAGCACCTGCAACTGCTGCACCTGCAACTGCTGCACCTGCAACTGCTGCACCTACAACTGCAGCAGGTGTAACAGTAATGGTGTCTTTCAGATCTCGTCTCAACACATTTACATCTGACTTGCTGAATTCATCATCTCAAGCTTTTAAAAGTCGATCAACAATGATAAAGGGACAGGTAAGTCTCACCCTTTCAATGAAATGCTGGTTCACAATCTGAATTATCAGAGAGCTCAAGCTGCCACTCAAAAAATCTGCACCGTTGTGGTAGTATTTTATAATGCAACCTATGATTTACAGCGTAATTGTTATATGATTTATGCACTTACCAGTTCCTACTGTTCTTTAAATATGGGTGCAGACAAAGAGAGGGGAACAATGAAGTAGCAATGGGTCATTTTAGAGAAAAGGAGAAAATAATTCTGCTGTTTTTTTGTTTGTTGTTGTTTTTTTTTCTTTTTTAAATTTTGAGAAGCAATTGATGATAGATATCAAGGGGGATATACCAACATACATGCACAATTCATGCACACAGATTTTTTTTTATCTAATTCAAATGTTGAAAAATTGTTTTAATACAATTTGTTTTCTGTTTCTGTAGCTTACACCTTTTTTCCAAGGTAACTTCTCCTCCTTCAGGTCCTTGGATGTGGTGGAATTCAGGTAATTTGTTAAGACTTCATTTGTTACAATTTAAGACTCCTGGCTTAAACATTATTTTTCAAACAATATGTTTTGTTTCTCCTTCTACAGAAATGGATCAGTCGTCAACTTTCTGGACATTATCTTTGATAGCACAAATGTTCCTAATAACACTGCGATTGCGAATGTTTTGATCGGCGCGGCTTCAAGTGTAACAGGCTTCGACATTGAAGGCAGCTCCATCATCATCAATGGAATTGGTAAGCAAATTTCTTGATCAAAATTTCAAACATTACACAACAGTGTGCAACTGTTTGTTAAACGAATGTTTCTTTTCTTTTTTTCTCATTTCCAGTTTCAAGTGGAGTGAAAAACCAGATCAGTCTCATCACTGCATCCTGCCTGGTACTGTTGTCATGGCTACTGTCAAGCCAGCAGTAGCATCAGTGCTGATGTCCATTAATATGAAAAATGACTTTGTTGTCAGTAAAATTCCAAGATTCATGATTGCCTAAGGGTACAGCTTCAGATGAGCTTACTACTAAATTTAACTTTGCACTGACTGGACACAATAATAACAGAGACTAGACTGTCGAAGTGAACAGGATCCTGGAACAGAAGGACACAGCCAACTTTAAACACCTGGACCACTGAATCACCACTAGAATAATAAACCAAATATTTATATATAGCAACGCTTCTATCAAGCCCTGGGAGTCAGAGGATAATGGCACTGTAGCACTATTAATGTCTTTTAGTCTAATGTCTTTTATGTCTAATAAGTTTGTATTTTGCACAAGCAAAGGAGATGATTATGTTTATGGTTATTATTATGGTTATCATTATTGTTATTATTATGTAATGATGTTTTATTAGGGAGTTAAAATTATGTAATGTCAAAAATGCATATAAAGGTCATGTTTAGGTTTTCATTTGCAGCATAGCAACATAACAGCTCCAGAGAGAGCATACTGTAAAGGGAACGAGTGTCTCAAATTAAATGAAGGAACAGCTGCTGCCAAACCCAACGCTGAACCAATGCATCAAGTTTTATGAAGGGTCGTGGTGTACATGATATATATACACATGTCAAAACATTGCACTGTCTGCATTCATATTTATACAAACTGTATTTATTTAATCATGCATAGTTGTATTCTGTGAGATTTCTTGCCATTTGCACAGTTTCTGTCAACAATGATCAGAATACAAAATCCTTGAAAAATCTAAATTGTGTCTTGTGTGATGTTTTGCAATTTTATTAGGTAAAAAAAAGTGTATCAGGGCACGTTTAATGACAGGAGCTTCAATTTAAGTACAGGTGATGCTTACAGACAATCAAACCAAATTTTGTATAATTACATTACACAATAGCACCTGTCAATCAACCAGTCTCACCTTTGTTTGTATAGCAAGAGATATTTGGGAGTGGCATTAAGATAACTTTGCCTATGAGGTTCAGGCAGTCTGAGAATGTGCTCCTCTTAAATCACCTCAAACAACCAGCATCAAAACCACCATTAAGTGTCGTCAGAGTTCCCTGATGGCTCTCACAAAAAAACAAGCATCATAATAGACAGTTGCTGTTCAATCACATTCACAAAGTTGGTAAGAAAGCCACTTCCATTATCTAGTTTTAGTGGTCAATAAAGAAGAAATAAAGGTGCAGACAACCTTAGATAAAATTACACAAACAGATAAATAAAATATAACCATATCTTGTGACACAAATGTTTATCATCAATAACAAAATTTCTAATCTTTCAGCAAAAATCTTTCAATAAGGGCTATGGGCTAGAAATGAGGTGGGTACAGAAAAATAATACACGGTTGTTATTCTGCTCAGTTTCATTAGAGCATTAAACGTCAAGTTAACAATTATAACAATAATAACAGTTAAATATCTTTGTGCTTAATCACTGAAAGAAGCAATGAAAGGGCTCATTATCCCAATAACAAATGATGATCAAACAATGTAAACACAGATAAACTTAGAAGTAGCTTGTTGATTTCATAAACACAACGTTTTTAAATTCATACATGATCAAATTTGGTCCACAGTACACCAACTGAATAGGCCAGCTTTAAACTAATAGCGCACTCAAGTGGACAAGTCTTTGTCCTCTATGGCTGCTTCCAGTGATACATTTGTATGTATTTGCTTATACTAAGGGGTGCTTATCTTTTATTTTTGTACTATTTTTGTGAGAAATAAGTCTAATGATAAAAAGACAAACGTGGCAAAATCAGTCAATTTAACTATCATCGAACAATCTACCAAACTTTCATTCTATTGCTACTTCTATTATTTTTTCATAGTTTGACTGTGACCCTACAACTCCACTTATCTGTGTTGTTATCAGTAGGTGCTGCTAAAGGAGTTACACTGGTTCTTCTGTCTTGTAATGACGTTGCTCATCTTTACTTTTTGCACCTTTTTCTACAATAGTAAGTTAAGATTGTTGGTGTTGAAATGTCATGTTTGAGGAATGTACAAAAAAAAAAAAAACAATTACTGAAATGTAGACATAAAATCAAATTAGAGTCATTAGTTATCTTCAGCAGAAATGTTCTTGCATTTCAGCAATCTTTGAATTGTTTGAGTGATAATTAAGTGACGTTTGAGTTGTTTAAATTATAAATATTACCTTTAATTTTCCCACTGTTCATTGATTGCTAATGGTACTGCCTTTGCTAATCAGCAGTGTGTGGTAGATACAGCTTGTGGGTTGCCAGATCAGCAGGTCAGATATCCCCCATACCAAACTCCTTCACATTTTACTAAAAATAGCCCACTTTTTTTGCAGATAATACTCCTGGTAACTTAGCATAGAGTAGGCCTATTCAATTGGAAGTCAGTGGGCCACATCTGGATCTTCAACAGTCTGGCCTTTTTATCATTTATAAATATGAGGAAGAAAATGCTAAATTGTGTTTCTTAAAACATTGAGATATTTCTAAGTTTACGGGTCTTTACACTTTTTATAAGAGGAACATAATTTTATTAGTTGACTAATTAGCTTATTCATTGGTTATGTCTGTTGTTAAGCGCAGAGACACATATTAAAATACAAGAGATGTTATATTAAACATTGTTTACTGAAAAAACAAACAAACAAAAAAGCCAGGCTACATCTAATTTATGATTACAACAAAATATTAAAATTAATTTGAAAAGTGAAAAGGTGCATTGTTTTACACACATTTTAAATTCCTAAATTTTAACAGAAATGTCCAGCCCCTTGGTACTGTACTTTTTTTCAAATCTGGTCTTTCTCAAAATGTAATTGAATAGATCTGGCATACAATAAAGAATAAAAAAAATGAATGGAGAAATTCCACAAATATAAGAAGGAATGTACTGACCTTTTTGGTGAAGTTTTGTTGCATTATTGTACCAGAATGTGTTCAAAATAGGACTGCAGGGAAATTTGAATATTTTTTCTTATGCATATGTATTATATTTATTATTATTATTATTATTATTAGTAGTAGTATTATTGTTGTTATTATTATTATTATTATTATTATTATTATTATTATTATTATTATTTTGTTTTATTATTTTTTAATTAAAATATTTTGTTTTAAATTCTTCCTGGTGTATGCAGTATTGTTCTCTTGATAAAGAGGAGCAAAATGTATTCCAAAATATATCCATGTTGATCCACAGGGGGAGCCATTACACCTTAAAAATGTTTCTCCATGATCACTCAAAGTTTCATGACACACAGTGGGCTACACTATCGGCTCCAGGAATATGATATTAGTGTTTTTTTTTAACTCAACATGGCTATGCTCACTTGCAGACAAAGTCAGCTCTTTTAAAAGAAATGGTTCCTCACCTCTGTGCCTCAACACAGTCGTATCCTAGCTTGTTTTTTGTTGTTGTTGTTGTTTTGTTTTGTTTTTTTGTTCTGATATGCACTGTCAGATGTGAGACCTTCTGGCAGGAGTGTGGCTTTCCAGATCACGCTCAGTAAAATTAATTTACCATGGCTGGACCCCAATCAAGGCAACTCAAACATGAGATAAAAATGGGAAGCATCTGAATACCAATGTAAATGCGACCCTAAATTTGTTCAGATTTCTATGATCCTGTTTGCGCTGAGGTGTTGAGTGTAGATTAATGAGGAAAAAATGCATTTAAATGATTTTGGTATGAGGTTTCAACAACAACAAAATTATATTTTGACAAGTATGATTGTGAAACAGATATTAAATTTCATTCAGTGTGGTCTAAAAAAGCCTTACATTAAACTGGTTGAACTGCGCAGAGACCCTGTAAAAGCATCAACAGTTAGAAAATCTTTATTACAACAAAATGCTACACTTGTTAACTTAAAAAAAACAACAACTGTATTTTCATCTGAAATTGATGTTGAAAGCAAAATACAGGTTGATTGCATTTATTGTACATATGGATTTCATTCTGGATCATGTTGACGTCATAGATTTGCACTAAATCAGAGAAATATGAGGAAACAGAACTGAGATGCTTTTCTTGTGACGTATTTTTACTTGATTGTCTGTTGCTTTCCGTAGTTGTATTCATCCCTGTTCCTTCACCACTTTATTAAAACTCTATAATTAACTGTTTGCTATAACGTACTGTCACAGCGGTGAAACATTCCCACTGGTGGAATGTACCAGCAACTTGTTTCACAGGATGATGAAGGGAGTATGCCATATAACTGAGCCAACAAACTGTCAGATTGACAGCTGACAGTACGTAATTCTTCATTTGGCTTTTTTGTTGCTAAGGTGTCAACATTTTTAAAGTCTAACTATGAGTCACATAATTAACAGTTATTGTGTTCACTTATATAAAAGACATGATGCACTTAGACTGTCACACAAGGGGAAAGATTTGAAATATCACACGTGTGAACTGGTCTGAATTAAAGAAAAAAACAGCAAAGCAGATAGTGAGGGGGATCTATACCTTTTCATCTTATAAATTTTCATCTTAGGTAAGTACATTTTTAAGTATACATGTACACTTCTGTACATTTACTACATTTATGTAGTTTGTGTTTGGTGTTTTATTGTAATAATACATTCTTAAATGTATATACATTTTTATGTTACTATAATTAAAGTACAATTTATTCATGTCATTCCCTTGGATTATCAGATATTAATAGGGATCATACTTTAAGTGTTTTAAGTTCTTTGTGTTTTCTTTTGTGAAATCATATTTCAACAGTTTCTCTTTAGCTGTTATCACTTAAGAGCACTATTTTTTTTTTTTCCCATCTCCATTATCATAGCAAATTTAGCCATTCTTTTTTCAGGGTGTTCAGTGCTCCACCTAAAGACATTTCAACCTGGTTGATGCTTGTGAAGAGTTGTATGTACTGAGTGAGTGTTTAGAGTACTTAAAGAGCCGTATCCTCAGTCAGACTAGATTAGAAAAGAAACTGACTTAATAAGAAGAAAATTTAAAACACATTTTGCTAGAAATACACAGCACATAAAATGTAAATATTGTTTTATGTATTCTTAAAACATTGTATTCTCAGTTAGTTAGTTGTTTTTTATTTCTGTGTCATGCCAAACATTTGGTCCACACCCAGTGTTGGGCACTGGGTTACTCAGGAAGTGTAATAAGTTACTTTTAGCGTATGACACCTTTTAAAAGTAATAATATTCCTTTAGTTATTACTTGGTATCACAGTTAATTAGTTACATTTCTTTTTATATTACTATATTACTTTTGTACTTTGTTGGGGACCTTGTTGCGCTCAAAAATTGACCAAATTTGCACTCCAAAATGACTGATCCAATGAACTTTTACAACCAGAAATCTTTTGACGCTAGTTATCCAAATATCAGCTGTGGTGGAAATAAAGTAGCCAAACAAACTCAAAGTAATGACAATACTTCCACCTGTGGAAAGTCTGTCTCTCTCCCTCACTCTTATCCATCATCCTTTGTTCAGATTTTTTGGTGAGCAGCTGACATGACCCGCCCTGATCTGCCACGTACACATTAACATAAGTTATTTACTTGGTTACTTGGCTGTGGGGAATTGTAATCTTTTACACTACATATCACTGGGTAATGGAATTATATGGCACTAATATAGTACCCTTCTGGCATAAAATTACT
The DNA here is from genome assembly GCF_056507025.1 of Lutjanus erythropterus. Taxonomy (NCBI): domain Eukaryota; kingdom Metazoa; phylum Chordata; class Actinopteri; order Lutjaniformes; family Lutjanidae; genus Lutjanus; species Lutjanus erythropterus. The sequence continues at coordinate 10,617,695 of NC_139339.1, forward strand.
GTAGGCTCTCAAAAAATTGCTAACAAACTGCACATTAAAAAGAACTGGCACTGCTGCCTTCTCCAGGTAATTAGCCAGTCTAACTGTTTCATATGTCAACAGGCTACTCAGTCTTTGTGCATCATCCATATAAAACTTCAATAAGTTTTGATATTATTGAACATATTGCACAGTTCTCGGTAGAAAGGGCAGAAGAAGACAGAGTAAATTCTCAATACATAGTGGGAAGGTGTGGTTGCCCCATTGCTTGGTATGACTCGTGCTTTTAAAGACATTCATGCCTTTTTCTCCCCTGCTTAAGAAACTTTCAAGTTCTTTTAAAAGTCCTCTTCACTTTTTTTCACTTTAGGAGCTCTTTTAAAGGCTAAGATTCTTTGTTAATAATTTTTATCTTGGGAGGGAGGAATGGGGTAAATTCGAAATTCGAACTACTAACACTAGGAGGCTTTGTGAGACATCAGCTGGGCACAAAGGCATCTTTGTTTTTTTGATAATTTACAATGTAATTCTCAGTACTGTATTTATTCTTTGTCATCCTAAATATATGCAGTTTTGGTTTAGTCTACTGGTGGACTCAATGGTGCCCCCAAATTGTTTGTAGTTTCAGTAGTTAACTATACAAAAATGACCAAAAAGGTAATTTAACTACTTAAATAACAACATATATAAATGTTGGCGAACTACTAACAAGTTACTGCAAAATGTAGTTATACCACAAAAATTAATTTGCCCAACACTGAACATTGTATAGAAGTTAATGATTCTGGTAGCTAATAAGTGTACACTGCAAAAGGTTTTGAAATGTTGCTTCTGTAAATAAGTTTCTGTATTGTTTGATTTTATAGATTCAAAGGAAGACGAGATGGGTGTCAGACGGATCATATCAATTTTCCTCATTCTAATAGGTAAGCAGAATGGTATTAAACCTGATGTTTGAGGCAAAGCAAGAGGATAGGTGTAGCGAAGGATACATACCTTAAACCAATAATTAGTTGAAGTGTGAGTGGCCAAGTAACATAAAGTAACAAAAGATGGCAAAAGTTCTGTGTCATCTGCAATCAGACACAACAATGATTAACAAGGCCATGGCATAAGCATGAAAAATATATCAAGTTTGATATTTTAAACTGAGTCAGCTTTTTTGTTCCATAATAACAGCAGCTGCAACAACAACCACTGTGGCACAAATAACTACTACAACAGCAACAGCAGCAACAACAACCACAACAGCAGTGACAACGACAACTCCTGCTTTGACAACAACGACAGCAGGAACAACAACAACTCCTGCTATGACAACAACGACAGCGGCAACAACAACCACAACAGCTGCAACGACAACTCCTATTTTGACAACAACAACAGCAGCAACAACAACTCCTGCTATGACAACAACAACAGCAGCGACAACAACCACAACAGCAGCGACAACAACTCCTGCGTTGTCGACAACGACAGCAGCAACAACAACCACAACAGCAGCGACAACAACAACTCCTGCTTTGACAACAACGACAGCAGGAACAACAACAACTCCTGCTATGACAACAACGACAGCGGCAACAACAACCACAACAGCTGCAACGACAACTCCTATTTTGACAACAACAACAGCAGCAACAACAACTCCTGCTATGACAACAACAACAGCAGCGACAACAACCACAACAGCAGCGACAACAACTCCTGCATTGTCGACAACGACAGCAGCAACAACAACCACAACAGCTGCAACGACAACTCCTATTTTGACAACAACAACAGCAGCAACAACAACTCCTGCTATGACAACAACAACAGCAGCGACAACAACCACAACAGCTGCAACGACAACTCCTATTTTGACAACAACAACAGCAGCAACAACAACTCCTGCTATGACAACAACAACAGCAGCCACAACAACCACAACAGCAGCGACAACAACAACTCCTGTCTTGACAACAACAACAGCGACAACAACAACTCCTGCTACGACAACAACAGCAGCAATGACAACCACAACAGCAGCAACAACAACAACTCCTGTTTTGACAACAACAGCAGCGACAACAACAACTGCTGCTATGACAACAACAGCAGCAACAACAACAACTCCTGCTATGACAACAACAACTCCTGTTTTGACAACAACAGCAGCAACAACAACAACTCCTGCTATGACAACGACAGCAGCAACAACAACCACAACAGCAGCGACAACAACAACTCCTCTTTTGACAACAACAGCAGCGACAACAACAACTCCTGCTATGACAACAACAGCAGCAACAACAACCACAACAGCAGCGACAACAACAACTCCTGTTTTGACAACGACAGCAGTGACAACAACAACTCCTGCTATGACTACAACAGCAGCAACAACAACCACAACAGCTGTGACAACAACTCCTGTTTTGACAACAACAGCAGCGACAACAACAACTCCTGCTATGACAACAACAGCAGCAACAACAAGTCCTGCTACATCGATGACAGCAGCAACAACAACCACACCAGTAGTGACAACAACTCCTGCTTTGACAACAACAACAGCAGCAACAACAACAACTCCTGCTACGATAACAACAGCAGCAACAATGACCACAACAGCAGTGACAACAACTCCTGTTTTGACAGCAACGACACCAGCAACAACAACTCCTACTATAACAACTACAGCAGCAACAACATCCACAACAGTAGTTGCTGCTTCAACAATAACAACTGTGATACCAACAACAACATCAGTAACAACATCAACCACTGTGGCAACAACAACAGCTGCTGCTACAACAACACCAGGAGCATCATCAACCACTGTGGCAACAACAACAGCTGCTGCTACAACAACACCAGGAGCATCATCAACCACTGTGGCAACAACAACACCTGCTGCTACAACAACACCAGGAGCATCATCAACCACTGTAGCAACAACAACAGCTGCTGCTACAACAACACCAGGAGCATCATCAACCACTGTGGCAACAACAACACCTGCTGCTACAACAACACCAGGAGCATCATCAACCACTGTGGCAACAACAACTGTGGTACCAACAACAACACCAGGAGCAACATCAACCACTGTGGCAACAACAGCTGCTGGTGCTACGACAACAACACCAGGAGCAACATCAACCACTGTGGCAACAACAACACCTGCTGTAACAACAATTGTGGTACCAACAACAACACCAGGAGAAACAGCAACCACTGTGGCAACAACAACACCTGCTGCAACATCAACCACAGTGGCAACAGCTGCTGCTGCTGCTACAACAACCCCAGGAGCAACATCAAATACTGTGGCAACAACAACAACAGGAGTGACATCAAACACTGTGGCAGCAACAACACCTTCTCCAGTGACTATAGCAACAACACCTGCTCCAGCAACAGGAGTGACTGCAGCAACAACACCTGCTCCAGCAACAGCAGGGACTGCAGCAACAACACCTGCTCCAGTGACTGTAGCAACAACACCTTCTCCAGTGACTATAGCAACAACACCTGCTCCAGCAACAGCAGGGACTGCAGCAACAACACCTGCTCCAGTGACTGTGGCAACAAAACCTCCTCCAGTGGCCGTGGTAACACCTGCTCCAACGCCATCGGCTGCAGCACCAACTTATAATTTAACAGCAGCTTTGCCAGAAGAACATTTTACAGAAGACCTCAGGAATCGCAGCAGCCCTGAATTCAAAGAGCTTGCAGGACGAGTTACAAGGACGGTGAGTCATTTTTCAAATTGATATTATTTTTCATAGACCATCAGTTTTGTGCATGAATAATTGGACAGAATGTTTTAGCTAAAAGACAAAACATTATTGCTAAATGATAGCTGAATATTAATTGCAGTCAGTGCTTTTCTCTCTAAAGAGATACTACACACTTAAACATGTTTAAATGATATTACTGTACTGTGATGCAATCCATTCAATGATAGCGTCAATCTTTACATCTGCCTACTCAAGGGCTACTTAAGGTCTTTTGTTGCTTTCTTTTTCCAGTGTAACACCATATACAGACGGAGATTTGGTGATCGGTTTCTCATGTGCTTGGTGAGGGGGTTCAGGTAAAACAATTTTCTTATGGCTTTGTATGTTTGTACAACTCTCTATGGAGGGTTATGGTCTTAAAATTGGCATCTTCCAGTGTTGATAGTGTCATGTCTAAAATATATATGACACCCAGCAATAGAATCATCTCATATCATTACTTAACACTTGTCCCTTTTGGTTTTATGATACAGACCTATTCAAGCTCAAGTGAATGGAACCCAGACAGACATTGCAGTGGTGTTCAAAGAGTCTACTCCTACTTCAGAACTCCCACAGAACACTGCTGTTGCTCAAACCTTGGTTGACGCTGCAAATAGTTCCAACAGTAACTTCAGCGTGAGCTTCAGTCCCTCTTCAGTCCAAGTACTAGGTGAGTAAACACAGTACAATGTTTCACTGTTATCAGTTCCTATACATCTGTGAAACCGGCACCAAAAGTCAGTTTGACATCAAACAAGGAAGTTAAAGTCGTGTGGGGACAAATACTCATTTAATTATTCTGTCAAAAAATGTTCCTTTACAGCTGGGCCAGTTTCTGCAACTGCTGCACCTGCAACTGCTCCAACGCCATCGGCTGCAACACCAACTTATAATTTATCAGCAGCTTTGCCAGACGAAATTTTTACAGAAGACCTCAGGAATCGCAGCAGCCCTAAATTCAAAGAGCTTGCAGGACGAGTTGCAAGGACGGTGAGTCATTTTTCAAATTGATATTATTTTTCATAGACCATCAGTTTTGTGCATGAATAATTGGACAGAATGTTTTAGCTAAAAGACAAAACATTATTACTAAATGATAGCTGAATATTAATTGCAGTCAGTGCTTTTCTCTCTAAAGAGATACTGCACACTTAAACCTGTTTAAATGATATTACTGTACTGTGATGCAATTCATTCAATGATAGCGTCAATCTTTACATCTGCCTACTCAAGGGCTACTTAAGGTCTTTTGTTGATTTATTTTTCCAGTGTAACACCATATACAGACGGAGATTTGGTGATCGGTTTCTCATGTGCTTGGTGAGGGGGTTCAGGTAAAACATTTTTCTTATGGCTTTGTATGTTTGTACAACTCTCTATGGAGGGTTATGGTCTTAAAATTGGCATCTTCCAGTGTTGATAGTGTCATGTCTAAAATATATATGACACCCAGCAACAGAATCATCTCATATCATTAATTAACACTTGTCCGTTTTGGTTTTATGATACAGACCTATTCAAGCTCGAGTGAATGGAACCCAGGCAGACATTGCTGTTCTGTTCAAAGAGTCTACTCCTGCTTCAGAACTCCCACAGAACACTGCTGTTGCTCAAACCTTGGTTGACGCTGCAAATAGTTCCAACAGTAACTTCAGCGTGAGCTTCAATCCCTCTTCAATCCAAGTACTAGGTGAGTAAACACAGTACAATGTTTCACTGTTATCAGTTCCTATACATCTGTGAAACCGGCACCAAAAGTCAGTTTGACATCAAACAAGGATGTTAAAGTCGTGTGGGGACAAATACTCATTTAATTATTCTGTCAAAAAATGTTCTTTTACAGCTGGGCCAGTTCCTGCAACTGCAGCACCTGCAACTGCTGCACCTGCAACTGCTGCACCTGCAACTGCAGCACCTACAACTGCAGCAGGTGTAACAGTAAAGCTGTCTTTCAGATCTGTTCAAAGCACATTTACATCTGACTTGCTGGATTCATCATCTCAAGCTTTTAAAAGTCGAGCTTCAATGATAAAGGGACAGGTAAGTCTCACCCTTCAAATAAAATCATCCTCTGAATTATCTTTTCAGAGAGATCAAGCCCTCACTCAAAGAACTGGAATGTCATTTTCATTGTAATTGTGTAATATTAATTAGGCACCAATAAGATACTTACCAGTTCCTGTTTTAGAGGAGAGGAGACAGATTTTACTCTTATGTATTATTATAACTACTGTATATTGTTGGGGTAGAGAACTGGCAAACCAAACAGTTACCTTCTGTGATAGGTTCCACAAAATATCAGTGTTGTTAACACTATTTTCCCAAAACTTTTGTTTTCCAGTCCTGTGCCCTGGACGTGACCAGAGTTTATTTATAAAAAAAACAACCTGAAGTATTTATTTCTCCTTTCCCACAAAATGACAAATTGTTACTCCTTTGTTCCCCAGTTTTAAGTACCTCGTTAATACCTGATTCATACAACAAAATTAAACTGTAAATCACAAGCTATATTATATAAAGTGTTACCGATGCCATCTATTCTTCTAAACCCTTTACTGGTGTCCACTGTCCATCATTATCTAGCCTCCTCTTTTCTTCAGAACAAAAAATACAGAAAACTTGAGAAAATCCAAACAACAAAATATGGAAACACTCACCTTCACACTATCTGCATATTTAATATATAAAAATGTCACTTATTCAGATTTCGAGAAGCAGTTGATGACACAATCATGCACACGCAGATTATTGTGCTAATTCAAATGTTTTTTTGTTGCTTAAAATTTGTCTAAATACAATTTGTTTTCTGTTTCTGTAGCTTACACCTTTTTTCCAAGGTAACTTCTCCTCCTTCAGGTTCTTGGATGTGGTGGAATTCAGGTAATTTGTTAAGACTTCACTTGTTAGAATTTAAGACTCCTGGCTTAAACACTATTTTTCAAACAATATGTTTTGTTTCTCCTTCTACAGAAATGGATCAGTCGTCAACTTTCTGGACGTTATCTTTGATAGCACAAATGTTCCTAATAACACTGCGATTGCAAATGTTTTGATCGGCGCGGCTTCAAGTGTCACAGGCTTCGACATTGAAGGCAGCTCCATCGTCGTCAATGGAATTGGTAAGCAATTTCTTGATCAAAAATTTCAAACTTTACACAACAGTGCACAACTGTTTGTTAAACAAATGTTTTCTTTTTTTCTCATTTCCAGTTTCAAGTGGAGTGAGAAACCAGATCAGTCTCATCACCGCATCCTGCCTGGTACTGTTGTCATGGCTACTGTCAAGCCAGCAATAACATCAGCGCTGATTTCCATTGAACTGGCATCAAAATATGATTGCCATTGCTGGGATGAAAAGAACTTTTCTATCAAAAAATCTAAGATTCAAGACTGTACCAAGTGTTGTACAGCCTCAGATAAACTCATTATCAAATTTGACTTTGCACTGACTGGGCGCAATAATGACATGGATTAGGTATGTCTGTTGAACTGAACAAATTTCTTTGTGGGAATGTCCAGGTTCCTGGGCCAGACAGAATGACACAGCACCTTGTCCATTGAATAATCACTAGAATAATTAGCCAGACAAGAAAACAACACAATGTATTAAGTGCTTTGGAATCATAAAGTAATTTGACTCGTAACGCACAAATGCATCTTCCTTCAAAATTTACCTTAATTACTATTGTTGCCTTGTTTAATTTTGTTTGCCAAACAAGTAAAATCAGCCACACTGGAAGGGAAAACAGCAAAACAACTCTCACAATTGTCTGAATTCAGTAGTAGTAGTTTTATTTTGAAACATGCAGATTGAGAAATCTTAATATAGTTTTATTTTGAAAAATATAGACTGAGAAATCTGAATGTTAGATTTCAAACTAAACTTTTTGTAAAGTTAGTTTCAAAATAAAGATAGGAATTTTATAACATGTGCATGAAAAGAAGCAGACAATAATGCTATTTGCACCCAGGATAGAAAAGCCAGTATGGCTATTTACACCACGATCTTTTCTTATCTAAACTTAACCTAAACCTTGAATTCGTTCACCACAACATCCTCCCTACATGGACTTTGTCACTCATTGAAAGCCTTTCATAGGCAGTAACAAATGCAGTTCACTGCTCACCCCTACTTTTATTCCATGCATCAAGTTTTATTGAGGGTCCTGGTATACATGATAAATGTGTCAAAATATTGCACTGTCAGCTTTCTTATTTATTCAAAGTGTATTTATGTAACCATGCAAAGCTGTATTCTGTGAAATTTCTTTTGTTTGTACAATTTCTGTCATCAATGATCAGAATACAACATTTCTGAAGAGTGTGAATGGTATCTCGTAATGGTTTGCAGTTTTGATGGGTCAAGAGAAAATGCATCAGGGCATATTTAATGAAGTTTTAATCAAAGCATCAGTGAAATTTACAGATAGTCAAACCCTGCTGTGTGATTTGCTAGAATTAAATTTCACAATAGTGTCTTACAATGAGCTGGTCTCAGCCTTTATTGTGTGAACTTTGAGTGATGCACAGTTAACTTTGGCTATGACATTCAGACAGTCTGAGAGATGCATCGTTCTTAAATAACCTCAAACTCACTTTTACTAGAATATGGCCAGTGACTTGAGGCTATCACTGCAAGAATAATGTTAATGTTAAGAAAATGTGGACTTGTGACACAATTGCTTCTATCATTGTCTGTTTGCAGCAAGACACACATTTTGCCTTGACTGTTGATAATGTATGGCAAAGTCTTTAATCTGTCTACAAATATTGTACTTTTGGTTGATCTTCCCTTTTGAAGAATAAAAGAATAAACTCCATGAGCCTCAGTTGTCCTTACTTGAATATATATGCTTTTTACAACACGATTCGATATCTGAGAAGATCTTGGTACAGCATGTATGCATGAACACAGTTAAATACCAAAAGCTTAAAACAACATTACATTCACTCAGCTTTATACAGTCCACCACCCCACAACTTATCAATCACACCATCAGGGAGGAGGCAAAACAATGTGGGTAACCTCCTCATTTCTCATTCAGTATTATCGGAGGAGTCTGAAACATCCAAAAGATCTCCATTTTTATCTTAATCCCTGGGCACACAAATGTTACATTCCCTTATGCCCAAAACATTTTAAAATGAGAGAACAAAGAATTATGGTGACATCTTTAGGTCATACAGACTTGATTCCATCCACCTAAGAAGTAGTTAACTTTGATGCCTGAAAAAAATCCAGAATTCTCACATTTCTCAACTGCCAACAAAAGAAAACAACATCTCAAAAAGATTTGATGACACCAGTCAAAGCCGTCATGTCACAGATTTTATGTTATACCACCAGTGTAAACCACATGCATGTAACATTGTGCTAAAGCATAGCAATAGCACAAGGCTCAGTGATGCACGTGGAGAGCGAAGGCTGGCATGTGTGGTCCAATCCAACAGATCAGCTACTGTTGCTCAAATTGCTGAAGAAGTTAATGCTAGTTCTGATAGAAAGGTGTCAGAAGCATCGCAGTTTGTTGTGTATGGGGCTGCATAGCTGCAGACCAGTCAGGGCCTCTTCATCTCCTCAGTGTGTGTCGGTGTGCAATTTGCTGTCTGCTGTGGTCTAAAACATCGTCACTGATGTAAATGATCCTGCTGTTTTAATACAAAAACATGAATATTGCGTACCGTTTTGTCATTATATAGAATAAAGGTGAGGATTTCTTTCCTCAGTGGACAATATCTTATTAAAGAAATAAACTATTATTAACAATAAAAATACTAAAGAAATAAATAAATGCATGTAAAAAGCGACCTTTTCCTAAAATACTGCTGGTTCTGTGATGTTGAAATTTTAAACCTGAAGCCTGCAGCTCAACAGAAGCTTCAGTTGACTTTTCTATTTAAGCTTTTAGAGCGTTTTGACCTTAATGTTAAATAGAGCAGGTCAGTATGCTCATCTGTGCCTGATGGACTGATGGGTTCGTCATGTTATTGGGTACAAAAAAAGCCAACTGTATTCCATTACAGTTACAGATAAAAAAAAATGTAATCAGATTACAGATACATTTAGTAAAAATGGGAATTATTAGCAGGATTATAAATTTCTAATCCATTTTACAACAAAGAATGATATATCACGGTGCACAGTACACGTACACATAGATAAATCCTGATGTCCCAGTTAAGGTCATGGTTTCTCTGTTTCCAGTTTTCTGTCAGTATTTCCTGTTTTATTTTGATACTCACCTTTGTCTCATGTTTCAGATACTTTACTTCATGCCCCCATGTGTTTCCTGCCTTTGTGATTACCTGCCCCGCCCTAATTGGTTTCACTTGTCCCTCCTTCTTTTTTTTTTTACATTAGATGATGCAGACTATGAGGTCACTAGTAGTGATGCATGAACATTATCGGCAGCTTGAAACCAAAGTGAACAACTTCTGCTTGTCATGTGTCTCAAATCTCTCTGCAATACAAAGCAGATCCACAGCACCGATAGATCTTACCGTAGAAAACAGAGAATAAGAAAAAACAGAAATATAACAAAAAGCATGTTAAACAAGCCACGTTATAGCTTAAAAAAATATCTTTGGGTACATCTTATACTCAGATTGTACTCCCAAAACAATATATCTAATGCAATTAAACCTTGTTTACTGCATTATTTCTGTGGTTTTCTCTATGAGTCATGATGATTTCCTGGCATGTCTGAATTATGAAAACCTGTAATGCCATGACTAACAATACGTGCAACACAGAGACGACACAGACGTACACCACATAGCCAAAGACGTCACAAAGACTATGTCTCCGGATAGACAATGCAAAAATAGAACATCAGGGTGCGTTGCCACAGCATGTTAATTATGAAACAAACTACAGTAACTAGGAGTGTCTTAATGGACTCACAATGGACGTCAATCTGGGCAAAAACTTCAATAAACTTGAATAAATTCATAATTTTTCATAGCTTACTCCATTTATCTATTTTACAATGCTTATTTAGGTTGATGATAGATTGATTCAATCATTCATACCAACTAGAAATGTACTTACATACTGCTGGGGAGTACTCACAAATGTCATAGTAATTTCAACCTATAATGGTTTTCCATCATACTTTGATACTTTGGCCAGTATGATCATGCAAGCAGTATTAAATGGCATTCATCTGTGTTGCCAGATGTTGAACTTTTTATGTGAGGAAAACAAGTTTTACTAATTCGTTGCTAGTTATATTCATATGCTTGTAAATGGTTTTTATCTGCTTGTTATGAAGTTTCTTCCTTGTATGAAGCAGTTTGTGATATGGGTTTGTTTAACAAAGTGGTCTAAAAAAAAAAGATTACTATTAACCCTGTGTAGTGTAATGATAATAAATGACCTTCATACCTTAAAAGGGTCTTTAAAATCCTTTAATTTGGAATAGAAACCCTGTAAAGGCACAGAAACTACAGTTTTGTCTTTATTACATCAATATGCTGAAAAAAAAAATAAACTTTATAAAGTCTTAATTTTCCACTGACATTGAAGTTGGAAGAAAGATACAGGTAGATTTTCACAGTTTAATAAATACAGTGATTTCCAACTGGATCATGTGGATGCCATGAAGTAAATGAAAATGATTTTCTTTTGATGTGTCCAATGAACATTATTGTTATGTACTTTAATTGCATCACCTATCCACATATTTAGTCCAATAAATCCAAATATCATGTACAATATTCATTCAATATGTTTGAATATGAAATTCCATAATCATCATTGCTTTGACTTATTTTTTTGCATTTTTCCCTGCTCCATTACCGCTTCACTAGAACTCTGTTTGTTTGTCTTGGCTTGTCAAACTGGCAGAACTTCTTTCAACATTCACATACGTATAATTTACTGACTTGTCTCATAGGACAAAAGAAGGGAGTATGCCATAATCCTGAGTCAAGTAAAAGACAGCTTCATTGATGTGATTCTATTTTGTGACCAACACATTTCTTAAATAGTTATCACGTATGAGTCACGTCATTAGCCTTTTTTCTATTCAAATATATATAGGTCTTAATAGACGAGGACTGGCACATGAGGGAGAAGGTTTACAATATCACAGTTGTGAATTGGACTTCATTAAAATATATTAATATAGTTATATAACTAGATCATATATCTTTCATTTTGGGTAAGTACATTTTTAATTATATATTACATATATATATATATCGTATAGACATATTTTATATTTAAACACTGTGTGTGTTTGTGTATAAATTCTGTGTTTGAGTTTTTATTGTACTAATCAATTTTTTGCAATATTTTCGGAAATACTGCTTCAACAGTTTTTAACCATTTTAAAGTGCTATTTAATTTCAATTATCATGGCTTCATGTAGGTTCTCTCAGATTAAAATAAGTATAACAGTTCAGATGAAAATAATCAGAATGTGATACACTATTGGTTCTTGTAGGGATTTCTTGTTGTCCTGAGCCAGTTTGTAGAACCCCTGAACTGATATAGGTGCAGAGCTTTGCTGAAAAACATTTTTGCTTGGTTGATGTTTATGAACAGTTGCATAAAAGTGGTAAATGTGGTTAAAGAGCAGTCTCCTAACTTAGCGCCTGCCTGGTTAGGTGCTGTGCTTGTTGATGTAGTGAATGTAGACTTGTATATTTAATCTGCTTTAACCTGGACAATATCTAATAGAGAAATAGTCTAAAGACACTAGAAATTTAAGATTGGATTTGGGAAGCAAACATATTCTTCAATAAGGCCTAAGGAAACAAGTGAAATTTGTTAATTTTGACAACATGACTATTTGATTTTGTCTTTCCTTAGCTTTAGGAGACTGAAATCATGTCTTGTGAGGGGAAATGGGCCTTTTCCCATAAATAATAACAATAAATAACAACCACACTCCCAGAAATTTGATTTGTAAAATTGCTTACAAACTCATAAAGGTTTTAAGGATTCTGTTGAAAAGTTTGAAAGAATGCCAAAATGTTGTACAGTATAATGAACAATAAATGACTTTCAGAGGAGTGAAAGTTGCATTTTATCACAGTTGTTTCACAGTACAGAACGAAATCTATATTCTTTAGGAAACATGTTATCGTTAAGGTGATACATACCTCACACTATTGTTTCCATTAGACCTATTTTTTGCACTTTGAGCTATAAAGACATTAACATTATTCACATCACATTGTTTGTAGACTGAATAATGAGTAAACATGGGAATTAAGTTAACTACAAAAAAAAAAAAAAGACTAATTTGAAACACAATTTGACATTAATACAAAGACCAGAAACTTGTAATTGTCCTGTCTGTTTAACATTTGTTTTGACACCTTGCATTGAAGAGAAATGAATGACTGTACTGCAAAAGGTTTTGGTGTGCTGCTTCTTTGATTAAGTCTCTGTATTGTTCGATCTGATAGATTCAAAAGAAGACAAGATGGGTGTTGGATGGATCACATCAATCTTCCTCATTCTAATAGGTAAGCTGAGTGGTAATAAATCAACTGCCTTTAAAGTGCCTTGATACAAAATACTAGAAAAGGTGAAAAGGAACATGAAATTAAGGTATGGTTCTCTCCTGCAACTCATCCTTCTTCTTGTATAACGACAAATGATATGCTGATATCACCATTTGATAATGATCACTCAGTAAAGACAGAGAGAGATAAACGGTTTAGTCATTCTTGATATTTTTGCACTTTTTAAAGTTTTTTTTGCAGTACATGAAATCCATTCTGACAATACCTGTACCAGTGAATAATATTGTAAAACACTGTCAAGTATGCGAAATGTGTATATTTCTGGTTGCCTAAAGCTGGGCTGGAATTTGGAAAAACAACTTAGAAGCTTTCTGTGGCTTTGTGTCTAAACAACAGCAGCAACGACAACCACAACAGCTACTTCGACAACAACAACAGCAGCAACTACTACAACTCCTGCTCCAACAACGACGACAGCAGCAACAACAACAACTGCTGCTCCAACAACAACAACAGCAGCAACAACTACAACTCCTGCTCCAACAACAACGACAGCAGCAACTACTACAACTCCTGCTCCACCAACAACGACAACAGCAGCAATGACAACAACTGCTACTCCAACAACAACAACAGCAGCAACAACGACAACTGTTGCTCTGACAACAACAACAGCAGCAACTACAACAACTCCTGCTCCAACAACAACGACAGCAGCAACTACTACAACTGTTGCTCCAACAACAACAACAGCGGCAACTACTACAACTCCTGCTCCAACAACAACGACAGCAGCAACTACAACTGCTGCTTCAACAACAACGACAGCGGCAGCTACTACAAATGCTGCTCCAACAACAACGACAGCACCAACAACCACAACTGTTGCTCCGACAACAACAACAGCAGCAACTCCAACGACTCCTGCAACAACAACCATGACAGCAGCAACGACAACAACAGCTGCTCCAACAACAACGACAGCACCAACAACCACAACTGCTGCTCCGACAACAACGTCAGCAGCAACTACAACAACTCCTGAAACTACAACGACAACAGCAGCAACTACAACAACTCCTGCTCCGACAATGACGACAGCAGCAACTACAACAACTGCTGCTCCGACAACAACAACAACAGCAAGTACTACAACTGCTGCTCCAACAACAACGACAGCAGCAACTACAACAACTCCTGCTCCAACAACGACGACAGCAGCAACGACAACAACTGCTGCTCCAACAACAATGACAGCAGCAACAACCACAACTGCTGCTCCAACAACGACGACAGCAGCAACGACAACAACTGCTGCTCCAACAACAACAACAGCAGCAACTACTACAACTCCTGCTCCACCAACAACGACGACAGCAGCAATGACAACAACTGCTACTCCAACAACGACAGCAGCAACAACGACAACTGTTGCTCTGACAACAACAGCAGCAACTACAACAACTCCTGCTCCAACAACAACGACAGCAGCAACTATTACAACTGTTGCTCCGACAACAACAGCAGCGGCAACTACTACAACTCCTGCTCCAACAACAACAACAGCAGCAACTACAACAACTACTGCTCTAACAACAACAACAGCAACAACCACAACTGCTGCTCCGACAACGACAACTGCAGCAACTACAACAACTCCTGCGACTACAACGACGACAGCAGCGACTACAACAACTCCTGCTCCAACAACAACAACGACAGCAGCAACTACAACAACTACTGCTCCAACAACAACGACAGCAGCAACAACCACAACTGCTGCTCCGACAACAACAACATCAGCAACTACAACAACTCCTGCTCCACCAACAACAACAGCAGCAACGACAACTGCTGCTTCAACAACAATGACAGCAGCAGCTACTATAACTGCTGCTCCAACAACAACGACAGCACCAACAACCACAACTGTTGCTCCGACAACAACAACAGCAGCAACTACTACAACTCCTGCAACAACAACCATGACAGCAGCAATGACAACAACAGCTGCTCCAACAACAACGACAGCAGCAACAACCACAACTTCTGCTCCGACAACAACAACTACTGCAACTCCTGCTCCAACAACAACAACAGCAGCAGCAACTACTACAACTCCTGCTCCAACAACAACGACGACAGCAGCAAGTACAACAACTGCTGCTCCAACAACAACAACAACAGCAGCAACAACCACAACTTCTGCTCCGACAACAACGACTACTGCAACTTCTGCTCCAACAACAACAACAACAGCAGCAACTACTACAACTCCTGCTCCAACAACAACAACGACAGCAGCAACTACGACAGCAGCAACAACCACAACTTCTGCTCCAACAACAACGTCAGCAGCAACTACAACAACTCCTGAAACTACAACGACAACAGCAGCAACTACAACAACTGCTGGTCCAACAACAACAGCAGCAAGTACTACAACTGCTGCTCCAACAACAACAACTGCAGCAACTACTACAACTTCTGCTCCGACAACAACTACTACTGCAACTCCTGCTCCAACAACAACAACAGCAGCAACTACTACAACTCCTGCTCCAACAACAACGACGACAGCAGCAAGTACAACAACTGCTGCTCCAACAACAACAACAACAGCAGCAACAACCACAACTTCTGCTCCGACAACAACGACTACTGCAACTTCTGCTCCAACAACAACAACAACAGCAGCAACTACTACAACTCCTGCTCCAACAACAACAACGACAGCAGCAACTACGACAGCAGCAACAACCACAACTTCTGCTCCAACAACAACGTCAGCAGCAACTACAACAACTCCTGAAACTACAACGACAACATCAGCAACTACAACAACTGCTGGTCCAACAACAACAGCAGCAAGTACTACAACTGCTGCTCCAACAACAACAACTGCAGCAACTACTACAACTTCTGCTCCGACAACAACTACTACTGCAACTCCTGCTCCAACAACAACAGCAGCAGCAACTACTACAACTCCTGCTCCAACAACAACGACGACAGCAGCAAGTACAACAACTGCTGCTCCAACAACAACAACAACAGCAGCAACAACCACAACTTCTGCTCCAACAACAACGACTACTGCAACTTCTGCTCCAACAACAACAACAACAGCAGCAGCAACTACTACAACTCCTGCTCCAACAACAACAACGACAGCAGCAACTACGACAGCAGCAACAACAACAACTTCTGCTCCAACAACAACGTCAGCAGCAACTACAACAACTCCTGAAACTACAACGACAACAGCAGCAACTACAACAACTGCTGGCCCAACAACAACAGCAGCAAGTACTACAACTGCTGCTCCAACAACAACAACAACAGCAGCAACTACTACAACTTCTGCTCCGACAACAACTACTACTGCAACTCCTGCTCCAACAACAACAACAACAGCAGCAACTACTACAACTCCTACTCCAACAACAACGACGACAGCAGCAAGTACAACAACTGCTGCTCCAACAACAACAACGACAGCAGCAACAACCACAACTTCTGCTCCAACAACAACGACTACTGCAACTTCTGCTCCAACAACAACAACAACAACAGCAGCAACTACTACAACTCCTGCTCCAACAACAACAATGACAGCAGCAACTACGACAGCAGCAACAACCAAAACTTCTGCTCCGACAACAACAACTACTACAACTCCAGCTCCACCAACAACGACGACAACAGCAACGACAACAACTGCTGCTCCAACAACAACAACAGCAGCAACAACAACCACAACAGCAGCGACAACAACATATCCTGCTTTGACAACAACAGCAGCGACAAAAACAACTCTTGCTACGACAACTACAGCAACAACAACCACAACAGCAGCAACGATAACTCCTATTTTGACAACAACAACTCCTGTTATGACAACAACGACAGCCGCAACAACAACCACAACAGCAGCAACAACAACAACTCCTGCTTTGTTGACAACAACAGCCGCAACAACAACCACAACAGCAGCGACAATGACAACTCCTGCTTTGTCGACAACGACAGCAGCAACAACAACCACAACAGCAGCGACAACAACAACTCCTGTTTTGAGAACAACAGCAGTGACAACAACAACTCCAGCTACAACAACAACAGCAGGAACAACAACCACAACAGCAGCAACGACAACTCCTATTTTGACCACAACAGCAGCAACGACAACTCCTATTTTGAAAACAATGACAGCAGCAACAACAACAACTCCTCCTATGACAACAACGACAGCCGCAACAACAACAACCACAACAGTACAGACAACGACAACTCCTGTTTTGACAACTCCAGCTACAACGACAGCTACTCCTATGACAACAACGACAGCCGCAACAACCACATCAGCAGTGACAGCAACAACTCCTGTTTTGACAACGACAGCAGCGACAACATCCACAACAGCAGCGACAACAACAACTCCTGTTTTGACAACGACAGCAGCGACAATGACTACTCCTGCTTTGTCGACAACGACAGCAGCAACAACAACCACAACAGCAGCAACAACAACCACAACAGCAGCAACAACAAAAACTCCTGTGTTGACAACAACAGCAGTGACAACAACTCCTGCTATGACAACAACAGCAGCAACAACAACAAGGCCTGCTACATCGATGACAGCAGCAACAACAATCACACCAGTGGTGACAACAGCTCCTGCTATGACAACAACAACAGCAGCAACAACAACAACTCCCGCTACGATAATGACAGCAGCAACAACAACCACAACAACTCCTGTTTTGACAACGACAGCAGCGACAACAACCACAACAGCGGCAACAACAACTCCTGCTTTGTCGACAACGACAGCAACAACAACAACCACAACAGAGGCGACAACAACAACTCCTGTTGTGACAACGACAGCAGCGACAATAACAACTCCTGCTTTGTCGACAACAACAGCTGCAAAAACATCCACAACAGCAGTGACAACAACAACTCCTGCTTTGTCGACAATGACAGCAGCAACAACAGCCACAGCAGCAACAACAACCATAACTGCAGTGACAACAACTCCTGTGTTGACAACAACAGCAGTGACAACAAGAACTCCTGCTATGACAACAACAGCAGCAACAACAACCACAACAGCAGCGACAACAACAACTCCTGTTTTGACAACAACAGCAGCAACAACAACAACTCCTGCTATGACAACAACAGCAGCAACAACAACCAAAACAGCAGCAACAACAACTCCTATTTTGACAACAACGACAGCAGCAACAACAACAACTCCTGCTATGACAACAACCACAGCTGCAACAACAATCACAACAGCAGCGACAACAACAACTCCTGCTATGACAACAACAGCAGCAACAACAACCACAACGGCAGCAACAACAACTCCAATTTTGACAACAACAACAACAGGAACAACAACAACTCCTGTCATGACAACAACAACAACAGCTGCAACAACCACAACAGCAGCAACAACAACAACTCCTGCTTTGTCGACAACGACAGCAGCAACAACAACCACAACAACAGCGACAACAACAACTCCTGTTTTGACAACGACAGCAGCGACAACAACAACTCCTGCTACAACAACAACAGCAGCAACAACAACCACAACAGCAGCGACAACAACTCCTGTTTTGACAATGACAGCAGCGACAACAACAACTCCTGCTATGACAACAGCAGCAACAACAACAAGTCCTGCTATGTCAACAACAGCAGCAACAACAACTACGCCAGTAGCGGCAACAACTCCTGCTTTGACAACAAGAACAGCAGCAACAACAACAACTCCTACTACAACAACAACAGCAGCAACAATGACCACAACAGCAGTGACAACAACAACTCCTGTTTTGACAACAAAGACAGCAGCGACAACAACTCCTACTATGACAACTACAGCAGCAACAACATCCACAACAGTAGTTGCTGCTTCGACAATAACAACTGTGATACCAACAACAGCACTAGGAACAACATCAACCACTGTGGCAACAACAACAGCTGCTGCTACAACAACACCAGGAGCAACATCAAGCACTGTGGCAACAACAACACCTGCTGCAACATCAACCACAGTGGCAACAGCTGTCGCTGCTACAACAACAACACCAGGAGCAACATCAACCACTGTGGCAACAACAACACCTGCTGTAGCAACAATTGTGGTACCAACAACTACACTGGGAGAAACAGCAACCACTGTGGCAACAACAAAACCTGCTGCAACATCAACCACAGTGGCAACAGCTGTTGCTGCTACGACAACCCCAGGAGCAACATCAAATACTGTGGCAACAACAACAACAGGAGTGACATCAAACACTGTGGCAGATACAACACCTTCTCCAGTGACTGCAGTAACAACACCTGCTCCAGCAACAGCAGTGACTGCAGCAACAACACCTGCTCCAGCAATAGCAGGGACTGCAGCAACAACACCTGCTCCAGTGACTGCAGTAACATCACCTGCTACAGTGACTGTAGCAACAACACCTTCTCCAGTGACTATAGCAACAACACCTGCTACAGCAACAGCGGTGACTGCAGCAACAACACCTGCTCCAGTGACTGCGGTAACATCACCTGCTCCGGTGACTGCAGCAACAACACCTGTTCCAGCAACAGCAGTGACTGCAGCAACAACACCTGTTCCAGCAACAGCGGGGACTACAGCAACAACACCAGCTCCAGCAACAGCAGTGACTGCAGCAACAACACCTGTTCCAGCAACAGCGGGGACTACAGCAACAACACCAGCTCCAGCAACAGCAGGGACTGCAGCAACAACAACTGCTCCAGTGACTGTGGCAACAAAACCTCCTACAGTGGCCGTAGTAACACCTGCTCCAGGGGCTGTGGTAACAACTGCTCCAACGCCATCGGCTGCAACACCAACTTATAATTTATCAGCAGCTTTGCCAGAAGAAATTTTTACAGAAGACCTCAGGAATCGCAGCAGCCCTAAATTCAAAGAGCTTGCAGGGCGAGTTGCAAGGACGGTGAGTCATTTTTCAAATTGATATTATTTTTCATAGACCATCAGTTTTGTGCATGAATAATTGGACAGAATGTTTTAGCTAAAAGACAAAACATTATTACTAAATGATAGCTGAATATTAATTGTAGTCAGTGCTTTTCTGTCTAAAGAGATACTGCACACTTAAACATGTTTAAATGATATTACTGTACTGTGATGCAATCCATTCAATGAAAGTGTCAATCTTTACATCTGCCTACTCAAGGGCTACTTAAGGTATTTTGTTGATTTATTTTTCCAGTGTAACACCATATACAGACGGAGATATGGTGATCGGTTTCTCATGTGCTTGGTGAGGGGGTTCAGGTAAAACATTTTTCTTATGACTTTGTATGTTTGTACAACTCTCTATGGAGGGTTATGGTCTTAAAATTGGCATCTTCCAGTGTTGATATTCTCATGTCTAAAATATATATGACACCCAGCAACAGAATCATCTCATATCATTACTTGACACTTGTCCCTTTCGGTTTTATGATACAGAGCTATTCAAGCTCGAGCGAATGGAACCCAGGCAGACATTGCTGTTCTGTTCAATGAGTCTACTCCTCCTTCAGAACTCCCACAGAACACTGCTGTTGCTCAAACCTTGGTTGACGCTGCAAATAGTTCCAACAGTAACTTCAGCGTGAGCTTCAATCCCTCTTCAGTCCAAGTACTAGGTGAGTAAACGCAGTACAATGTTTCACTGTTGTCAGTTCCTATACATCTGTGAAACCGGCACCAAAAGTCAGTTTGACATCAAACAAGGATGTTAAAGTCGTGTGGGGACAAATACTCATTTAATTATTCTGTCAAAAAATGTTCTTTTACAGCTGGGCCAGTTCCTGCAACTGCTGCACCTGCAACTGCAGCACCTGCAACTGCTGCACCTGCAACTGCTGCACCTACAACTGCAGCACCTACAACTGCAGCAGGTGTAACAGTAAAGCTGTCTTTCAGATCTGTTCAAAGCACATTTACATCTGACTTGCTGGATTCATCATCTCAAGCTTTTAAAAGTCGAGCTTCAATGATAAAGGGACAGGTAAGTCTCACCCTTCAAATAAAATCATCCTCTGAATTATCTTTTCAGAGAGATCAAGCCCTCACTCAAAGAACTGGAATGTCATTTTCATTGTAATTGTGTAATATTAATTAGGCACCAATAAGATACTTACCAGTTCCTGTTTTAGAGGAGAGGAGACAGATTTTACTCTTATGTATTATTATAACTACTGTATATTGTTGGGGTAGAGTACTGGCAAACCACACAGTTACCTTCCGTGATAGGTTCCACAAAATATCAGTGTTGTTAACACTATTTTCCCAAAACTTTTGTTTTCCAGTCCTGTGCCCTGGACGTGACCAGAGTTTATTTATAAAAAAAACAACCTGAAGTATTTATTTCTCCTTTCCCACAAAATGACAAATTGTTACTCCTTTGTTCCCCAGTTTTAAGTACCTCGTTAATACCTGATTCATACAACAAAATTACACTGTAAATCACAAGCTATATTATATAAAGTGTTACTGATGCCATCTATTCTTCTAAACCCTTTACTGGTGTCCACTGTCCATCATTATCTATCCTCCTCTTTTCTTCAGAACAAAAACTACAGAAAACTTGAGAAAATCCAAACAACAAAATATGGAAACACTCACCTTCACACTATCTGCATATTTAATATATAAAAATGTCACTTATTCAGATTTCGAGAAGCAGTTGATGACACAATCATGCACACGCAGATTATTGTGCTAATTCAAATGTTTTTTTGTTGCTTAAAAATTGTCTAAATACAATTTGTTTTCTGTTTCTGTAGCTTACACCATTTTTCCAAGGTAACTTCTCCTCCTTCAGGTCCTTGGATGTGGTGGGATTCAGGTAATTTGTTAAGACTTCACTTGTTACAATTTAAGACTCCTGGCTTAAACATTATTTTTCAGACAATATGTTTTGTTTCTTCTTCTACAGAAATGGATCAGTCGTCAACTTTCTGGACGTTATCTTTGATAGCACAAATGTTCCTAATAACACTGCGATTGCAAATGTTTTGATCGGCGCGGCTTCAAGTGTCACAGGCTTCGACATTGAAGGCAGCTCCATCGTTGTCAATGGAATTGGTAAGCAATTTCTTGATCAAAAATTTCAAACTTTACACAACAGTGCACAACTGTTCGTTAAACAAATGTTTTCTTTTATTCTCATTTCCAGTTTCAAGTGGAGTGAGAAACCAGATCAGTCTCATCACCGCATCCTGTCTGGTACTGTTGTCATGGCTACTGTCAAGCCAGCAATAACATCAGCGCTGATTTCCATTGAACTGGCATCAAAATATGATTGCCATTGCTGGGATGAAAAGAACTTTTCTATCAAAAAATCTAAGATTCAAGACTGTACCAAGTGTTGTACAGCCTCAGATAAACTCATTATCAAATTTGACTTTGCACTGACTGGGCGCAATAATGACATGGATTAGGTATGTCTGTCGAACTGAACAAATTTCTTTGTGGGAATGTCCAGGATCCTGGGCCAGACAGAATGACACAGCACCTTGTCCATTGAATAATCACTAGAATAATTAGCCAGACAAGAAAACAACACAATGTATTAAGTGCTTTGGAATCATAAAGTAATTTGACTCGTAATGCACAAATGCATCTTCCTTCAATATTTACCTTAATGAGAGTTACTATTGTTGCCTTGTTTAATTTTGTTTGGCAAACAAGTAAAATCAGCCACACTGGAAGGGAAAACAGCAAAACAACTCTCACAATTGTCTGAATTCAGTAGTAGTAGTTTTATTTTGAAACATGCAGATTGAGAAATCTTAATATAGTTTTATTTTGAAAAATATAGACTGAGAAATCTGAATGTTAGATTTCAAACTGGACTTTTTGTAAAGTTAGTTTCAAAATAAAGATAGGAATTTTATAACGTGCATGAAAAGAAGCAGACAATAATGCTATTTGCACCCAGGATAGAAAAGCCAGTATGGCTATTTACACCACGATCTTTTCTTATCTAAACCTAACCTAAACCTTGAATTCGTTCACCATAACATCCTCCCTACATGGACTTTGTCACTCTTTAAACAACGGGGCTTGGAATAAATGGCCAAATAGCGGCCATGTCACCATTCTCACCTGGGTGCAAATAAACTCTCCATTGGTTTAATTGATTTTCTTGATCTTGAAATCATTGAAAGCAGTAACAAATGCAGTTCACTGCTCACCCCTACTTTTATTCCATGCATCAAGTTTTATTGAGGGTCCTGGTATACATGATAAATGTGTCAAAATATTGCACTGTCAGCTTTCTTATTTATTCAAAGTGTATTTATGTAACCATGCAAAGCTGTATTCTGTGAAATTTCTCGTAGTTTGTACAATTTCTGTCATCAATGATCAGAATACAACATTTCTGAAGAGTGTGAATGGTATCTCGTAATGGTTTGCAGTTTTGATGGGTCAAGAGAAAATGCATCAGGGCATATTTAATGAAGTTTTAATCAAAGCATCAGTGATGTTTACAGATAGTCAAACCCTGCTGTGTGATTTGCTAGAATTAAATTTCACAATAGTGTCTTACAATGAGCTGGTCTCAGCCTTTATTGTGTGAACTTTGAGCGATGCACAGTTAACTTTGGCTATGACAATCAGACAGTCTGAGAGATGCGTCGCTCTTAAATAACCTCAAACTCACTAGAGTATGGCCAGTGACTTGAGGCTATCACTGCAAGAATAATGTTTATCATAAATCTTTCAAATGCGCTGTTTACTCATATTCACACAGTTCTCCTTTTTTCAAGTTGACAAAGAAGACACTTATGTTCTGTTAGTAGTTTGCTTAAACAGACTTCTTAGAAGCAAAGAATGTTGCAGTGGTAAATACAGAAGAAAATAGTGCAGATGACTTTCACAAAATTACCAGAAAATCAAATGTGGACTTGTGACACAACTGCTGATTGTCTGTTTGCAGCAAGACACACATTTTGCCTTGACTGTTGATAATGTATGGCAAAGTCTTTAATCTGTCTACAAATATTGTACTTTTGGTTGATCTTCCCTTTTGATGAATAAAAGAATAAACTCCATGAGCCTCAGTTGTCCTTACTTGAATATATATGCTTTTTACAACACGATTCGATATCTGAGAAGATCTTGGTACAGCATGTATGCATGAACACAATCAAATACCAAAAGCTTAAAACAACATTACATTCACTCAGCTTTATACAGTCCACCACCCCACAACTTATCAATCACACCATGAGGGAGGAGGCAAAACAATGTGGGTAACCTCCTCATTTCTCATTCAGTATTATCGGAGGAGTCTGAAACATCCAAAAGATCTCCATTTTTATCTTAATCCCTGGGCACACAAATGTTACATTCCCTTATGCCCAAAACATTTTAAAATGAGAGAACAAAGAATTATGGTGACATCTTTAGGTCATACAGACTTGATTCCATCCACCTAAGAAGTAGTTAACTTTGATGCCTGAAAAAAAAAAAAAACAATCCAGAATTCTCACATTTCTCAACTGCCAACAAAAGAAAACAACATCTCAAAAAGATTTGATGACACCAGTCAAAGCCGTCATGTCACAGATTTTATGTTATACCACCAGTGTAAACCACATGCATGTAACATTGTGCTAAAGCATAGCAATAGCACAGGTAGCTATTAGAACTGACTCAATAATGAATGTTATACAGCAATGTTTGCTAATGTTAGCCACCATTATCTATTAGTCATGACCAAGCAGGGCTGAAGCTACCATTGAGAGCACTCGTATTATGTCCATAGTGCTTTAATAGTTCTTTAATTTAGTAATCTTTTAAATCTTGAATGTATTTGACTAAAAAAAATGGTCACCCCACAGTTTACAACTGCAAAATGTCGTGGCTAAATGAATTAGATTCATTGAGGCCATTTGGGGAAAGTGGGCAGGGCAGGAGAGTCTAAGTGGGGCTTTTGGCATCAGTATTTCCTGTTTTATTTTGATACTCACCTTTGTCTCATGTTTCAGATACTTTACTTCATGCCCTCATGTGTTTCCTGCCTTTGTGATTACCTGCCCCGCCCTAACTGGTTTCACTTGTCCCTCCTCTTTTTTTTTTTTTTTTTTACATTAGATGATGCAGACTATGAGGTTACTAGTAGTGATGCATGAACATTATCGGCAGCTTCAAAGTGAACAACTTCTGCTTGTCATGTGTCTCAAATCTCTCTGCAATACAAAGCAGATCCACAGCACCGATAGATCTTACCGTAGAAAACAGAGAATAAGAAAAAACAGAAATATAACAAAAAGCATGTTAAACAAGCCACGTTATAGCTTAAAAAAATATCTTTGGGTACATCTTATACTCAGATTGTACTCCCAAAGCAATATATCTAATGCAATTAATTGCATCATCTATCCACATATTTAGTCCAATAAATCCAAATATCATGTACAATATTCATTCAATATGTTTGAATATGAAATTCCATAATCATCATTACTTTGACTTATTTTTTTGCATTTTTCCTGCTCCATTACCGCTTCACTAGAACTCTGTTTGTTTGTCTTGGCTTGTCAAACCGGCAGAACTTCTTTCAACATTCACATAGGTATAATTCACCGACTTGTCTGATAGGACAAAAGAGGGGAGTATGCCATAATCCTGAGCCAAGTAAAAGACAGCTTCACTGATGTGATTCTATTTTGTGACCAACACATTTCTTAAATAGTTATCACGTATGAGTCACGTCATTAGCCTTTTTTCTATTCAAATATATATAGGTCTTAATAGACGAGGACTGGCACATGAGGGAGAAGGTTTACAATATCACAGTTGTGAATTGGACTTCATTAAAATATATTAATATAGTTATATAATTAGATCATATATCTTTCATTTTGGGTAAGTACATTTTTAATTATATATTACATATATATATATTACGTATATACATATTTTATATTTAAACACTGTGTGTGTTTGTGTATAAATTCTGTGTTTGAGTTTTTATTGTACTAATCAATTTTTTGCAATATTTTGGGAAATACTGCTTCAACAGTTTTTAACCATTTTAAAGTGCTATTTAATTTCAATTATCATGGCTTCATGTAGGTTCTCTCAGATTAAAATAAGTATAACAGTTCAGATGAAAATAATCAGAATGTGATACACTATTGGTTCTTGTAGGGATTTCTTGTTGTCCTGAGCCAGTTTGTAGAACCCCTGAACTGATATAGGTGCAGAGCTTTGCTGAAAAACATTTTTGCTTGGTTGATGTTTATGAACAGTTGCATAAAAGTGGTAAGTGTGGTTAAAGAGCAGTCTCCTAACTTAGTGCGCCTGCCTGGTTAAGTGCTGTGCTTGTTGATGTAGTGCATGTAGACTTGTATATTTAATCTGCTTTAACCTGGATAATATCTAATAGAGAAATAGTCTAAAGACACTAGAACTTTAAGATTGGATTTGGGAAGCAAAAATATTTGTCAACCAGGCCTAAGGAAACAAGTGAAATTTGTCAAGCAGAGTTAATTTTGACAATTTTATTTTGTCTTTCCTTAGCTTTAGGAGACTGAAATCATGTCTTGTGAGGGGAAATGGGCCTTTTCCCATAAATAATAACAATAAATAACAACCACACTCCCAGAAATTTGATTTGTAAAATTGCTTACAAACTCATAAAGGTTCTAAGGATTCTGTTGAAAAGTTTGAAAGAATGCCAAAATGTTGTACAGTATAATGAACAATAAATGACTTTCAGAGGAGTGAAAGTTGCATTTTATCACAGTTGTTTCACAGTACAGAACGAAATCTATATTCTTTAGGAAACATGTTATCGTTAAGGTGATACATACCTCACACTATTGTTTCCATTAGACCTATTTTTTGCACTTTGAGCTATGAAGACATTTACATTATTCACATCACATCATTTGTGGACTGAATAATGAGTAAACATGGGAATTAAGTTAACTACAAAAAAAAAACTCATTTGAAACACAATTTGACATTAATACAAAGACCAGAAACTTGTAATTGTCCTGTCTGTTTAACATTTGTTTTGACACCTTGCATTGAAGAGAAATGAATGACTGTACTGCAAAAGGTTTTGGTGTGCTGCTTCTTTGATTAAGTCTCTGTATTGTTCGATCTGATAGATTCAAAAGAAGACAAGATGGGTGTTGGATGGATCACATCAATCTTCCTCATTCTAATAGGTAAGCTGAGTGGTAATAAATCAACTGCCTTTAAAGTGCCTTGATACAAAATACTAGAAAAGGTGAAAAGGAACATGAAATTAAGGTATGGTTCTCTCCTGCAACTCATCCTTCTTCTTGTATAACGACAAATGATATGCTGATATCACCATTTGATAATGATCACTCAGTAAAGACAGAGAGAGATATACGGTTTAGTCATTCTTGATATTTTTGCACTTTTTAAAGTTTTTTTTGCAGTACATGAAATCCATTTTGAGAATACCTGTACCAGTGAATAATATGGTAAAACACTGTCAAGTATGCGAAATGTGTATATTTCTGGTTGCCTAAAGCTGGGCTGGAATTTGGAAAAACAACTTAGAAGCTTTGTGTGGCTTTGTGTGTCAACAACAGCAACAACGACAACCACAACAGCTACTTCGACAACAACAACAGCAGCAACTACTACATCTCCTGCTCCAACAACAACAGCAGCAACGACAACAACTGCTGCTCCAACAACAACAGCAGCAGCAACTACTACAACTCCTGCTCCAACAACAACGACAGCAGCAACTACTACAACTCCTGCTCCAACAACAACAACGACAGCAGCAACTACTACAACTCCTGCTCCAACAACGACAACAACTGCTGCTCCAACAACAACAACAGCAGCAACTACTACAACTCCTGCACCAACAACAATGACAGCAGCAACTACTACAACTCCTGCTCCAACAACAACGACGACAGCAGCAATGACAACAACTGCTACTCCAACAACAACGACAACAGCAACAACTACAACTGTTGCTCCGACAACAACAACATCAGCAACTACAACAACTCCTGCTCCAACAACAACAACGACAGCAGCAACTACAACAACCACTGCTCCAACAACAACGACAGCAGCAACAACCACAACTGCTGCTCCGACAACAACAACATCAGCAACTACAACAACTCCTGCTCCAACAACAACGACAGCACCAACGACAACTGCTGCTTCAACAACAACGACAGCAGCAACTACTACAACTGCTACTCCAACAACAATGACAGCAGCAACAACCACAACTCCTGCTCCGACAACAACAACAGCAGCAACAACAACAACTCCTGCAACAACAACCATGACAGCAGCAACTACAACAAATCCTGCCTCAACAACAACGACGACAACAGCAACAACCACAACTTCTGCTCCAACAACAACAGCAGCAACAACCACAACTGCTACTCCAACAACAACAGCAGCAACAACCACAACTGCTGCTCCAACAACAACAGCAGCAACAACCACAACTGCTGCTCCGACAACAACGTCAGCAGCAACTACAACAACTGTTGCTCCGACAACAACGACAGCAGCAACTATTACAACTGTTGCTCCGACAACAACAGCAGCGGCAACTACTACAACTCCTGCTCCAACAACAACAACAGCAGCAACTACAACAACTACTGCTCTAACAACAACAACAGCAACAACCACAACTGCTGCTCCGACAACAACAACAGCAGCAACTACAACAACTCCTGCTCCAACAACAACAACGACAGCAGCAACATCCACAACTGCTGCTCCGACAACAACAACAGCAGCACCTACAACAACTCCTGTGACTACAACGACGACAGCAACAACAACCACAACTGCCAGCCCAACAACGACAACAGCAGCAACAACCACAACTGCCGCTCCAACAACAACGTCAGCAGCAACGACAACAACTCCTGCTCCAACAACGACGACAGCAGCAACAACCACAACTGCCACCCCAACAACGACAACAGCAGCAACGACCACAAATGCTGCTCCAACAACAACAACAGCAGCAACGACAACAACTCCTGCAACTACAACCACGACAGCAGCAACTACAACAACTGCTGCTCCAACAACAACGACAGCAGCAACAACCACAACTGCTGCTCTAACAACAACCACAGCAGCAACAACCACAACTGTTGCTCCAACAACAACAATAGCAGCAACAACCACAACTGCTGCTCCAACAACAACAACCACAGCAGCAACTACAACAACTCCTGCTCCAACAACAACGACAATAGCAGCAACTACAACAACTGCTGCTACAACAACAACAATAGCAGCAACAACAACAACTGCTGCACCGACAACAACAACAGCAGCAACAACAACAACTGCTGCTCCAACAACAACGACAGCAGCAACAACCACAACTGCTGCTCCGACAACAACCACAGCAGCACCTACAACAACTCCTGCGACTACAACGACAGCAGCAACGACAACGACTCCTGCTCCAACAACGACGACAGCAGCAACAACCACAACTGCCACCCCAACAACGACAACAGCAGAAACAACCACAACTGCCGCTGCGACAACAACGTCAGCAGCAACGACAACAACTCCTGCTCCGACAACGACGACAGCAGCAACAACCACAACTGCCACCCCAACAACGACAACAGCATCAACAACCACAACTGCCGCTCCGACAACGACGTCAGCAGCAACTACAACAACTCCTGCAACTACAACGACGTCAGCAGCAACTACAACAACTGCTGCTCCAACAACAACGACAGCAGCAACAACCACAACTGCTGCTCCAACAACAACCACAGCAGCACCTACAACAACTCCTGCGACTACAACGACAGCAGCAACGACAACGACTCCTGCTCCAACAACGACGACAGCAGCAACAACCACAACTGCCACCCCAACAACTACAACAGCAGCAACAACCACAACTGCCGCTGCGACAACAACGTCAGCAGCAACGACAACAACTCCTGCTCCGACAACGACGACAGCAGCAACAACCACAACTGCCGCCCCAACAACGACAACAGCATCAACAACCACAACTGCCGCTCCGACAACGACGTCAGCAGCAACTACAACAACTCCTGCAACTACAACGACGTCAGCAGCAACTACAACAACTGCTGCTCCAACAACAACGACAGCAGCAACAACCACAACTGCTGCTCCAACAACAACCACAGCAGCAACAACCACAACTGTTGCTCCAACAACGACAACAGCAGCAACAACCACAACTACTGCTCCAACAACAACAACAGCAGCAACAACCACAACTGCTGCTCCAACAACAACAGCAGCAAGAACCACAACTGCTGCTCCGACAACAACGTCAGCAGCAACTACAACAACTCCTGCAACTACAACGACGACAGCAGCAACACCCACAACTACTGCTCCAACAACAACAACAACAGCAACAACCACAACTCCTGCTCCAACAACAACAACCACAGCAGCAACTACAACAACTGCTGCTCCAACAACAACCACAGCAGCAACGACAACAACTGTTGCTGCAACAACAACGACGATAGCAGCAACTACAACAACTGCTGCTCCAACAACAACGACGACAGCAGCAACTACAACAACTCCTGCAACTACAACGACGTCAGCAGCAACTACAACAACTGCTGCTCCAACAACAACGACAGCAGCAACAACCACAACTGCTGCTCTAACAACAACCACAGCAGCAACAACCACAACTGTTGCTCCAACAACAACCACAGCAGCAACAACCACAACTGCTGCTCCAACAACAACCACAACAGCAACGACCACAACTGCTGCTCCAACAACAACCACAGCAGCAACAACCACAACTGCTGCTCCAACAACAACAACAGCAGTAACAACCACAACTGCTGCTCCAACAACAACAACAGCAGCAACAACCACAACTCCTGCTCCAACAACAACAACCACAGCATCAACAACCACAACTGCTGCTCTGACAACAACGTCAGCAGCAACTACAACAACTCCTGCAACTACAACGACGTCCGCAGCAACAACCACAACTGCTGCTCCAACAACAACAACAGCAGCAACAACCACAACTCCTGCTACAACAACAACAACCACAGCAGCAACTACAACAACTGCTGCTCCAACAACAACCACAGCAGCAACAACCACAACTCCTGCTCCAACAACAACGACGACAGCAGCAACGACTACAACTGTTGCTGCAACAACAACGACGATAGCAGCAACTACAACAACTGCTACTCCAACAACGACGACAGCAGCAACTACAACAACTCCTGCAACTACAACGACATCAGCAGCAACTACAACAACTGCTGCACCAACAACAACGACAGCAGCAACAACCACAACTGCTGCTCCAACAACAACCACAGCAGCAACAACCACAACTGCTGCTCCAACAACAACCACAGCAGCAACAACCACAACTGCTGCTCCAACAACAACAACAGCAGCAACAACCACAACTGCTGCTCCAACAACAACCACAGCAGCAACAACCACAACTGCTGCTCCAACAACAACAACAGCAGCAACAACCACAACTCCTGCTACAACAACAACAACCACAGCAGCAACAACCACAACTGCTGCTCCAACAACAACCACAGCAGCAACGACTACAACTGTTGCTGCAACAACAACGACGACAGCAGCAACTACAACAACTGCTGCTCCAACAACGACGACAGCAGCAACTACAAGAACTCCTGCAACTACAACGACATCAGCAGCAACTACAACAACTGCTGCACCAACAACAACGACAGCAGCAACAACCACAACTGCTGCTCCAACAACAACCACAGCAGCAACAACCACAACTGCTGCTCCAACAACAACCACAGCAGCAACAACCACAACTGCTGCTCCAACAACAACAACAGCAGCAACAACCACAACTGCTGCTCCAACAACAACCACAGCAGCAACAATCACAACTGCTGCTCCAACAACAACAACAGCAGCAACAACCACAACTCCTGCTCCAACAACAACAACCACAGCATCAACAACCACAACTGCTGCTCTGACAACAACGTCAGCAGCAACTACAACAACTCCTGCAACTACAACGACGTCCACAGCAACAACCACAACTGCTGCTCCAACAACAACAACAGCAGCAACAACCACAACTCCTGCTCCAACAACAACAACCACAGCAGCAACTACAACAACTGCTGCTCCAACAACAACCACAGCAGCAACAACCACGACTCCTGCTCCAACAACAACGACGACAGCAGCAACGACTACAACTGTTGCTGCAACAACAACGACGATAGCAGCAACTACAACAACTGCTGCTCCAACAACGACGACAGCAGCAACTACAACAACTCCTGCAACTACAACAACGTCAGCAGCAACTACAACAAATGCTGCTCCAACAACAACGACAGCAGCAACAACCACAACTGCTGCTCCAACAAC
The DNA here is from genome assembly GCF_056507025.1 of Lutjanus erythropterus. Taxonomy (NCBI): domain Eukaryota; kingdom Metazoa; phylum Chordata; class Actinopteri; order Lutjaniformes; family Lutjanidae; genus Lutjanus; species Lutjanus erythropterus. The sequence goes on from NC_139339.1 coordinate 10,650,425, forward strand.
AACGACAGCAGCAACAACCACAACTGTTGCTCCAACAACAACCACAGCAGCAACAACCACAACTGCTGCTCCAACAACAACAACAGCAGCAACAACCACAACTGCTGCTCCAACAACAACAGCAGCAACAACCACAACTCCTGCTCCAACAACAACAACCACAGCATCAACAACCACAACTGCTGCTCCGACAACAACGTCAGCAGCAACTACAACAACTCCTGCAACTACAACGACGTCAGCAGCAACAACCACAACTGCTGCTCCAACAACAACAACAGCAGCAGCTACAACAACTCCTGCAACTACGACGACGACAGCAGCAACTACAACAACTGCTGCTCCAACAACGACGACAGCAGCAACAACCACAACTGCTGCTCTGACAACAACAACAGCAGCAACAACCACAACTCCTGCTCCAACAACAACGACGAAAGCAGCAACGACAACAACTGTTGCTGCAACAACAACGACGATGGCAGCAACTACAACAACTGCTGCTCCAACAACGACGACAGCAGCAACAACAACAACTGCTGCACCGACAACAACAACAGCAGCAACTACAACAACTCCTGCAAGTACAACGACGACAACAGCAACAACAACAGCAGCAACTGCAACGACAACAGCAGCAACATCAACAACAGCAGCAACTACAACGACGACAGCAGCAACTACAACAACTCCTGCTCCAACAACAACAACAACAGCAGCAGCTACAACAACTCCTGCAACTATGACGACAATAGCAGCGACTACAACAACTGCTGCTCCAACTACGACCACACCAGCAACAACAACAACTGCTGCTCCAACAACAACCACAACAGCAACAAGCACAAGTCCTGCTCCAACAACAACAACGACAGCAGCAACGACAACAACTGTTGCTGCAACAACAACGACGATAGCAGCAACTACAAAAATGGCTGTTCCAACGACGACGACAGCAGCAACAACAACAACTGCTGCTCCGACAACAACAACAGCAGCAACTACAACAACTCCTGCAACTACAACGACGACAGCAGCAACTACAACAACTCCTGAAACTACAACGACGTCAGCATCAACTACAACAACTGCTGCTCCAACAACAACGACAGCAGCAACAACCACAACTCCTGCTCTAACAACAACAACAGCAGCAACGACAACAACTCCTGCAACTACAACGACGACAGCAACAACTGCTGCTCCAACAACGACAGCAGCAACAACCACAACTGCTGCTCCAACAACAACAACAGCAGCAACAACCACAACTGCTGCTCCAACAACAACCACAGCAGCAACAACCACAACTGCTGCTCCAACAACAACAACAGCAGCAACTACAACAACTGCTGCTCCAACAACGACAGCAGCAACAACCACAACTGCTGCTGCAACAACAGCAGCAGCAACTACTACAACTAATGCTCCAACAACAACGACAACAGCAGCAACAACAACAACTGCTGCTCCAACAACAACAACGACAGCAGCAACTACAACAATTGCTGCTCCCACAACAACAACAGCAGCAGCAACCACAACTGCTGCTCCAACAACGACGACGACAGCAGCAACAACCACAACTGCTGCTCCAACAACAACGACGATAGCAGCAACAACCACAACTGCTGCTCGAACAACAACAACGACAGCAGCAACAACCACAACTTCTGCTCCGACGACAACGACAGCAGCAATTACTACAACTCCTGCTCCAACAACAACGACAACAGCAGCAACTACAACAACTGCTGCTCCAACAACAACAACAGCAGCAACAACCACAACTGCTGCTCCAACAACAACAACCGCAGCAACTACTACATCTCCTGCTCCAACAACAACGACGATAGCAGCAACTACAACAACTGCTTCTCCAACAACAACGACAGCATCAACAACCACAACTGCTGCTCCGACAACAATGACAGCAGCAATTACTACAACTCCTGCTCCAACAACAACGACAACAGCAGCAACTACAACAACTGCTGCTCCAACAACAACAACAGCAGCAACAACCACAACAGCTGCTCCAACAACAACCACCGCAGCAACTACTACAACTCCTGCTCCAACAACGACAGCAGCAACAACCACAACTGCTGCTCCAACAACAACCACCGCAGCAACTACTACAACTCCTGCTCCAACAACGACAGCAGCAACAACCACAACTGCTGCTCCAACAACAACGACGATAGCAGCAACTACAACAACTGCTGCTCCAACAACAACGACAGCAGCAACAACCACAACTGCTGCTCCAACAACAACAACCGCAGCAACTACTACAATTCCTGCTGAAACAACCACGACAGCAGCAACAAGCACAACTCCTCCACCAACAACAACAACAGCAGGAAGTACAACAACTCCTCCAACTACAACGACAACAGCAGCAACTACAACAACTGCTGCTGCTCCAACAACAACGACAGCAGCAACTACAACAACTCCTGCTCCAACAACAACAACGACAGCCGCGACTACAACAACTCCTGCTGAAACAACCACGACAGCAGCAACAAGCACAACTCCTCCACCAACAACAACAACAGCAGGAAGTACAACAACTCCTCCAACTACAACGACAACAGCAGCAACTACAACAACTGCTGCTCCAACAACAACGACAGCAGCAACAACCACAACTCCTGCTGTGACAACAACTACAGCAGCAACTACAACAACTCCTGCTCCAACAACAACAATGACAGCAGCAACTACTACAACTGCTGCTCCGACAACAACAACAGCACCAACAACCACAACTGCTGTCCCAAGAACAACAGCAGCAACTACAACAACTGCTGCTCCAACAACAACGACAGTAGCAACAACCACAACTGCTGTTCCAACAACAATGACGACAGCAGCAACTGCTACAACTCCTGCTCCAACAACAACAACGACAGCAGCAACTACTACAACTCCTGCTCCAACAACAACGACGACAGCAGCAACTACTACAACTCTTGCTCCGACAACAACAACGGCAGCAACTACAACAACTGCTGCTCCAACAACGACAACAGCAGCAACTACTACAACTCCTGCTCCAACAACAACAACGGCAGCAACTACAACAACTGCTGCTCCAACAACGACGACAGCAGCAACTACTACAACTCCTGCTCCAACAACAACAACATCAGCAACTACAACTCCTCCTCCTCCAACAACAATGACGACAGCAGCAACTGCAACAACAGCAACAACCACAACTGCTGCTCAAACAAAAACAACAGCAGCAACTACAACAACTCATGCGACTACAACGACAACAGCAGCAACAACATCTCCTGCTGCTCCAACAACATCGATAGCAGCAACAACCACAACTGCTGCTGCGACAACGACAACTACTACAACTCCTGCTCCAACAACAACGACGACAGCAGCAACAACCACAAGTGCTGCTCCAACAACAACATCAGCAGCAACAACCACAACTGCTGCTGCGACAACGACAACTACTACATCTCCTGCTCCAACAACAACAACAGCTGCAACAACCACAACTGCTGCTCTGACAACGACAACTACTACAACTCTTGCTCGAACAACAACAAAGACAGCAGCAACTACAACAACTGCTGCTCCAACAACAACGACAGCAGCGACAACCACAACTGCTGCTCCAACAACAACAGCAGTATCTACAACAACTCCTGCGACTACAACGACGACAGCAGCAACAACCACAACTGCAGGTCCAACAACAACAGTAGTGGCAACAACAACAGCAAGTACAACAACGACTACTCCAACCACAATGACGACAGCAGCAACAACCACAACTTTTGCTCCAACAACAACGACCACAGCAACAACATCAACTGCTGCTCCCATGACAACAACAACTGTTGCAACCACACCGGCTCCACTGGCTGTGGTAACACCTGCTCCAACGCCATTGGATGCAGCACGAACTTATAATTTATCAACAATTTTGTCAGACGAAAGTTTTACAGAAGACCTCAGGAATCGCAGCAGCCCTAAATTCAAAGAGCTTGCAGGACGAGTTACAAGGACGGTGAGTCATTTTTCAAATTGATATTATTTTTCATAGACCATCAGTTTTGTGCATGAATAATTGGACAGAATGTTTTAGCTAAAAGACAAAACATTATTACTAAATGATAGCTGAATATTAATTGCAGTCAGTGCTTTTCTCTCTAAAGAGATACTACACACTTAAACCTGTTTAAATAATATTACTGTACTGTGATGCAATCCATTCAATGATAGCGTCAATCTCTACATCTGCCTACTCAAGGGCTACTTAAGGTCTTTTCTTGCTTTCTTTTTTCCAGTGCAACAAAATATACAAAGATAAATTTGGTGATCGGTTTCGCGAGTGCTTGGTGAGCAGGTTCAGGTAAAACATTTTTCTTATGGCTTTCTATGTTTGTACAACTCTCTATGGAGGGTTATGGTCATAAAATTGGCATCTTCCAGTGTTGATATTCTCATGTCTAAAATATATATGACACCCAGCAACAGAATCATCTCATATCAATATTTAACACTTGTCCCTTTTGGTTTTATGATACAGAGCTATTCAAGCTCGAGCGAATGGAATTCAGGCAGACATTGCAGTGGTGTTCAATGAGTCTACTCCTACTTCAGAACTCCCACAGAACACTGCTGTTGCTCAAACCTTGGTTGACGCTGCAAATAGTTCCAACAGTAACTTCAGCGTGAGCTTCAATCCCTCTTCAATCCAAGTACTAGGTGAGAAAACGCAGCACAATGTTTGACTGTTGTCAGTTCCTATACGTCTGTGAAACCGGCACCAAAAGTCAGTGTAACATCAAACAAGGATGTTAAAGTCGTGTGGGGACAAATACTCATTTAATTATTCTGTCAAAAAAAAAAAAATGCTCTTTTACAGCTGGGCCAGTTCCTGCAACTGCTGCACCTACAACTGCTGCTCCTACAACTGCAGCACCTGCAACTGCTCCAGTGCCATCACCTGCAGCACCAACTTATAATTTATCAGCAGCTTTGCCAGACGAAATTTTTACAGAAGACCTCAAGAATCGCAGCAGCCCTAAATTCAAAGAGCTTGCAAAACGAGTTATAAGTGTGGTGAGTCATTTTTCAAATTGATATTACTTTTCATAGACCATCAGTTTTGTGCATGAATAATTGGACAGAATGTTTTAGCTAAAAGACAAAACATTATTACTAAATGATAGCTGAATATTAATTGCAGTCAGTGCTTTTCTCTCTAAAGAGATACTGCACACTTAAACATGTTTAAATGATATTACTGTACTGTGATGCAATCCATTCAATGCTAGTGTCAATCTTTACATCTGCCTACTCAAGGGCTACTTAAGATCTTTTGTTGATTTCTATTTCCAGTGTAACAAAATATACGAAGATAAATTTGGTGATCGGTTTCGCGAGTGCTTGGTGAGGGAGTTCAGGTAAAACATTTTTCTTATGACTTTGTATGTTTGTACAACTCTTTATGGAGGGTTATGGTCTTAAAATTGGCATCTTCCAGTGTTGATATTCTCATGTCTAAAATATATATGACACCCAGCAATAGAATCATCTCATATCATTATTTAACACTTGTCCCTTTTGGTTTTATGATACAGAGCTATTCAAGCTCGAGCGAATGGAACCCAGGCAGACATTGCAGTGGTGTTCAATGCGTCTACTCCTGCTTCAGAACTCCCACAGAACACTGCTGTTGCTCAAACCTTGGTTGACGCTGCAAATAGTTCCAACAGTAACTTAAGCGTGAGCTTCAGTCCCTCTTCAATCCAAGTATCAGGTGAGTAAACGCAGCACAATGTTTCACTGTTGTCAGTTCCTATACGTCTGTGAAACCGGCACCAAAAGTCGGTTTGACATCAAACAAGGATTTTAACATTGTGTGGGGACAAATACTCATTTAATTATTCTGTCAAAAAAATGTTCTTTTACAGCTGGGCCAGTTCCTGCAGCTGCCGTACCTGCAACTGCCGCACCTGCAACTGCTGCACCTGCAACTGCTGCACCTACAACTGCAGCACCTACAACTGCAGCAGGTGTAACAGTAAAGCTGTCTTTCAGATCTGTTCAAAGCACATTTACATCTGACTTGCTGGATTCATCATCTCAAGCTTTTAAAAGTCGAGCTTCAACGATAAAGGGACAGGTAAGTCTCACCCTTCAAATAAAATCATCCTCTGAATTATCTTTTCAGAGAGATCAAGCCCTCACTCAAAGAACTGGAATGTCATTTTCATTGTAATTGTGTAATATTAATTAGACACCAATAAGATACTTACCAGTTCCTTTTTTAGAGGAGAGGAGACAGATTTTACTCTTATGTATTATTATAATTACTGTGTATTGTTGGGGTAGAGAACTGGCAAACCAAACAGTTACCTTCTGTGATAGGTTCCACAAAATATCAGTGTTGTTAACACTATTTTCCCAGAACTTTTGTTTTCCAGTCCTGTGCCCTGGAAGTGACCAGAGTTTATTTATAAAAAAAAACAACCTGAAGTATTTATTTCTCCTTTCCCACAAAATGACAAATTGTTACTCCTTTGTTCCCCAGTCTTAAGTACCTCGTTAATACCTGATTCATACAACAAAATTACACTGTAAATCACAAGCTATATTATATAAAGTGTTACCGATGCCATCTATTCTTCTAAACCCTTTACTGGTGTCCACTGTCCATCATTATCTATCCTCCTCTTTTCTTCAGAACAAAAAATACGGAAAAAATTGAGAAAATCCAAACAACAAAATATGGAAACACTCACCTTCATGCTTACTAGAATATCTACATATTTAATATATAAAAATGTCACTTATTCGAATTTCGAGAAGCAATTGATGACACACTCATGCACACGCAGATTATTGTGCTAATTCAAATGTTTTTTTGTTGCTTTTTTTTTCTGTTCTGTAGCTTACACCATTTTTCCAAGGTAACTTCTCCTCCTTCAGGTCCTTGAATGTGGTGGAATTCAGGTAATTTGTTAAGACTTCACTTGTTACAATTTAAGACTCCTGGCTTAAACATTATTTTTCAAACAACATGTTTTGTTTCTTCTTCTACAGAAATGGATCAGTCGTCAACTTTCTGGACGTTATCTTTGATAGCACAAATGTTCCTAATAACACTGCGATTGCAAATGTTTTGATCGGCGCAGCTTCAAGTGTCACAGGCTTCGACATTGAAGGCAGCTCCATCATCGTCAATGGAATTGGTAAGCAATTTTGAGCACTACTTGATCAAAATTTTCAAGAGTTGCACAACAGTGCACAACCATTTGTTAAACGAAGGTTTTCTTTTCTTTTTTTCTCATTTATAGTTTCAAGCGGAGTGAGAAACCAGATCAGTCTCATCACCGCATCCTGCATGGTACTGTTGTCATGGCTACTGTCAAGCCAGCAATAACATCAGCGCTGATTTCCATTAGACTGTCATCAGAACATTATTGCCACTGCTGGGATGAAAAAGGGCTTTGTTGCCAGTAAAAATCCGAGATTCATGAATGTATAAAGTGCTGTACGGCTTCAGACATACTTACAAATTTAACTTTGCACTGACTGACCTGACACAGTAATGACAACTGGTTAGTCTGTCGAGCTGAACACGTTTCCAGGACCCTGGAACAGAAGGACACAGCCAACTTTAAACACCTGGACCACTGAATCACCACTAGAATACGAAGCATAACAGCACATCCTATTAAGGCCTCGGAGATTATGGCACTGTTGCACTATTAATGTCTTAGTTTTCTTCCAGATAAATGTAAGTTGTTTGGAATTTGTACACGCAATTATCATTATAATATAATTCTGTTTAGTAAAATGATCTAACCAATCCTGTAATCTCCAAATGCATGTAAAATTATTTAGGTTTTCACTTGCAGCATAGCAATAAAACAGCTCCACAGAGAGCATACTGTAAAGGGGATAAGCATCTTAAATTAAATGAAGGAAGAAGTGCAGCACATAATGCTGCCAACTCCAACCCTGAATCAATGCATCAATTTTCATGAAGGGTTGTGATATACATGATATATTATGTCCAAACAATGCACTGTCAACTTTCTTATTTATACAAAGTGTATTTATGTAACCATGCATAGCTGTATTCTGTGAGATCTCTTGCCGTTTGTATAATTTTTGTCAACAATGATCAGAATACAACATTTCTGAAGAATTTAAATGGTCTCTTGTGTGATGTTTTGCAGTTTTAAAGAAAAAGAGCCTCAGGGCACGTTACATGTCAGGAGCTACCAGTGATAGGTGATATTTATAGACGATGAAACCCTGCCCTGTGAACAGATATATAATTGCACGTCACAATAGTGTCTTACAGTGAACTGGTCTCAGCCTTTTGTTATGTCAGTTTCTTCAGAAATAGAAAACTGGGAGTGGTGCATAGTTTACTTTGGCTTTGAGATTATTATTTACTTGGATACCATGAGACAGGCTGAGGGATGTGTTGTTTTTAAAAAACAACATTGACTGACAGGTCTAAAAAAATGCATTTTAATAGACAGGTTGCCAGACAAGAGTTATCAAAGTAACAATGTTTTCCCATAAATCTCCTTTTTAAATTGGTAAAGTGAGAAGAATAAAGTGTTGCAGTGTGGTAAATAAAGGTCTTTCACAAAATTACCCAAAAGAAATCAGGTTTTGTGACACAAATACGTAAGCAGTAAGCTAATTAGCTTGTAAGTCCTAGCAAGACATGTATTTTTGTGTCACAGATGGGAAATTCTCTTAACAGCGTTTTGTTTTGTAAGAGGAAAAGAAGATGGAAGAGAGATGACAGTCTTGACTGTTACTGTAACACTTAAAATTTCCTCTTTTGGAGATCAGTAAAGGCTTGTCTTATTTTTGAACAGCAGCTACACCCACCCAAGAAATAATAACCTGGAAAGTTTGCAAGATGACAAAAGGAACCGACATCCTTTAACAATTCAAAACTCAAGTCAAAGGAGTCATGTCACAGATTTGTGTTACACCACAGATACGAGTCTTTCATCACGGTAAAGGATAGCAAAGCAGGAGCACAAATTTGATATGGGTCCTAAAACCGATGAACTGCTCCAATAGAGTCTTTTATACAGCAATATATATCTAAAAGTTTCTAATGTTATAATAGTAATAACTTCATATGAATAGCACCTTTAAAAACTGAGTTTATAAAGTGCTTTGACAGACAAAGCTAAGGCAAAGATAAGCTAAAATTGAGCTAAAATAAGCACCAAGCAAAAAAGACAAAAACAAAGAAAATAGAAGACAGAGCAATAAAAGAGATGAGGATTAAAAATCTAATTAAATTAATAGATATAAATATATTAAAAAAGAACAAAAGATAAGGATAAAAAAGGCATCGTCACATAATGTTAACTTAGAAATAATAAATTAAGACGTCACTTGAAGGCCAATCTATAAACATGGGTTTTAAGCAGTAAAAGGTGTCACTGATTCTTCAAGCCTCATCTCCTCTGGCAGGTCGCCAAAGCACGGTTACATTTAGATTCAAACGTCGACCTCAGAACAGCCAGGACGGCCGTTGCCTGAGGCTGCGTACCGGCTCACATGGAGTCAACGCTACACCGAGCTCCGAAATTTGGTGTCTTAAACCTAAACTTATGTAAATGCAATACAAAAAATACAGTTCAACTCGACTTAACACAGCTTTTCTTAACTTTGACGCTTGTGTTGTTCACTTTTCTAATTAACTGTGATGAGCTGTTTCGTGAAGGCATTGTTTCTGATGAAAAACAAGTTAGGCTTCTCAGCTAGAACAGGAAACTTGACACGCGGTAGTACATTACGTTCCAGATGTATAACATTCCAATCGTTCAAACTCCTGTTTCTATTTATTCATTCAAGGATTGCATTAGTATTCTGAGTAGACATATTAGCTAACCAATGATGAGCGCTGTTCCTTTCACATCTATTGGAAGACTTCTAAAATTCTGCTTGTTTAGTGTATTGAATTAGACAAATAGTGGTTTTGTTGCTTATGAATTTAACTTTATTTGTTAGATTTAAAATGTGACATTTCTTTGCAACTAATTAATCGATATTTAGTTAAATAATGCAACACATTACAATTACTTTGAAAAAAACACACTGTGAGCTAGAGCTGAACTGATTAGACAATCAAATTAATCTGCAACAATTCTGACCGCTGTTTTTTACCATTTTTCACCAAAGAAGTTTCAGGTTCCCACCTCTTGAATATGAAGGCACCTTGGCTACTTTTTTCTATCTTATAGACCAAACTACTCATTGATAATGAAAACAATAAATTAGTTTTAAAAATTTGTGATGAATTGCAGGATATATGAAGAAAGCTGCGCCCTAATACATTAGATTCTACATATTTTTCACACTCTCAAAATATTCCTAGTTGAATAGATAATTTATGTCTGATGTTATTAATGGATACTGAATTTTGGAAATCTATATGAAGGAACTCATGCAGCTCATAATGCTGCCAACTCCAACCCTGAATCAATGCATCACTTTTTTATGAAGGGTTGTGCTATACATTATATATTATGTCCAAACAATGCACTGTCAACTTTCTTATAAGTGTATTTATGTAATCATGCATAGCTGTGTTCTGTGAGATCTCTCATGGTGTTTGTGTAATTTTTAAATATTTTCACATTTTTAAAAATGAATCATTCATTCATTCATTCCTTTCTAGCCAGCTTGTTGGGTTTAATTTATTGTGGCTTCAATTTAACTCATTCAAAATCAAAACATGTCTTTAATATTGCAAGATAACATTATATTTGTAAAATAAGAAGCTAAGTGTGTATTCATTCAGTTATGAGCAATTTGGTTGCACAGTTAGCATACTGGGGAACAACCCTAGATTTGCAACAAAAAGGAAAGGAGATTTGGATAATGATACAAATACACTGACTGACTGTAATTAAGTGAAATATATTAAATATCTTAGAGAAAAAAACAATACAAGGTAAAAAATATTCACCAAATTACAGGGATTGAAACTAAAACTGCAGATTTTAAATATTGGATAGCTCAGTTAGTTGTTGATAGTGTTTACAACTGAGGTTTACAACAGCCTAATTTTATTTATTTATTGAAAACACTTTGCCATTTTCATATTGCTGTTTTGTTGCCCATCACTGCTCTCTCGGTAAGCGTTCTGGCTGAGAAGAGGTTATTTTTATATCTGCTGATCAGCGGAACCGGAAGAGGAAAACGCATGGATTAGTGTGTTTACAACTCACATCATCCTGAGCTGGGTGCACCCGGCCGGCATCACCCTGCTGACCAAAACAGACCCATGCAATTTGCATTTGCAGGCTGGGGTTCCCTTGGGCATAACGCACCTTATAATACAGCCCTGTTTTATTTTGTTAGTGGGGAGAAGGGGATTTTATCGCGGACTAGCTGTGTGATAACTGCCGCAGCGTCGGGGCCACCCACCATCTGTGGAAGTGGGACAAGGGAACAGATGGCGCATCCAAGCCGGCCTGCAGGGCTGCCGACGCTGACTGTTAGGACAGCACTGGAGATGAGTATCAATCATTAAAATAAAAGGCTGTCGTTGGCTATCGCACGGTATATTTTGCAGACGTGACGATGCCAGAGTGACTTGGATGAGGGTGTCTGACAGGAAGCATCGCAGTGTGACCAAATTGATGCGCGACGACTCGACCACTGGCATCAACTTAATCCCTTTTGACGTATCTCTGGCTCGGTGAACAATGGTTGACAACCGCTACGCTACAGCTCTGGTCATCGCCTGCGTGCTGAGCATACTGGCCACCGTGTATCTGTCGGTGGCCATCGGTACGCAGCACTGGTACCAGTACAGCAGCCCCACCGTGCGCGGTGAGGCCAACGTGTCCGAGCTGCGCTCCCTGTATGAGGAGTTCATGGACGGAGAGTTTGATGAGAAAACCTACAGCGACACCCTGTTCCGCCTCAACGGGACCGTGGGCCTCTGGTGGCGGTGTGTGCTCGTCCCTGCCAACGGTCACTGGTACAAAGAGCCAGGTATGTTTATTTAGGCCTAACTGATCCAACGCACCAAAGTGGCATGTAACCTCTGCAGACAGGTGAGTCATTAGTCTCACAAGTTTTTAACTGTAGAGCTGCTGTCTGACTATGAGCCCTACCTTTCTCAGGTAGATGCCATCAGGTGTGGCTCATGTAGGAGCTGTAAGGCCTCTCCGTGAGATGACTGCATCTGAGTCACAGAGCAAAGCATCCGGTTATCTGACAAATAAATCCACAGTTGGCGTTGAAAAACCCAGAAGATACTCAGACAACACTTACCACCCTGAGGATGCTGACCTTTTTCAAAGCAGCCATATTGACATGACATGACAGGCTAAACACAGGTGTCACCAGTGATACTAATTAAAATCCTGTAGCATTTTGTGAAGCAGAGCCTCTCCAATGAGCAGCACTCTGACCTGAATGAGACAGAACCTTAACTAGCATTGTTGGCAACACCTGTACTATTACTGTTTCATGTCAAAATGGCTGCCTTAAAAATGTCTATTTGGACACATTTAAAGGAAATTAAGAGACTTATGTTAGTGAATAATTTTGACAACATGTGAAAAGACTGTGAACTGTGTACTATTGAACTGTGGAGTCAGACCATTGCTGTGTTCAGGATTTTTTGGGCATTACTTGATGACACATTTGAGCCATACGTCCCCTAACACCATATAAAAACCAGAGCACATCAGCACCAGTGCGTATGATGAGAAGACCGGTTATTTTAATCTGGTTCCTTTCACCTGCCACTTGCGGACCGACCCAAATAGTTTCTCCCACATGGTTTTGTGGAGGTGGGAAGTCATAAAGCAGTGTTTTATCAAATCGCTTTATTTTTTTCTGCGTGTTAAGTAATCAAACTGAAGTGGTTTTCCACTGGTGGGAAAAAATGCTGCAAAAGTCTGTCTACTGTGGCCCAACAAGGTGCAGGAAAACATGTCAAAGTGTCCCCTGGGGGGGCCTTAAAATGGTGAAAACATGATGCAGGCTGCTCTACATGCCAGGAAATGTGTTGGAACTGTATCACCATAAATGCATCGCAACCTTCTGCACACTGGTGCTCTTGTAGTTTTTTTTTGTTTCCCACCCCTGCCTCTCAGACAGCCTGAGTCCGCCAGTGTTGGTCATGGTAGTATTATTCTATTATAGGTGTACTGCAAACAACACTCACTTTAATTATCATTTGGCAGTTATTTTTTTTTAATAGTCGATTGATTGTTCAGTTTATAAAATGTCAGAAGATAGTGAAATGTTCATCATTATTCCCTGAAGCCCAAGTTAGCAAACTCAAATTATTTTTTTTCTGACTAGCAGTCAAATACCCCAAAATGTTGAGTTTACTTTCATAGAAAATTTGCATGATGCCAGTGAAATTTTGGGCATTTTTGGCTAAAAATGACTTAAATATAATATAAATAGCCTTTTTGTTGTCTGTTCTTTTTACCTGTGGGATGATATAAGTGACAAAAGTTTAGTAATTTTTTGTTTTCTTGTTAGCCAAGGCTCATCTCTGCTACATGCAAACATGTCATATTGCGATTATTTTGACTGAAATAGTGATTAGTGGGAATGATCATTTTTGCATTACATTTTTCCTTTTTACTGAAACAAGAAGTGATGATGCGACATTTGTTGCAGTCTGTACCAAACAAGCATCTGAAGAGGATATTTATAGGCCAGAGCATCTCTGCAGCACTGTAGTACTTCCATTATAATGCTGTCTTCTCCTTTTCCAAAAAAATGTGACTTTTGTCCTGCTTCTGCAATTTGGATATTGCACTTTTGGATATTGTGATTTCACTGATGTGTTTTGGCTATTGTGATCTGCATCTATCACTATAAGTATAAGTATTTCCTCAGCTCGAGACCTGAAAAGTAGTATGAATACACATGGGTCTTGAGTTTTTTCTTAGCCACACAAAATAATTGTGTATCTTAAAAAATACATCCCAACATAACAGCTCTCTACAAGTTGGCTTTATTCATCTGCATTAGGGAATTTTCCAGTTTTAGGTATCATACAAAAGCTCTGAGTCACTGAGAGGCCTGCACTAAATTTTAACAGTCATACAGTCTCTCTTCTAGACAGTAGATGCAGCTGTCTTCTCCTTTCAGACAAACAAGGGAACAATTTGATAGTGTTGCTGTGACGGCTGAGGTCGGAGAGGTGTTTGTCTTGTCTCTCTGAAGGGAGAAGACGTAACTGTAATCTGGTTTGGATAATACTGACGCTGAGCTGTGGAGCTAAGGGTGCTAAGCTGTAGTGTCAGACCTTGTGTATTCATAATTCCTGTGTTTGGATTTGCAGACGAATACTATATGCTGTTAATGTCTTGGGTTGGACCTTATTTAGTCATAGGGTCATCATGACCGTATCTGTGAATGTTTAAAGACTATCCTGGAGGACTGAAACTCCAGAATTGAAGGGAACATCAGGAAAAAGCATGTATTGATTATTTCTTCATTCTCCTTGGCCAAGTACCACTCTCAGTGTAAGACATACTAGACTCCTGTGTGCTTTCTCCTTTTGATGTATAGGCGAAAGGTAAAATCCGTGGCAATCTATGGCTTGCTCAGACACTGATTCTTCACGTAAACAACCTCTTTCAGATGTCAAGATGGTGTTGGAGTGTCGGAGCTTCACTCTACCTCAGCAGTTCGTTCCCAAGTATAAAGAACCAGGAAACCACAACAGTGGAGAGGACATGCTGCGCACCTGTAAGTTCAGTCACAACGTGTTTACCCTTAAGCTTTAGGAAAATTTCCACCATATTCAGCCTCTGCATTAATCATGACCAATATGTGCTGTTTAATAATACATTGCCTCCAATCAGGGCTCTCTCTTCTGCCATGCATATGAAGGTGAGAAAACAAAGACCTCAGTAAGTGTGATGCCCACACAATTATACCTTTCTGTGTGTGTGTGTGTGTGTGTGTGTGTGTGTGTGTGTGTGCATGTATGTATAGACTTGTGGAGGTGCCAGTTTCTGCTGCCACTGGTGTCCCTGGGTCTGGTGGTGTTGGCAGGCCTGACGGGGTTCTGTGCCTGCCTCTGCCGGAGCCTCACCCCCACCCTGGGCATAGGAGTACTTCACCTGCTGGCTGGTAAGACCTGTTCAGCTGCACAGAACCACTTTCTGGTACCTGGCAAGTTTCACCACATGAGTCATTAAAGTGGATGATCAAGCTTTTAAGCTTTAATAATCAGTTTGCCTTGACCTACATCTAAAAACAGGGAGTTGTAATTGTAGGAACCAAACAAGCATGTTCAGAATTTAATTTTAATTTTACTCTAATCGATTCATACATTAACATACACAATGATTTGGATCGCTCTCACTGCATCAACCTAGTTTCTGGCCATGTCAGGCAGCTTTTTATGCCTCTGTACAGGCAAGGTTAAAGGTCAAAGGTGAACTTCACTGTGGCATAATAACATTCTGCAAAAACATCTGAGTCTCTCAATCAGTCGTCTCTGTGAAAATAGTCTCCAAGTTTCTCACTAGAAATTACTCACTGGAATCATACATGTCAATAATTTCAATTTTAACTTCCAAATATACACTCAGTACCTCTAGGTAAATTCCCTCAGTCTTCAGTACATATAATTTGAGGATGGAATGACAAAAACTCTCAAAATATGACTGCAGACGACCTGCCCAGCACCAAACAGCAGACAGACAGAGTTAGCAACTAGCTGCTGAACATAGTGAAGGATTTAGCAGCTAAGGAATCAGATATGTCTCAGAACAAAATTGAACTAAAAGGAGAGTGAATATTAGTGTTAGATTTATCAGGCAGTGAATGCTAATCTTGTTTGTTGTCTGCTGGATGTGTGAATAAGCAGTTGTTTGCCAACAGGATCACCATATTAACTTCATAAGGTGATAACATATTTACAGCTTTTTGCACTGCCACTGAAGCCAAAAAACCCAATTAATTTAGGTTTAATGACTATTAATGCAATGAATGACCTGAAACTGCACTGTGTAGACTAAAGCAATGCAATATTTAACCATCCAGGAAGGAGGTATAATTTGGGGTTTTCCCTGGAACTGTTATGCTGACTTGCACTTCTATTGCCTCTTGCAACTTGGTTAGCTGTGCCAAGTCGCAACACAGTCACACCCCCTCCTCCCCCTCAAGCAAGAGTTTTGTCATGAGACCCAACTTGTTTGTGCAGGAGAGCAGATGTTTTTAAAAGTCTGAATACACAGTTCAGTTCTCACCTTTTTTTGTAGCTTCTAAGTGAATCTCTCTGGTTTGAAGTTTAATTTCTCCCGAGCATCGCTGTCTCCACTTCCAGTACTTACTGTTTCATGTTTACTGTCAGCCAGATAGAATTTGTGTGAAGTTACAGCTGATGAAAACCCAACATTCACTGATTTTGCTGATTCATAAAAAAAAGCTGTCAAATAACAATATAACGGGAGACTTTTATTGTGAAGAACATATAGGAAATGTAGTGTTTATCTGCTGTTTTACAGCTGGTTTACTCAAGCTAAGCTTGTCTTTAGTGAAAAGACACATCTTCAAGTGGCTAGTCATGCTCTAATGGAGACACAGATTCCTGATTTGCTGGGCTGACGTGCCAAGTCAAACAGAGTCAAGCCAAGCCAGCAAATGTGTAGAGAGAAGGGGTGGAAATCACACCAACGCAACACCTGAGCTTTTGCATCTATAACAAGTCAAAATGTCTGCTGTGTGTATGTGTGTATGCACAGAAATTTGTCATCTAAAGATGCCACCTGATCCTGTGCCCTGCAGGTCTCTGCACCTTAGCCACAGTGTGCTGCTACCTGGCAGGGATGGACCTGCTTCACAGGGTGTCGATGCTGCCTGATAAGGTGGATGGCTCTCTTGGCTGGTCCCTCTACTTGGCCCTCATTTCCTCTCCGCTCCACATGATGGCCGCCGCCCTACTGGTGTGGGCGGCACGCAGCCACAGTCAGAACTACTACCGCATGACCGCCTACCGGGTGGCATAGACTGAGATCCAGCTGTGGATCTCTGCCCTCTTTCAATTCAAACCCCACTCTTACACCAAGATGCATTTTATTATGATCTCAGAGGAATGGGATGTGGGTTAATCTGTGCATTTTGCCCTCTGATGGATTAAAGTGCATGTAGTCTATAGTAATGACCCTATCTGCTGCATTAAAAGATTTGATTTTTATCTCTCGAGGGGTTATGGAATTGGTTTGAAAAAGGTCAACCAGAAAGATGTGTCCAGTGCAACATATGCTTCGTTCAGAGTAATTTAACACCAGGCTGAGAAGCATTAGCTGTGTCCCAGTTTCATATTACAGATTCATTCGTGCCAAGTTCTGAACATAGAGTGCGTTTACGCTGTTACAATTAAAGGACAATTACGGTACTCAAGTTAATTGCTAGCCTTTAGGTATACAGCGGCTTTGCTTCAAAGCAAGTTTGACAGGACAAGACACACGAGCGGTCAGTAGGTTATATGTATCAGACAAGTTTTAAACAAGTGCACAGGTTAGTCAAACTTATTTAGAAGAGAAAACTATGGCAACCGATTAAATTATTATTCAAACAGGACGGCTGAGCAGTTTCTGAATAAAGAAATACATATTGCATTGCAGTATTTATGGTGTGAATTTTTTTTTTTAATACCAAAAAAAAATGTTTTCTTCAGTCTGTGGAATATGATGTGTAGGCTAGGACATCTCTGCAGCATGAAAATATTCAATTTAAAATGGTATTTTGGCACACATTTCACTTTTAACAAATATTGCACCCTTCTGCGATTTGCAGTTTGTTGAACTGCGATTGCAATAAAATTTCAATTAACTGTTCAGCTCTATAAAACAAGTGACTGACTGCGACATCAGACCACAGATGAAACGGTATTAAAAGTTTTATATCACAGTTATAGTGACCAAAATCATCACGGTTATCACACTGAAATCATTTCACCAGGTTTTATATTGAAAACCTCTCATCAATTTGAAATGACGTCACGTCCTTTTGTGATGTTGATGTTTTTAATTGATGCAAAACAAACCCACCATGCATGCTACGCCTGCATCTGGGAGACCGTTCCTAACTGTGGCTGATGCTGGACAGTATTTAACATGAGTATTTCAAACACGGTAATCAAACAAGATTTTACTAATAATTAAAATTTCAAACATTAATACTAATCGTTGGAAATTTTAGCACGGTTTATTGTGAATCATAGTTGTATGACAATTATTCTTAAAATAATAAGTCAAGGGTCATGCAAATTATGGGAGGAACACAGGAAAATTGGGATTGCTGGCAGGTTGTGTGCAACGATATATAATTACCAATATTTCATTTGTGTCCTCTCGCTGTTTGCAGCTTGTTTCTTGATTGATTTGATCAGAAGGTTTCTGTCTGTGTGCTTTGACCTGACGATGATACAAGTGGAGTCGATCCAAATTTTATCCAGATTGAAATAAACAAGAGTTGTCACTGAAGTACGAATGCATGTGACATGAGACTGGGACACACCTATCACTCACATCTGACGGTTGAAATTTTCAAGTGTTTTGCACCTCTTATCACACCCAGAGTCACAATGGGGTGTGGTGACATCTGCTCTTTGTTGCCCTCGTGAAAAGACGGCAGTGAAGTGAAGATGTCCACGACACACCCTGAGTGTGTTTCCTTGTCACTGACTGCAGCAAAACAATAACCGTGTACGCAAACCATTATATATTTATTTTGACGGAGGATTGCTGTTATATAATCGGTCTTTTACTTGTGCTGCTTCTAAACATAGTCTGGGAATGTGGTGAATACAATGAGAGTGACGATGACTATTACTGTACATATGTTTCAGGTTTTGTTCCATTTACGTTCACCCTTTTTTTATTTGAAGTGACGTTTATTTATTCATGGCCATTATTAAGGCCAAACTGTTCATTATTTGTTTACCCAATGAATTGTTTTCTTTGCTATTTTCAAGCATATTTTTAATGTTTTGATTCATTTTTTTTAGTTTTTTGTAGAAAAGATCAAAAAGTCATACTTTTTTCAACATAGTAGTAGTTTTTGCCACTTTGTGATTTGTTTTGTTTTTTTGACCTTACATGCTCATATAAATTGTTTTTGTGACTTCAGTTGTGCTTGTTTTTATTTATTTAATTTATATTTGCTCCTTTGTTTTTGTATTAATTTGTTATCACCATTTCAATTCAACAGGATTTAAGGGAAACTGTGTTTCCCTGTTAGGCATTATGAATGTAATTTAAAGGCCATATTGTGATAAGCTACGGTATTCCTTTGCACTTAAATTATTGTCAGACATATCCTGAATATTGCTGTAGTGGTGAGTAGTGAATTTCTATTTTTGATGATGTAAATGTCCCAAAAATACATTTAAAAAAGAAAAAATACCATTATTATCCTAAAGCTCATGCTATACTGTGTGTCCAGTAATATAAAAATGACCACCAGTAACACGATTTCATAAAACTAAAGAATGTCTGTGAAATGATGCACTATGTGTGATAGGTCTCATGATAAATCAGATTGTATTTTGCATATTCAGCCTTTTAATTCAAGAAATGGTTATATCCCTGAAGCCACTGTAGCGTGCATATAACAGCAAATGTCACTGTATGACTGTGCTTTTGTGACTCTGCAATGAATGTGATGTTCATTCTCCAGTTGTGAGCTTAAACAGTTAATAACTGTACACTTAAATATTGTGTGTGCGTGTGTATGCGAGTGTACACATGCTTATTCCAAGCAACTGTCGTCATTCCAATAAAAGTAACATTTTTGTAAAATTTATTACGTAGTCACATCAGTCTCATCATGTCAGATATTTTAAAAAGTCCATCCTCACTCCTCCTCCTCTTCCTCCTCTTCCTCTTCTGATCCAAAATCTTCTTCGTTGGCTTGTTGCTCCTCCGCTGTCTGCACTCGGACTGCAGGAACCATCACACGTCTTTTTCTTGCCAGCGAGAGAGCGATGGCCTTCTCGTAATAAGCACATTCATTGATGAAGAAAGGATAAATAGGTTCTTTGCCTTTGTACCGCAGTGTTTCACCTGAGAAAGTCTGGAACAGCGGGTCTTCTGGGTAGAGCAGGCAGAAGTCTCGATCCTGTGGGGACGGACAGACAAAAACTTAAGGTCCAATAATGCCCCAATAAAAGTACACGGTGCGTTATTTAATATTAAGATGCAAAGAAATACGACAACTTGAAAAAATGTCCAAATAATAAATCAGAAGTGTTGCTTTTATTTTATCCATGAAAAATTAGTTTTTCTTTTCAACTTAAATCATGTACAACTGCAAAAACAATGCAGCAATCAGTATCAGTCCTTGTATAAAATGAAAATAATAAATTAAATGAAGCACGAAATATCACAGCAGACATTATTTCATTGCGATACTCGATGATATATTGTTATATCAAAATGGCTGCTGTGAGAAAGCAGTAGTTGTTGGAGCAGGGGTTACTGAAACTGCTGTAATACTACTAATAATACAGTCACATGTCACATGCTACTGTATTTTTCTTGCATTTGAATTGACGTCGGTGGAGTCTTGTTGACTCACGCATACTCACATTGTGAGCTGTTGCAAAAACAGTACAGACTGAACCTTAATTAGCACATGGCAGGTATTTATGGAGAGGATGCTTTTCATGATAGTCATGGTGACTGACAAGGTTGTGTTATCAAATACTTTCATCTCAGTTATGAGTTATGAGAATGTTATTCCGGTTTACGATCGATGTTAACACATTCGGTACCTGCAGTGTGATTCCTACCATCACGTATTGGGCCATACAGACACTCTCCATATCAAACAGGATTTTTCCCAAAATGACATTACAGAAGCAAATCCTAACTAGCTTTAATAATCCCCATTAGCTCACTTCATCCTGTCCTACCTCAGTTTAGGAAATCCCATGTAATCAATCCAACATGTCTGTTACCCAGCAACCGACCTTTTTCGGTTAGCAACATCTGTAGAGAAATCCAAAGATGTTTGTTTTGGGAATTTTAGAGCAACGTTAACTTGCAAGATAAAAGAAAGAAGATGGGCTACGATGGACAAAATCTCCACTGTTTCTGGCATCCGTTGTGTAAAAGCAATAAAAGAGGATCAATGTGGAGTAAGCAAATTAGCTAACACTACCGTTAGCTAGTTAGTAAATTAGCTAGTACCACCGGTGAAAAAGTGAAAGTTAGGGCTGCTTAATGGTTATCCTAAAGTTAGCAGAGTTTATTTATTGATTTTTTTTTTTTTTGCTGTGCAATGACTAAAACACACTAGTAGCTAATTGTGAAAGTGAAAGTGTGTTTCTCTGTAATTAATACAAAATTACTCTCTCATTTTTTGTAATTCTAATTAATTCTATTCAAATTTAATATAATTCTAATTTCTCTATTTCCGTCCAGTGGAGCTTCTGGATGCAGAGGTTTTATCAGACGCTATCAACTCAGTCTAGTATGAAAACCATGCCATGGATGCCAGTTGGCGTCATGAATGCACTTTGGTATGAAGCCATTTTACAGGAGGAGGCCCCACCCTGTGCTGTGAACACTAATATGTCTTAATATCCTACAGTGAATAAGTTGCCACACTCACACATAACATATGATTCATCCCAGCAGAATATAAAGCACCTTTATACAAAGGCTGATTTTCTTCAGAGAAAAGGCCTATAGTTAACTGTCTTGTACATTATTGTTAGGTAATTTGTAGTCATATGGTTAATTGGTCTTATAATTCTTGGTTTGGTCCCTTGTTTATTCAAACTTAAATGACTGAGCTTAGTTGGACAAAAGGCAAAGACGTTTCAGACTGCACCATGAGTCTATGTGTTGAAATAATGATGCTAAATAAAGTCACGTTCCATTTAGTGTAGGCTGAACCTTTCCATTTAGCCAACATGCACAGTAGCAGCACCCTGACTCTGTTTGACCTGAATGGACAGGTACCTTAACTAGTATCACTGGTAACACCTGTGTTTACACTACTGTTTCATATCCAAACGGCTGCTGTGAAAAGGTCTATGTCCATACTGTATGTGTGAAGATTTAAAGCAGCTGGGCAGCAATAAATAGGTCCAGAAACTGTATACTGTAGTTGTTGGAGCTGTCATCACAAAAACTGCTCAGGGATTCAAAAGAGAAAGGAAAGTTGTAGAAAGTTGTAGAAATGTGATACGTTCTCATATCAAAAACAACAATACTGTGGTTTGGAGTTACATGATACTGCATTTCTCCTAAAGCGTAGTAACTTCCTGGAGTCCTTGTGCTGCACTCATGATGCATTACGAAGACCGTAGTTATGATTAGTCAAATAACAAAAACAACCACAAAATAGCCACAGACCTCAATCAGTGGTAGAACAGGAACTGCATGGTGGAATTCACAATGCTCTGTTATCGGATTTTACTCGGTGCGGTTGCTTCCTGTTCACTGTTGATATAACATGCTGCATGATCACCCCGTCACAACATTTTCCTTATTCCATTCATCCTTTAAATTTCTATTTATAACAAAATATACAGGTTTTCACAAAGTAACATGAATGCACCATCTTCATACTTTACTGAGTGCTGGTAATTTGTACTATCATACTGTATTATAGAAACTTTCTATCTTAAATCTTAAGTTAAAGCTGTAATATATAACATTTATGCATTAAGATGTCTCAGAATGCTAGACAGAGTATAAACACACACACAAAATATTCAAACAGAGGAACACGTAATTTATTCAACAGTGACAGTGTTTGCTGCCACACATTGAATATGTCAAAGAGTGAGGAGGGAAGTTGGCGAATGTGACCAAACATAGCGTAAATATAACTAGAATACGACCTCATCCCTGCTCATCACTTCTGCCTGAGACATGTCAGATATTCATGAGCTATGATGGTTGGCTAAAAGAAAAAAAAACCAACACGTCTTTTGTTATTGTTTTACTCTTCAGCCTATCTTATTTTAGGTTAGGAAACTTTTATTTCTGTTACCTTGCAACAGCACCTATTTTTCTGTTGGTAAAATCTATAGACAAGTAAACACTATTTACAAGACTTACTCAGGTAAAAGACAGTGTCTCAGATAAAATACATTTCACAGTTTTGTATGTTCAGCTGACCTGCTGTGCGATGACTGGATGATGTCAGCACTTAATTGGAATTAATTAATTAAAAGTGTAGACTGAACACTGTATCTTCTTTGTAATTAATACAAACTTACTCTCATCACTTCTAATTCAGATGACTGTAATTCTATTCTAATTTAAGTCTATTTCCCATATGTCTTTGCAGTGGAGTTTCTGGTTCATCAACAGTCTTTACTGGGTTTCATAACTGCATTGTGGTATGAAGGCATTTTACAGGAGGCGGCCCCACCCTGTGTGTGTGAACATGAATGTAGTTTAATATGCTGCAATTAATATGTCACGGCGCTCACTCACACAGACATGATTCATCCTTCCAGAGCGCACAACACCTTGACACAAAAGCTGATTTTTTTATTTGGACAAATGGCCTTTGATTATATAACAAAAATTGTCTGCTCTTTATTGTTCAGTAGTTTGTCATCATATATCTAATTTGTCTTGTTGATTCAGTGCCTTGTTCGTCCAAACTGAAGTAGCATTTAAATCGGACAAAAGGCAAATATATTTCATGCTGTGCCTGGAGTTGAGTCTCATTTCCTCTTGGATTGTTGACAAGTTTGACCAAGATGAAGACACAGTACAGCAAACATGGTTTTACCAGTGATACTAATTAAGGTCCCATTCCATTTAGTGCAGCAGGGCCTTTCCAGTTTGCCAGCAGTTCCTGTAAGAACTACAGTATGAAATTCACAATGCCAGTTAATTGTGGAAAGGCTGCTGTTCACGGAAGTCAAAGCAATTATCAGAAGCTATTATTGAATACTTCTAACTCAGTGCAGTTGTTATTCCTGTTTACTACTGACATTATCATATTTGCTACCCATCGTGTTTTCACTCCGTCACATTATTTTTCTTATTCCATTCTGTTACAAGATTTCTGCCTGAGTCATGTCAGATTTTCTTGAGCTACGGTGGTCGAAGTTTCTGCAAAGTGGCTGCCCTACACTTCCAGTAACATGTTGCACTGTCATTTGAATTTTGGACAAGAGAGCAAGACTTTAATTTGACTATGTAATGTAATTGACTTTTCTAGAAAGCCCACTTTAAACCCCAGTAAATTTTAATTTATTATTGCAAACATTAGAAACTCTCCATATATGTTTAATAGTATGCTAGTCTGTAAATAAATTTCACATTTTTGCATATGCAGCTGACCTGCTGTGCAATGACTGAAAGACTCAGTCAGATACATTGGAATTAATTAACTGAAAGTGTAGAAACTGAACACTGTTTTCTCTGCAGTTAACCAAATTACAGGCTTATTTTATTCTAAATGTAATTTATTGTAATTCTAATTACTTGTGTACTCTGTATTATTGTCCAGATATAATAGATGTAAAATGGTGTTGCTGAAAAAAGATTTGATGAGTCACGCAGCGGAGTGTCGTTAAGATTTACTATCAACTCACATTTTAAACTCTCAGCTGTTAATAATAGTATGCTAGGTTTAAAATAGAGTGTAAATCACGCCGTGGACGTCATTTAGTTTCAGACTGCATTGTGGTATGAAGCCATTTTACAGTAAGAGGCCCCACCCTGTGTTGTGAACACTAATCTTGTACATCCTTTACATCAAGCTCACACACACATGATTCATCCTTGCAGAGAAAACGCACCTTTAAACAAAGGTTAATGCTTTTTCGTCTGCCTTTAATTGTATCACAAAAGTTAGTCTTGTTTATTCAATCTTAAATGGCTGAGCTCAGAAGCATTTAAATCAGCTTAGCAGTATTTAAGTTGAACAAAAGGCAAAAACGTTTCAGTCTGTACCTGGAGTTGAGGATGAATGGCTGCTGTTATGTTGCGAGTCTCACTGTCTCTTGGGTAGTCTATGTGTTTAACCAAGGTGAACACATCCACAAATCCTCCTTCAAAAATAGTACCTGAAAACAAAAGCAGAGCAAGCAGAAGAGGTCTTAAAACAAAATGACAAAGGGCTTAAAAGATGCAACGTTTTCAAGACGTTTTTGGACGCAAAGCAGAAATACTCAATTGGTAACCTGCGCTTAATTGCACCTGAGTTGAATAAACGGACCCAGTCGAGCATGTGCTGCACACCAAATTTCATTGCTGTGTAGATGTTTGACCTCACCACGCCGTGGGGTTGGGGGCCGACCTCCATGGCTGCAGAAAGCATATTTGAGATGACAAATATTTAAATATTACACAATATCAAGTATTCAAATGCTTTTGATAAGATGATGTTAAAATAGTAACTAAAAAAAAAATCTTACCAAAGCCATGTTTTCCCACTGAATCCAGAGAATATGATTCTTTTTTGCTGACGTCAAAATGGATGTACCTCATCGGTACATCTGGCATATTCCTCTGAAAGTGACAGGTCAGACTTAACTTTAGTTTTCTTGCATTATCAACCTGAACAGACCGTTTTCACAGCAGCCACTGTGACATGAATTAGTAAGTTGAACACTTAATCTATTTTTACAGTGCGCGTAGGAAACTTTGTGCTTGCCTGCAGGTGTCTGAATGTGTGCAGGCAGATCCAGTCGCTGTCAGAGTACGCAATGAAGCACAGGCCCATGTTGGCCGTGGTGTTGTGGAGGTCGCAGATAAGATCCACCGCATCGGGACTCCCTTTGGGACCCAGCATGGCGTTCAGTTCCCGCGATCTGAGAATCTCATAGGGGGTCGCATCTGATATGGGACCGCTGGGAGACAGAGAAACAATCTGATTACAACTCAGCATCATCCAGGGCCACAAAATATTATGATTGAAAGGCTACTCAAACCCTACGATGATGTCATATTTTTAGCTGACAAATAGAGAAAACAAAAAAAGTTAGTTAGGATGAGAGATAGGATAGGACACAGCCATGAGTTTAAGAAATGCTTCTGTGATAGGATTTTTCCTATCCTGGAAACTTAGGTCAAGGTAGGACTAGCACTTAGGAAATTTTCCTGTAATGATCTTAAAATCTTAAAATCTACCAACTTTATGATAACCGTTAAGCTGTCCTGACTTTCAATGATCCACTTGTAGCGGTAGCTAACGGTAGCTAACGGTAGTGTTTGCTAACTTGATTAATCCATATGGCTGCTCTTTTAGTGCTTTTTCACAATGGATGCTGGATACAACAGACATACAACATGTTAGCTTTGTTGTAAATTTACCAAAAACAGCATCTTTGGATTTCTCCACAGATGTTACCAAAACGCTCTTGTTGTTTTTGCTCCATGTTTTGTGTTTAAATGTTCCTCAATGATAAAAAACAACAATTACACAGTTGTTGAGCTCGGCGAGATGAGAAATATAGTGTTGGTTGCTGGGCAACCTGAGATTTGATGAGGCAAAATATGAGAGGATTCCTCAAGTTAGTCAGGGTTTGCTTTTGTAAAACCAAATTAGGAAAATTCTTATTTTAGACTCTTCCTATCTTAACTTGACACTTGTGATAGGAAGTTTCTGTAATGCAGCCCAAGAACTGTTAACATCAGCATCATCGCCTACTCAGTGCCATCTTACTTGAGGGTGGCATGGGTGAAGCAGCGGTTCAGGTCTGTCTTGATGTATCTGCGACACTGCTGCATGGCCCATGGGTTTGACAGCACCTTCAGCACTGTCACGGGCTTTTCCTCCACCTCCCCCTTCTTCTCCTCTTCCTCCTTCTCCATCACTTTCTTGTCCGCCTTCAGAAGCTCTCTCACCAAGTACACCCCAGACAGCTCGTTGCCATGGGTACCGCCGCACACAGCGACCCGGGACAACCTTGGCAAGCACACCACCTTGTCTACCTCCATCTGACTGGGAGCAGGCACAGACACAGTGGGGAAAAAGTGCAAGAATTTGAAAGCGTATGCAACCAAAATATCATCTTCACATGTTACTGTATATTATGCATCCAGATTTGAGCAGCACATGCACAGACTGAGTTGCATTTCCTCTGTTCATACACAACTTATATCTCTTTTTATTCAGTATTTCACTCAGTGGGAGGTATCAGTTTCCCCAGTGTTGATGTGACTGGGTACATTGAAGACAACACTGCAACACAAAGCAGAGATACTGATTTGTGAAACCTTACCTCATTTTTTCTGGCTTGCTGAAAACTGTAAAGGGGCAGTTCCGACTTTAAACCCTTCAAATGTACTCTGCCCTGAAGCAGCACTGAGATTAAGTCTGTATAAAGTCTCTCAACTGAGCATATCTTGAGGTAAAACAGGGCGAACTGTCAGCTCCGCATTCACAAATAAGAGATGAAATGAATGACGAAGCATCATACTGTACATCTTACCCAAGCCGTTACCTTTCTCTTCCCTCTCCCCCTGCCGTTTACCCTCTTCCACCCTCTCCCAGGCTTTCATGCAGTTTTACTGATTCAGCATTCCCATCCCTCCCTCTGTACAGGCTGTAGCTGCCTGTTATGCAAACTCTCACCGTCTCTCTACCACCTCTTGTCCACTGCACTGCACTGTACTACACTGTATCATAGGCAGGGTGTGTCCTGAGTGTGACGCGGCGTATTGGTCGCTCCCTTTTGGTCCTGACAGCTGTGAGGTCCACCGAGCTGCAAGCCCCTCCCCAACTTTCCCCAACTCCCCGTTTCTCTCTCTGCCCCATGTATAGGATGGTAGGTTCCAGTCTGCCTTTCACAAAATTGGCTGAAAATAAATCTGCTGGCATGACACAGCAGGAGAGGCGCCTGTGGTGTGTACAGTGAAAGAAACAGCTCTTCTCGCAGGAAAAATAACAAGAGAACCAGCTGATTTAAAGAGAACACAGATTCAGTCCGTCCCTGTAAATACAAGGAGGTTGACTGCAAAAGAAAAAGATAAAAAAAATAGCAGGTTAAATCTTGTCTTAATGTCCATGTGTCTGTCTGGCAAGTACATTTTCTTTATTTTATTGACAAATGGCCTTTTAAATATATAATTTCTATATTTAGCATGTTTTATCTTTTATTGTATTTTTACATTTACTTTGTTGTTTAAAATTTCTACTATAATGTGTGTTTGTTTGCTGCCTTTAACTATATAGCCTGAGCAATAGACCTTTTAATGGCAATAACCATTTTGACATGAAGTAGTGGGTCAACAGGTGTTGCAATGATATTGATTAAAATTGTGTTCCTACCAAAAGAGTCAGGGCGCTGCTCTTTTGCATGACACCTCGGTGTCATTAGTAACACCTGTGTTTTCTCTATTTGACATCAATATGGCTGCTGTGAAAAAGGTCTATACTGGATTTTAAAGGCAAATATTAGCTATGATACATGTTTATCAACTAATATTATTATTCCTTTTTTTTAACATATAAAAAGAGTTTTAATGGAGATAACTTACATTCATTTTTTAAGGAGTTGTGACCGAGATACATGCTTAGCAAGAGATTTTAAATGCTCATGAACAACAGCACTTTGAGCTAAATGGTAATATTAGCATGCTAGCATTTTGATGTTTATCAGGTACAATGTTTACTATCATTGATATGTGTTCATTAAATTCTTTTCCTACTTTATTATTTTTTTAACATGTACAAATGTCTTTAAGAAAATGTCTTAATTTTGCTTTCAGAGGAGTTGCAACCACGATATGCAGAGCAGGACATCTGACAGTTGAACAAAAGCATACAGCTATGCTTACACACAGCAGAAGTTTGAGTTAAATGTTAATCTCAGCATGCTAACATGTTAATGTTCAACAGGTATAAGATTTAACATGTTCGCCATCATAGTTTAGTGTAAACATTTGCTAATTAGCACCGAGCACAAAGTACAAGATAGATCTCCTTATTATTTTACAGCAAAGTTGTATAACAGTAAGTGTATTTTCCTCTTCTTTGCTACAGAATATATAAAATGTATAAACTAAAATTAAGTAGAATGGTTGAATAGATAATAATCAGTTACAGTCCTTTAGCATCCTTTGGGCTCTCTACAGGCACCTGTTTTGCTTTAAAGTTGCCCTTAAGTTTATACTAAATGTATTATTTTTTTTATGGTAGCTTTAACAATTTAACAAAGAGCTTACGCCCAAATCAAATCACCAGTACACAATTTGCAAATACACTATTCATGGAGTTAAGACCAACTATGAATATTTTTAAAAAATGAACTGGAACAAACTAATGACAAGTTGTTTTCATTGGTTTTTATTTTTTATTGACAACATTTGTCATCCCATCCAAAGCTCCTACTGAACATAAGGACAGAAATTCCCAAAGAACTGATTTGGCAAATCTTTAATCGCGTTACCTAATCAATAACTAACGGTAGAGTTGGACCCAAATTAAATTAAAGAACAGGATGAAAAGCTATTTGTTTGACATCACAGCATTTGTTTATTACAGATTCTTTTTCTTTGTTAATACAAAATACTGAACAATGTCATGTCTCCTCAGGTAAGTATGGAAACTCCCTTTTTTTTCTGAAAGTGAAGACGGTCCTCTTCCAATAATATGAGAGGAACCAAAAATACAAGAAAAAAAAAGAAACTACCTTACAGTTATCAATACTATAATATGAATTTCTATACATTTATAAAATCATAGTTATTTGCAATGCTTCTTTGTTTCTTTATTCTTCATTTTTAAGTACACTTACAAACAAAATTATGAAATTCACACGCGCACACACACACACACACACACATATCCCATGTTTTTGGTGTCAAAATGTACTTGCATATGTATGAACTCTTCAGCAGATACATGAGGGTGTGATTTTCATTTTCATCACTGCATTTACTTTTGTTTGTTGTCTTTGCTCTGTATACTGCGTTGACAAAAATCACACCCACGCTTTTTTAAACCACTTCTACTGTCATTCACTTTATGTGCAAAACAGCTACACATGATTCCAGTCCTGTGAAAATCATTTAATTAAGTGTGACTGAATAAAACTGTACTAACTTGAGATTTTCGCAGTGCTGGAACAGGTGTTTTGCCATTTTGCAGCTTTCCTCAAAGTTTTAATGTGTGTACATGAAACCAGCTACGAATGTCAGCATCATATCCACTCAGGTGCGATGTAAATACAGGTGAGAGCAGGTTGCTCGTTTCTAAGGCGAAGAGAAAAAAAAAGTGTTTAGGTCTTCAAAATTTTCACCTTCATAATTTCCATCAGGCCTTTGTAAAGGAAAAAAAAATTCTACCTATATAACATGACAGTGTGGAGGTTCAACCAATATTTTGGACAATCATGTCTTTCTTTTTTTTTTTTTTTTTAAACACAGTATACTGCACGGTGGCAGTGTTTTAAGGTGATGGAAGAGCAGATATGCAGTCATACACACAAGCACACTAGAACCTTCACTTCATTACATTAAGACACTAAATCAGAGAGATAAACAAGAAATCCTTGCTAACGTGTTGAAGGCCACCAGTCGACATTTTAATGAAATTATTTTTTAAATCATATTTATATATAAATGTATATATTAACCAGGTCTTACCCCTTTTTTTTAGAGTTATTACCAAAGCACACAATGCTGTGGATGACAATAGGTACACTACATTATCTCACAGGGTGTTATCAGCACAAAAACCTCTTCTGCTCTTCATCTGAGAGACTGAACAGATGCGAGCAGAGAGACTAAAACAATGATCTACTGTAGATTTGGAAGCACTGCCCATTTCACTTCCTCCCCCCTTAATGCTCAGCCTGACCGGAGTCAAAGCAAACATTTTCATTCCAGCCCTCTCAGATGTGTGACAGCAACAAGGGGGACTCAAGATGACAGGAACCAAAATGGGATGAGGGAGGCCAGAGGAAATTCCCTGCTCCCCCTCTGGATCGGACAGCAGTACCTGTCATCCTGGAGATCTCTTAGAACAGAGAGCCACTGGAGGGAGGCAGCCGTCCAAGTGTGGGGAGGGGGGACAAGCCGGCCTTTGTGGTAGCTGTCTACCAGGCAGCTTCGATGGATCAGTCTCTTCAGGGCACTTTGCAGTCAATGCCGAGGTCAAAATATGTCCGGGCATCCTTCCCAGCTGCCGCGATCCTTTGCTTCCCAGTAGCCTCCCTTATAGATATGGACCGGCTCGCCTGTGATCCGGTCCTCGCAGCGCTCAAACCAAAGTGCCTGGTAGTTCTCATGAGGTGTGCCTGAAAAAGAGAAGAACTGTGTTACCAAAAAAGATGAAAGACAACAATCAAGACACAAACCCTGATTCAAAAAATGTTGGAACATCAAAATAAAACAATAAAAACAGAATGTAATGATTTGCAAATTATTTTCAACCTGTATTCAATTGAATGCAGTTCAAAGACAAGATATTTAATGGTCAAACGGATCAATTTTACTGTTTTTTATGTAAATATACACGCATCCATTCTTATATTTTTTGATTAAATGCGCCGTACGTATTAAACTGTTAGTCTAGTACCCAACTCTTTTACTACAAACCCACACTGTTGTGTCATATTCATGCTGAAATGGGAGCCTTTCAATGGAAGTCCCTGAACGTCTAGATGGCAGCATATGTTGCACCAAAACCTGCATGTACTTTTCAGCATTAATGGTTTCTTCACATATGTGACAGTTACCCCATGGAGAGATGGTGAAAATCCCTAAATGCCTTGCAGTTGCCAAAAAAGTCTCTCCACAAAGAGATGACCATTACCCCATCCTTACCAAGGATGCCCCTTTCATACAAAAAATATTATATTTACCTACAATTAACTAACCTGTTTACCCATGGAATGTTAAAAGCAGGTGTTATTTGACCGTTCCACAACTTTCCTACACTTTTGTTGCCCCGTCACCATTTTTTTTGGAGTGTGTTGCACGTATCAAATTCAGAATGAGTGTACATTTCCAAAAATCAAGAAAGTTCATCAATTTAAACGTTAAGTATCTTGTCGTTGTTCTGTACTTGATTTAATATAGGTCGAAAAGGATTTGCAAATCAGTACATTCTGTTTTTATTTCTGTTTCATGCACTGTCCCAACTATTTTGGAATCACAGTTGTAGCAGATTAGATCAAAAATCAAAGAATGAAAAGTGGAAGTAAAAGAGATAAAAAAGAGGAATACTTGCTTTTTAAGGAGGGATCAGTAAGAGAGTCCTCATCGACAGCTTTTGGAAGAGAAAAGGGGGATCACTGAGATTTTTTTTTGCCCCTTGATTCCAAGATTTGGCCCAAGAAAGGTAGAGAGGAATACACAAGAAGATGTAACGCATTCACAAACACTCGATTCTCACCTTCTTCTGACTGGCTTGAGGTGCGTTGGCTGGCAGCTTCCCTTTCTCTCTCCCGCCGAGCGCTGCGCTGCTTCTCCTCCAGCCGCTGCTTCTCGGCGTTGGCCTCGTCCCAGCGGCCATCCTCCATCAGGCGCTGGTCGGGCCGGCGCCGGCTGTCTGTGGGCGCCACGCCGTCCTCAGGCTCGTTGAGGGTCAGCGCCAAGGCAGTGAAGTAATACATGGTCTCTGCCCCCTCGCTGTGGTGGAGCAAAGAGGAAGAACAGTACTGAAAGCTACAACTTGCTGGGTTTACAACACGCAAAACTATCACTAACCATAGAACACACTGTGCTTTGTTTGGTGATGCTAATGTTAATTTTCTACCTCAAAAAAGTAAACAGACCTATAATCAACACACAATTCTGTCGTTACTGATGGCTCCATGAAATAACTTATGTTTTTAGTCATCACTAAGCCTTAGTCATCACTGAAGTACATGTGATAGGCATCGGCAGCGACAGGGATCTGAAGCGTAGCTGCTGCACTTTGCTGTCATGTTGAATTTACTAATTTTAACTGAGGGTTTCCAACAGTGTTTTATTGTGTGCCTGAAATAACTAAATCTGTACTAGGCTTGGACGCTATCTATTTTTCCATACCTTCTTGACATTTCACTGGGATATGCGGTATATGACGGCATTTGTGTGAAAAAACTAATTTGTCATTGCAGCACATATGACATTGTCTAGCTGGGAGCACTTTGTGTTTGACATGCAATTAGCCTTCTTAGACCTTCTTGCTGGCTTTACTTACAGCCCATAGATTAATGAGGACAGGAAATAAGCACCTTATTCCACAGATTCTTGTGAAAGGACCCGATGACACTTGTTGCCATGGATACCAACACATCATTTGGCTGAATGGAGATGATTTACAGATGTATCATGTGGCAAAGAGGCTGCTTTTATAGTTCCCGGTAAGAGATAAAAATAAATAAAAATTCAAGCATCTTGTACACTAAGTGACAAATGGTTGTTGTCTCTGGAGTGTGTTTCAGTCTGTCACAAGACAAAGTGTGTGTTGATGGTTGCAATGAGAAATAAAAAAACTGGTTCTTGGTGGCACAACAGGAAAGAAGATCTTCATTCATTACTCAGAGTCAAACAAGGTCAGAAGATTTGGCTCTCGTGCCAAGGATGGACAATAAAAAATAACCTTTAATTATAGACTGTAAAGGTCTATGGACACACCTAGTCATGCAGTAGTAGTATTTGTTATAGTAATAATAGCCTTTCAAAACCAAAGTTAGAATGTGCACCAAAAATAAAATACTATAAATCATAGGTGCAAAGACAGCTAATCAAACAGAGAGAGAAAAAACAGAACTCAGTGTTCCCAGGATCAATACCAAGCAAGATGAAGCAGCCTTAAGTTCCTACGCTCCCCAACTGTGGAACAAACTTCCTGAATACCTGAAGTCAGCTGTAACTATCAGCTCTTCTAATCAGGGCTTTCCAGTGAAGTACATATCTAGCTTCTCGTTAAGATAATCTGTAGCTAATGTCTTCATATTTGTTTGCTTTTGTTTTTTTTTAAATGCAATTTCTGTTGTGTTTCGACCATTTACATGCTTACTTTTAGGTATTGTTTTTTATGATCTCAAGTGCAATTTTAATGTTTTTTTTAATGTATTTATATGGTCTTGTAAAGCACCCTGAGAGGTCCCGTGTCTGAATGATAAACTTGCCTTGCCTAAAAGAGCAACATCAAAGTTAAGATTAAAACATTCAGATAATATACTTACGGTAGAGGGTTCCTCCTCCACACCTCTCTGGCTTTGAGAGTTTGATATACGGTCTTCTGTTTGCCCTCCGTGCCGTTCTCTCCTCCTCGGCTGCTTTGCATCACCCGGGAAAACTCCATCTTCTCATCCCACGTGCCCGACAGCACATAGTGGGCCTTGCCATCCTTGTCCATCACCACACCTGTCACCTGAATGAAGGAGAGAGGGTCAGAGGAGGAGAAAACGAAGGCAGTTGAAATCAAAACAGTTCAGTGTAGATCTTCATTATTCAACAAGAGTTTTTTTTCTTTTTGCATCACACATAAAAACTACACTAAACACATACAGGTACATGTGGAAAAGTCAAAGGCGTTTGGATTTTCCTCACCTTTCTGGCCACATCTCTGGAAAAGTAACTGTAAGGAGCAAACTTCAAGTGGCAGCGGTCTCCGGTGGTGTGGTTCACTACGTCTATCTCTCCTGACTGCAAGAGAAAGAAAAAAAAATGTTTTGAGGAAACCCCTGACACCGTGGAGAAAATTTGACTTGGAAATATGACAATAAATACACATGTGAGTCTGCCCCCATTTTCAAAGGAGTTGTATTTGTCACCTACACGACTGCTATCAAGTCTATAAGTGAAATGAGAAGAAATGATCTGATACCATAACCACTGGCAGCCATCCCCTTAATATCTCGGATTGTACAAATGTAATGGAACAATTTCATTTATTAGGGGTTTATTTCCTTATTGTTAAGGAAAAGAAACCTTTCTGTTATTCTTTTTTTCCAGCATGAAGTCCCACAAAAGCCTCCACAAATCCTTGACCGTCACTGCAGTCTCACCTGATCGATCCATAGCTTTCCCACAATGATGTTGTGTACTGTGGTGGTAACTTTCTTCCATGTGTAGTGATTGTTGCCCTTTTCAAAGATTGCGTGAATTGTGCCTGAAAGGAAAGAGGAAGCGAGGGAAATAAATCAGCATCATTTAACAAAACCAGCCATTGTTGCTTGTACACCTGAATCTTGTCATTAATGATCTTCTATAAAGCCAAGGTGTGACTGACACATTCCTTAAGCTTTATTCACTGATCTTTCATTAGGACACTTATAAATGATGTCTCCTTTGTATTCCTCTTCATTTGTTTGTATCACACCCTCAACCTACGTCATTATCAGACAAGGTATGCTTAGTATGTTCTTACCCAAAGGCATGATGGACAGATATTTTCCCCTAAACTTGCTGGCAACAGTGATTTCCTGTCTCAGTGTCCAGCCACGATCAGAGATCACATGATGTGCTGCTGCAGGTGGGTGGTGACTCACCTGTGACAAAGTGAAGTGTACAGATAAAAACACATTATGAATTGCCGTAACATCTACATTTGTAAACCGATAGAGATCACAACAAACCATGAATTTAAAATGTATATCCTATGTATCATAAAACTACATCACAGTAAAAATCTAATTTAGTGGGTTTTTGTCATCACCTCTCAACAAACATTAGACTGTCCAAAGACACGCCAGAGGGCTTTGAATTTATAATGGATTCAGGAAGTGTTAAGTTCATATTATCAGCATAATGCAGTAACTTTAACAAGGTAAACGGGAGCAGATCAAAACAAGTCAGCCCACATCATCCATGGTCTGAGTTGTCTGTTAAGTCTGCTGTTTTAGGTTCCAAAATGCAAATGCTACTTTTTTGTTTGTGTTTTCAAAGCTTCAGCAGTGATTATTAAATTTTTTTCTGCACTGTGTAAGAATGGGGGTGTGACACAAGAGAGGCTGCATGTGCCTTCTCCTGCTCTTCTCTGACCCAATGGCTGCCTCGGTGTCGCCTGTGCTGCCAGTGTTTAGTCGGTCTGTGTCACACTCGCACCGAAACTGCTATCTCTCTGCCAGAGAGGCGATGGTCCAAGAGACGGAGGCAGCGGGGGAGAAACAGTCTGGGTGGTGTAGCATGTCACCAGTGGGCAGTGAGAGAGAGAGAAGGAGAGAGAAGCAAGCAGGCGCGCAGCACCGAATTACTGCTGGAGGAAGTGGCAGCAGCAATTTCAGTGTGAGCTTGACGCAGACCGTCAAAACACCGGCAGCACAAGTGACATTGAGGTGGCGAGCTGAGAAAATATACATCTATACCAATAGCTGAATACTATTTTTTCCATTCAAATATCACGACAACGAACAGTTGTCAAAGCCTTTGGTACAGCCCAGTTAGCACCATTATCTGAACAGAACATGGTGGTTTATGTTTGTAACCTAACAGCTTGACATCACCAGGCGTGGCTGTGTTGTTTTAGGGCTGTTGTGCCATGTCTGCAGGAACTGATCGTTGCCAAACTACACAGTGCTTGTGATTCCACCAGCAGTACCATAGTACGTCCCAGAGGCTGCTCTCTGACTCAAATA
This sequence comes from Lutjanus erythropterus, assembly GCF_056507025.1. Taxonomy (NCBI): domain Eukaryota; kingdom Metazoa; phylum Chordata; class Actinopteri; order Lutjaniformes; family Lutjanidae; genus Lutjanus; species Lutjanus erythropterus. Next base: position 10,686,960 of record NC_139339.1, read on the forward strand.
CATGCAGAGTCTATTTCTGATGGATGTCGCTCCAATCACCACAAAGCAAATTGAAAAGGCAGGAAGTCAGACACAGAAAAACAGAAAATCCAGTCAGTTTTCAAAATAAAAGACCCCTTGCGGACTCGCAATCATAAAAACAGACAAAAAACCTGAGAAAGTCAATAATCAGGCAGACAAATCACTGTTGATAGGACATGCAGTTGTGTGGAGGATGAATCAAAAGAGTGGTGCAAATGCAAAACCCTAAGTTTGGGATCTAAAGTAAATGTAATGTGTCTTTGAGCAGTATGGCTTTGCAGATTTCAATCCTCCCTTATAGTTATGACTCAGATGTCATCTTATAAACACACAGACACATTGACAGACCTGTCAGGTATGAAAAAATCCCGTTATTATTCTCCTGTGCAGGAAAATCCACATTATAAATCTCAAAATCCAATTACATTACTCATCTACACTCCCACTTGCCCAATCTCATTTAAGGCCTGACTGCAACTGAATTAAACCGGTCTATATATAAAGCTCACGCTGGATTTGCTGCCTGAAAGCACAATTTATTGGATTATTTATTGGACTGGATATATTTTCTTGTTCTTTAGGAACAGAAACCTTTCTGTTTATCTTTTTTCAAGCATTACATCCTGCAATTTCCTCCACAAATCCTTTCCTGTTGGTGCTTTAAACTTACTTTCTTTGCATTTTTATGTCAAAATAACTATGACTTTCATATCAATCAATGTATCAATATCATCACACTCAATTTCACTCAATGTGTGACCACCTCCTTTAAACTACTGAATGCAAGTTCCCCTTAACATGTGCATCCCAAACATATATATAAAGGAAGCAAGACACTCTTGAACTGCTGAGTCAATAGTTTTTTTCAAGTCATCCTTCCTGACATTCAGTTTCACTTCCTTCTTTGAAAACCTTTGTCTGTCTGTTTTTCTTTTCCTTCTCACCTGCTCACAAAGGGAGCGGTAACCGCTCTCTCTCCGCCGGTCCAGCTCGTATGTCTCTCCCAGCAGAGGGTTGAAGGGCTTGCCCGTGCGGTGGACGGTGGTCGAGTAAGAGGACACGGAGAAGGCGGCCACATAGCACATTTGCTCCAGTGAGCTCTGGCACTTGGAGGCCTTGTCCAGCAGCTCGTGGTACTCAAGGTCCTCTGACAACCGCTGCAGCATGGAAATGGGCTCGTTGAAGTTGACCTGCACAGAGCAGAATCATTCAGATGTGAATTCATGTTTGGACTCATTATTTAAGTGTCCATAACATTTGATGGGGAAAAAAATCACATTAAGAGAACACATTTAAATATAGACACTGCTCAGAAGTGTCAAGCAGCACTTTACGTGTAAAAATGCCTAAGAGGCCAGGCACAAGACCATTTCATTCAAAAATTCTACATATAGCTCATTTGGTCCTTATACCCTTGAATGTGCAGGGCTCAACAGAAAGGACTGCCCGCTTGCCCAGTGCAAGTAAAATACCAAATGGTAAAAAAGAATGAAACTATTTTGATAATCGATTAATCGCTGAAGCAAGTTTTCATGGAAAAATGGTAGAAAAGGCTGTTTTTAGCCTCTTAGACGTGGAGATTTTCCACTTTGCTTCATTCATTATTATACTACATTATATTATATTGTATATATATTCAGATTATAGAGCACCTCTGCTGCCTGCCTGCTGACAGCACTGTCAGCCGCTCTCTGGTATCACCTGCACTCTGTATCTGCCACTCTTTTCTGGTTCCGTCACTGTGAGTTTTGTGGTGATTTTGAGATGCAGTGTGTCAGGTTTTGCCATATTGTTGCATTGCTCTGTGTTCAATGATGCAGCTAAAAACACACGAGCTGAAACTTGATTAGAATGCCAGTAAATGTAATGTGGGCAGTGGTGGCCTAAAGGATAGAGAAGCAAGCTTGTGACCGGAAGGTTGCTGGTTCAGTCCCCTGACTGGATAAATCTAGGTGAGGGGGAAGTGAAAGGTGGCTCTCCTCCCTCATTAACACCGCTGAGATGCTCCAGTGGAGCTGCTCAATGACGGCAGATAAGACTGTGGTTGTAGGTGAGATGTGTAACTATGAGAATGTGATCAGGGCATTTCTGCAAAAAAAAAAAAGCATCATTCTCAGTGAACCTACCCTGAATAAATAAAGGTTTCTATATATGTATATTTTGTTTCCTCTTGCTCTTAAGTCCTGATTGAGATGTTATCTCTGTGCTTCTATGAACTTAATCTCTTTATTGTAACGCAAAGAAAGTGACAGTGTAAAAATCTACTTGTTACGGTTCTTTGGTGGACATACCATGTAAAGGCATCAACATATCCAAATAACCTCAAACCTAATTTTGCATTTACATATTGCAAGTCTTGTATAAAGAATGGTGTGAGTGATTGTATAATGAGTATTGTACTGTTCACTATATTGAATCAGCATACATATATACACACTGGTTTGATCCAGCATCATGATTCACCAATTTTATGCATAATAACAACTTTCCGTATTGTATTTATCTGTCTTGACCTTTGAGAACCTAAATTTAAGATCACAGATGTATATCTACAGTATGTCTCTGAAGTTTTTCAAATAAACAAACACAACTTCATCACTGATAAGATGAAAACTATATCTGTAGATAATGTCAATACAGCCACTGTAACCTCAGATGACTCTCACAGAATGTTGTTGACCTGGTACAGCAGATATGAACATGATCAATGTTTCGGTTAGACCAACGTCACAGAGGCATGCTGCTGGCACAAGTGATGATGCACTGGAATGAACTTGGCATATTGTGGTTAGTTTGTTAAGAGTGAATGCATTTTTTGTTGTAACCACACAAAGAAATGAAAAGAGCAGCAGAAGAGGAGGTGAAACTGCCTGAGGCCCTGACAAGCTTCTTGTCAAGCCACACAGGGTGTTGATGATAACCTCTGCAGCATATACTCACAGGCATCGGGATCTTGGACAGCTCTTTGCCAATACAGTTCTTCATGATACTCCACAGGTTGAGGGAGTAGTTTGGTTTGTCTGGAATGCGTGTCCGCCTCTTCTTCAGGGGCACTAACTCCTGAGAGGGAGACTCCTGGTTCATTGCTAGAGGCTCCTCATTGAGCTGAAAAGGCAGAAAAGGTGGTCACAAAACAGCATGGGAAAACAAGATTTGCTGAGTCACTGATAACATGTTTCTGATCTGACTTATCATGTCTGTAGCACGAAAATCTACCACTACTACTGCTTTACAGTAAAACTGCATTTAATCTGTGCCTTTAATTTAATCAGTTAAAGTAATCCTTTATGAAAGAAAAGTGAAAATTCTCTGATTTCAGCTTCATAAATATGAATATTTTTCTGTTTATTCAGTACTTTATGACAGTAATTTGAGTATATTTGTGTTGTGGACAAAACAAGACAAGTCAGGATGTCATCTTGAGCTGTGGGAAAAATCCACTGATCAGCATTTTTCACAACAACTCACTGATAACAACTAATCCCTTAATCCAGAAAACAGTCGACATGTTGGCATACTTTGTGCAGTTTGCTTTAAACCTAAACAAAGAAACCACAAAACGACATAGTACAAAACCTGACTGACTGACTGATCTTAAATGCCAGGAGACAGACCTGGCTGGCAAGCCTAATCAAAATAATGACAAGAGTGGAATTTTGAGTTTCATATTTCTTTGCTTTGTGGAGTTTGGTTGTGAATATATGAATATTTTGGATTGATTTTGTGGGATTTGGGGGTGTTTTGAAAAAGACTTGAAATGCATTTATTCTGGTTGTGCACTGAACTTTTGTGCTGATCTTGTGTGAACTGTGTGTTCATGCAATGTGCAGGGTGTAGATTTTGATTAATTTACATTTTCTGGTTTGATTTTAACTACAAACTAAAGAAAAAACCTACTGACTGATCTTAAATCCCAGGAGAGAGTGCTTACTGGAACCCCTACCAAAAATAGTAACAAAATTAAAAAAGAAACCAAAAGTCAAAATGTCTCAAGATAAATCGACAATGAAAAACCAGTTCTTTTAACAGTCAGTATGAAACCTACCGATTGATCATCTGGACACATTTCACTGTTGAAACCGCTGATATTACTGCTTGACCTTCTGTAAGAGAGAAAAAAACACAAAGAGATTCTGTCAGTGTCTGTGAAATACACAGCCAGTCTATTATACAAGGAAATGGAGCATGAACTGGTTTGACTGATACTAACTAATTCAATTAAACACTGACTGCACAAATAAGTTAATCACGGGGGTATCCACCCACATGACATCTTGTGCATCTGCATCTCATACAAGAAAGTGGTTTGAATAATTAAATGTAGGACTTAAGAGAGTCAACAATTTCAAAGGCTTTTCTCTGTATGACTTCCTAAACATTAAATGTGTGTGTGCCTGTGTGTGTGTGTGTGTGTGTGTGCCTGTGTGTGTGTGTGTGTGTGTGTGTGTGTGTGTGTGTGCATATTTGTGTAAGGGTGAATGAGAGTGCACTGACTTGTGGAACTGAGGGTCTGCGGGTACAGTGATAAACTCAGGCGCCTCTTCCATGGCATCAAAGAACTCATTGTCATCATCCTCATCGCTGGCCTCACCCTTTCCCGGCCCTGCAGCACCTTAACAAAAACAAACAAGCAGCTAAGGTCAGTGCTTCTGAGAAAGAAAATGAAAATAGATGTGCCAGTTATCATTAAACACTTTCTATTTATACTTTTCCGTGACATGTGTTTTATCATTAGATCTACAGACAGAAATCATTTTAATTATCGCTTGGAACTACCAATTATCTTCTTTATCTGTTACTTTAGTTAATTATCCTTTTGGGAAATTCTCTTTGCAGCTGGGGCAACTGTGACACAAATTCAGGATTCCTACAAATTTCCCAAAGTGAACTTCAAACACTTTTCACTGACTTTCACAAGACTGTCTGTAATTCATTTCAGTTGGCAGAAAGATGATAAAAAGTATTTTTCTTTGCCCCACACTGATGCAAAAATTCACTGCCAGTGATCATCTTACTTCATATTGACAGTGATTAGTTATTAAATGACATTTATTCAAAGAATTTGAAGTCCAGTTTTTTCTGATCAGGCATTTAAAAGATCTGTCTTTTAAATAGGACATGAAATAATAAACACATATCTGACATGCCACAGACACGCAGTACCAGGAAGGAAAACACCTGCTGCAACTAGAAATTATTTCTTTATCAATTATAGATTCATTGAGGCTGGTAGAGCGTGTTCCCCGTGTACAGAGGCTGTTGGGCCTCTGCAACAGCCGCTGGTTCAAGTCCCACCTGTGGCCCATTTGCTGCATATCATCCCCCCTCTCTCTCTCCCCTCTTTCCTGACATATCATTTCAAGCAAAAATGTCAAACATTTGCTCTTTCCAGCTTCTTCAATCAGAGAATTTGCCAATTTTCTTTGTCATCTGTGACTGTAAATGAAGAGCCTCTGGGTTTAGGACCAAAAAAGCAATTTAAAGATGTCGTTCTGGGCTCTGGGAAATAATGCTGAGCAGCACCATCAAGACAAGAAAAAATTAAGGGGAAAAAAAAGGAGAAAGTCTTCTTTGTCTTGCTGGTCACAACTGGCAGATGCAATTACCCTTGAGGGGTCACCAGTTATTACTGCCTTGATTTAAGGGTCACAAGGCAAAAGAGGTTGGCAACCACAAGACCAGCAGATTAACTGACTCATCCTGAGCAGTAGTGATCACTTTTTTTTTTTTTTAATAACTGATGACAGTTGTGTCTGATTTTGGGCTGATTAGCAACTATTCAAACACCTTTCTGGGTGGTTTTCGAAGTACAGAACTTGCTGCTGTTCATGGCTCAAGCAAACTACTGTAGAAGCTCTGATAATTTGGAATTTCATGCACTAACAGCGTTGTATATTTGAGTGGCACGCATCACCTTATGTTGAAGAGAGAGGTGTTAACAAAATAAACTCAGTAACATTAACATAGTAGAGTAACAAGTGCAGATTTTTTTGAGCACAAGAGAAGAAGAGGAGAAGGAAGTGGAACAAGGAAGACAGAGACAGACAACTGTAAGTTGGGAAGTGGTCAGGGGCCACGTCTTACTTTTATTGTCAGCAGTAGCGTTAGCCTGTGCAGCCCCTCTGAACGCTCGCTCCAGGTGGTTGTGCTGTTTGGCGAGCTGCTCTAAAGTCTCCTCCAACCTCACCCGCTGGTCCCGTTCTGCCTGAAGGGCCTTCTGCCACCGCTTGCTGTGAGCCTGAGCCAGCGCGAGAAAGTCTCGGCACGCCTGAGGGGCAACAACGACAAACGGGGTCAACAAGAAACATTGAAACTCAAGATCCATGGAGCGCAGATTCAGAAAGCCCACTCTCATTGCACATCAACAACAAGGCAGAAATAGGCATACTGAGAGACACGTACGTTAATCATGGCGTTAGAGGTGATGCGGAACAGCGTGGCCCTCTCTGTCACCTGACGGATCTTATCTCCAGCCTCTCCGGTCAGACGCAAACTGTCCAGTTCTGATAAAGACCTGAAATAAATATTAAAATGTACAAACTGGATTAACAGTTGGGAAGATATATCACCACCGTCAATCTACAGTGTAAAAGGCAAAGGCTTATCTACCCCTTAAACTTAACATGTCAGTATCAGCAACAGTATCTTGATATGATATTTTCCATCATAAGGACAACAAAAACATTTTGAAATTGAGTTATTATCTTTTTTACTGCAAACTTTTAGTATGTGTATATTTGAATGTTGTATTCTTTATTTGTCAGTAAAGAAGAAACATAAGCATTTATCCTTGGACTACTTCCACCTAAATTAAAACCTGTCAAGTCCATATAAAAAGATCATATTAGCAGCATTTTAAGCCCACCTCATACTAAACCCTACACTGAAACTGCTTGATTGGTTTGAAATATGGGAACAATTTATTAAATAACTTGAAAGTCACCAATCAAGATGCTTCCTGAGACTTGAAAAATGAGAATGTTTCAATGTATAATGATAAGGTAATGTCATTCAGCATAACATAAGGAGTGTCATCAACTGTGGCCTGAGGACTTAAGAGTGGAGCAGAAAGAGAGCAATAGATTGTAAAAGCCTGACCTCTGCAGGGCAGAGCCGTGCTTTGAGATCAGGTCGTTGCACGTGCTGAGATCCTCCACTTTGCTGCCTAGTGTTCTGAGAGCAGACTGGACCTCTGAATTCTGCGAGCCGCCACCTTGTCCAGGTGCCGCCGGCGGGGATGATGGGGAGAAGTCATCCCCTGAGTCATCTGTTAATAATCAAAGAAACGGGGGAAAAACATAAGCTTCATTCACATCTCTTGTTCGCAATGGGCCTCATACAAGAACCACTCGTACAAACAGCTTTGTTCTTCAGTGGTGCGTATAAGTGATTTAAGTGAACTTGTCCCATTCACCAATTTTCTCGTATTTTTAATTTTCTTTCAGATATGAACACAATTTCCAGTAATGTGTCCACAATGTCCAGACCTGTTGTAGAGCTTCTTCTTCATTTCAGTGACTGTCCGACCCTCTGGTAACACGGAATTAGCAGCACTCGCTTTTCCCGTTTCTTTGCTTTAGCAGGTCTTTTAATTCCACTGCTGACACTGATAAAATAACAGATTTTCCTTTATGGATCTCTGAACACAGAACGTCAACCTCCAAACTCGTAAAATTCTTTTTTCTCTTTAATGCCACTTTCATGAATGAACACTTCCTGTCACATGGAGCAGGAAGCAGAGCCATATATAGTATTATTTCAGCATTAACTATGCTAATTTCTCATGCATGTGCACTCAAATACACACAGGTGGATAATTTACACAGTTTTCTGAAGTTACGACTTGCTGTGTTCATACAAGGCCCTCGTCCTAAAAAAATCTTAAGAGAAATTTAAGACAAGAATACAAAAATGTTCTTGCATGAGGTCCATTGCCTCTATATGATTAAACATATTTAAGAACAGCTTAATGAAGAAAAGATTCACAGACATTTTCTTCCTCTGCTTGTGCTTGTTTGTATGTTTTACCTGACTCAGCCTGCATGCGGGCTGCTTTGGCTTTGGCCAGTTCCAGGGCGGTAATCCAACGCTGGCGTTCCACCTCACAGCTCGCCTTCAGGTGGTACGTCTGTGCCCCGCCATTGGAGATGACAAAGTTACAGGCGTCATCCACGGTGATCGTTGCTGTGGCCAAGTTGATTGTGCCTCGACACGTGTGGCCCATTTCTGCCTGGGTCCTATTAATCAGAGGCGTTTAACACAAAAATGTAACTACACAGAAAAACATGTTGTCTTGGCTACAACAGTGGCTATTTGCTTTTAAGGGATAGTTCACCCCTCAATCAAAAATACATAATTTCTCCTCTTGCCTGTAGTGCTATTTATCCATCTAAATAGTTTTGGTGTGAGTTGCAAAGTTTTGGAGATATCAGTTGTAGAAATGTCTGTTTCCTCTCAAATATAATGAAACTACATGGCACTCTTCTTGTGGTGCTCAAAGCGCCAAAAAAGAAAATTTGAACTCAACACCACTGGCGTTTTCCAGAAATCTTAACCCAGTTACTCAAGATAACACACACACCTTGTTGTGAGCAGTTTCATGGAGAAAAGTAGTTCCAAAAGATTATATAGCAGTAAGACAGAAGTTCTGGTATCTAAAAAGCAAACTACTCTGTCAGACAGTAAAAAAACAAACTAACAAGGAAATTCAGCTAAAAAAAAGGCCAGATATATTGATAAGGTGAGGTTGACCGTCTGCTGTAATTAAACAGTAGTTACAGAAGATCAGTGCTGGGGGGTTTCTCTGCTGATATGATCAAGGCTACATCCTTCCTTAGTTTGGTGCATTTAACAAGAAGGCTTGTGTACCTGTAGTATGACAAGAGTCCATTGCTGAGGACAAACCACCTCCGCTGATATCCCTTAATGTAATTTGTCCACTTGAACACCCATCCTTTGTATGTGTCACCAGCAGGAGTGGGAGTGGGGGTCTTGGGCTCCGACATCACAGCCCCCAAAATCAAGACACAGACTTGAGGAACCTGAATGGGAAAATGAAAGTTAGAGATCTTAGAATTTACACAACAAGGCTTGTGCTTTCATATAGGGTTAAGGGTTATTATTAATCAGTTTGTAGGGTGACACAAAATTAATCAGCAGCTACTATATTTTGGTAACTGATTTATTGTATCTTAAAGCAAAAACTACACAAATTCACTGATTCAAGCTTCTCATATGTGCATAGGTAAATTTGTTTTAGACTGCTGGCTGCTGCGTAACACAACATCACATAAAAACATAGATCTTACAAACAATACATAGACTTGCATAAATGTGCTTACATTCACACTCAGTGTACAATATTAGTTCCTTAAAATAAGAGAAATGATAAATAAGGCAAAGGTTACCTGGTAAAATCAAACTAATGTTTCAATAGTAAAATCAGGTGTAAGTAAAACGTATAATAAATAATCAGATCACAATATCCTCATATAGATCATATTATATTGAATTTCAGCTAGTTTTCTTAGTCTTCTGTGATATGAAACTGACTGTTGATCATATGAGGCAAGACATCTTGGGCTTGGGCTTTGTGAAATGGCCATAGGCATGGTTCCCTATTTTCTGACATTGCATGGCTCAAATACTGATCAAGAAAATAATTTACAGAATAACAATAAAAATTAATTTGTTAGTCATAGCCCTGAACTCTATCAACATTGTATTCGACGTTACTAGTGGTTAATATTGATCTTTCAGTGTGATGACAGGTCAAAGGTTAACTACAGAATCAATACACATTCACTGACGGCACATTTAACTAACAAATTTCGTCTTTACGACGGCATTAGACGTGCATAAAAGAGGAGCAGACATGTAAAACACCTCACTGCGATTCGCTGTATTCTTAAATACCTATTAACCGAGTGCAGATAATTGACAGAGATACCAGATTTTATAAACTCTGATCGAAATGATCTTTTGAGAGAAATGTAACAGCTGTGCAACCATTGCAACAAAGAAATATACATATGATAACCATTAAAATGACAAAGCTCCAACATAATGACGAGCTTGACAGCAGAAGCTAACCAGCGTTAGCTCCAGTTATGCTAGTAAGACTAACGGTTATAACAGCTCATTGCTGAAACAGCAGCTAAAGTAAAGAAACACCAATTGTCATGTTTGCTCGAAGTTAACCAGCTGACATGTGCATATTTACAACACGGTGCGAGCAAGACCCACCGCTAAACAATAATTAGCTTACTAGCTAGCTTCCGAATTCACTGATAGCTAAATGTTTACCTTGACGTGTCCGAAATGTGAGATCAGGCAACCAGACACCCGGTGAAGTCACGGCTAACTTTGACACCCATACGCTACTGTACCTAGCTAGCTGGATAGGCTAACTAGCTAGCTGACCAACACGGGACAGCTAATGATGAAAACCACAAAACCGAAGACGTCGACGACAACAGCAGTGTGATTGTAAAATAAAGTGATACCAATGAGTTACGTTAGTATCCTTCAATAATCGTGTGTATAATGTTCATTCTACAGCTGCGTACGCCGACAAGAATCTAAAGCTAGCTAGCTACATCTAACTAGCCTAACGTTAGCTCGTTGGTTACACCCGGTGCAACAGTATTTGGTCCCGTCTAGAAACAAACAGCTAACTACCAAGAGTCGTGTCTAGAATGTAACCCCAAATATGCAAAGTATCTCGCGAGAGTGATCAGTTTCACCAAGACCCTGATGTTTTCCTAACTCTTACCGAGTGGTCCCTGGGCCTTAAACCTTCCCAGGTCTTAACCACAGCGTTATCACATTATAAAACATAATTAGACTGTACAAGGTGCACAATAAGGAAATAACGCCTACAAGTGTCACGAGAGTTTCGCAAATCAAGGGTTCCCTTCTAGCCACGACCATTCTATTGTTTTCTCCGGTGGCCATGTCAAGCCAACCAATCTAACTACTTGGCGAAACGAAACCGGTGTTTTTGCCTTCACATTAATAGTACATTGTGCCAGCATAAAAATGAAGGTAACTTTTGTTGACCCCACACCGGATAAATTAACTCGTTGTAACAGCTCAAGGATCAAAAAAAGCGGTGAAGAAGCAGAAAATGTAGAAGAGGAACCAGTCATAAACCACAATGCAAATAAATAAATAAATAAATAGAATAAACTTTATAATAGAAAAATATATATAAAATAGAAAATTATGTACATTACTATGTACACTATATACATCTTTAACTTGATGTGGATGTTTGTGCAGGACACGTACGCGTGTTGCAGTATACAGCTGGTGTCTAGCATTTTACTAGAAGGAAAAATATAAATAGTATTGCTTTATAAAACTGATTATTGATTGTTATTGCCCTAGCTTTTTATCTATAATTGATATCAAGGTATTTGGTCAAAAGTATAATGATATTTTATTGTAGGATGTGTATTATTGCATGTGATGATTGCACAGTATAACTATAATTACACCGTTTTAGTGCACAGAATAATTGTACATTGGAGATATGGAGAATTAAATGTATGTATATATGAAATATGTAAGGATATACAGAGAAAGTGAAGTATACATATATAATGCATAAAATAATAGATAATACAATATTGCTCTACATCCTAGTAATCAGTTTATATATTGTTAATAGATAGTTTTCGATAAATTGACTTACATTACTATTACTCTCTCGTGCATTCCATCATTTTTGTGACAAGAATATTTTATTTTGAAGGGTACAATCTGAAAACCATTTGATTGTATTTTGCTAGTTTAACACATTCCGTTAATTCTTCAACACTAACTAGCTAGTCTTGGCTACCGCTAGCGACACATTGCTAAATGCATAGCCAAAATAAAATTAAAATATAAAAATAATTCAGTGTTTACCAGCCAACATTAATGATAGTATAGTAGCAGGTTACGTCGATGTGGTTTGCAGGCTAGATACTTTACGAAGCAAATGCAAAAGTTTGAACAAAGTGTAATGTTAAATGTTTTCGCCGTGCAAAATTAGCACGAATATGTGCTAGTACGGAACGATGCTTTTACTAAATGACGAACTGCATCTTGGTGGAAGTCATTTCGAGGGGAGCAAAATGCGACTCCGGTGGGACTCGAACCCACAACCTTTGAATCCCTTCGCTATTCATGCCTAGAAGTCCAATGCGCTATCCATTGCGCCACGGAGCCACCTGTTGCATTGGGATCAAACTAGACTATTTAAAATCATTCATGAACGATTTTATTTTTATATGATTTGTCAGTTGTACGGGTTGTGTTTTCTTTTGTTACCGCTGCTATTCAGTTCATCGACTTCAAAATACAACTTTATTGGTAACAAATAATGAACCTGCCTTGTACCATATTGAACACTGGATGGCGCTGAAGGCTCATACACAACACGCTCAATATAGTCCTTCAGCAGTGTAAAGTCTAGCGTTATTAAATGCCAGAACAATTTACCCTGGTTCTGGTAACAATGTAGCTAAATGAAATGTAAATGTAGCGATAATTAAACCCTCGGCTACATTATGTATTCTTTACTTTAAATTTCAGACAACTTAAACAGTGGATGTGTACATACTTTTGCCTGAGTGCTTTATCAAGATAACAACTAATTTTCAATCAATTAATGGATGAATAGTCTAATTGTTGCAGGATTTAGATAAGTAGAAACCCCTTTTGATTGAACAGTAACAGTTAAAAAGTAACTTATACTCTGAGTAGTTTTTAAGAAGAGTACTTTGTACTTTTACTTCAATATTTTTTAACACCAGTAATTTTATTTGGGATTCGAGTAATGTCCTCTTTCCATTACTGAGTACAGATTTAAATCTTGTACTTCTTAATAATAAAAAAAAGTATGTAAAATATATTTGTACATGTAATTGGTTGACATTTGGTTTAAAAATTAGTTACCATTATATTCAGTTGGGTACAGATGTACATATAGTACTTGTTAATAAAAAACGTATACTTAAAATATATTTATACATTTAATTAGTGGAAAGTTGTTTTCAAATTTAATTTCCAAACATGTTTTTTTTCACTCTAGCCAGAAACATGTATACAAATTGAAAAGCACCAGGACTTCATGCATGATAGAGACAAGCTCGTGACTGTTGTTTGAATTAGTGAACCGTTTTTCTGAACTAGCAAATATATGATCCTTTATCTTGAGACAGTTTCGGCAGTGGAAACAGGTGCGTAAACGTCCCGGCCTGTCAGACCGGAATCTGGATGTAAACGGAGGATTTCCCTCTTGACTCTTGCGCGTCTTTGACATATCCTGCCATGAGCGGAAGTGTCTGGGATTCAGCTCAATCCATCGCTCCAAATCAGTCGTTTGTGAAGGCAGACGGGGCGAAAACCGTCTGCATCTCTTCCCACACGATCACCACCATCAGCCGGGCACCATTCAGCGTCACCGTGCACCATTTGCTGCAGCTTTAAATCAGCACGGGACATGCTCTGTCGGGTCGGGCTTTTTTTTTTTTTTTTTTTTTTTTTTTTTTACTACATCAGACATGCGTAATAATTACTGACTAAACCAGCACGAGAATAAGCGGAAGATCTGCTAATCTTTATTTCTAATGGACGTGTTTCGTTATAGGTCTGCGCAATCGACGTGAACGCCTGCCTGGACACAGGAGAGGATTAAGTTACTGTTGCTGGACGGCGGATTATTTTATTGGCCTCCTCCTGTCACGCCCGAGTCTTCTTTGGTGATCCTTTTTCCAATTAGGAGAGGTCGCTCAGAAGCCAGGTATGCTATTGTACTGGAGAATATTAATAACCTTTCCATTCCCTTCCAATGAATTGTCTCATTGTGGGGTAAACTACGCGTTAATACGCGTCCTTTGTTGCTCATGCCTGTAGTTCCTCTTTGGGAAAAGCCTCATTTCTCGTATTGTGTGCAGACAACAATAGAAGCACTGACATAAACGGTGTAAAAATACTCTGGTGTTTTCCAACAATGTTGCAGGTAATTAAAAACAACACCTTTTAGTAGCACAGATCTAAATACCGATGGAAGTGAGCTAAATTATGCAAAAAACTGCATGGATGTGGAGCAGCTCTATCCTCACAAAGCTACTGGAAACAATGTAGGCTGCATACCTGCAAAGAATACAATTTGCTTTGACAACTGTGAAGCATTAGGTAGATGGCATATAGAGTTACTGGCTCCCCTGCCTCAGCAGCTCTGACTGCTGCCCAACCCCCTTCCCCTCACAGCCACAGCATGTTTTGGTTTCAGGCGGATCATGCCCTTTTGTCCACTGAAGCCTGACTGTACTTTTCAGGACAGGCTCCCACTATGAAAGAATTTGCCCGCTGTTTTGACAGCACCCTTTTCTCTATCTCTCTCTCTCTCGCTGACAACCGAGGGGTGTTCACTGAATAAACTGTAAAATAATATACTGTGCAATTATTTTAATTAGCTGGATGCAGAAAGATGTGGTCATTTGTACAATTGGTGCATGCTGGGAAGTCTGTTAAAATGGTGATCATGTTTCTTTAGAAATTTAATTTAGTAAGTTGATTGAAGTCTGAACAGTGCATTTGTTCAACTCATCATTCTAAGTCGAAATACCTGAAGTTAGAAGATGTTTATGAGTTCTTTTGTAAATAAAACAAATAAATGAAACTTATATTTACTTTAGGTGATAAGGAAAAGATAAGTCGATTCCATTAAATTCTTGTAGGATTTTTTTTTAGGAATGCACATATACAAAACTAAAAGAAAATGTTTGGATAGTGTTAGCAAAAGTAGAAAAGAAACAGTAGAAAGAAAAGAAATCTTTCAAGCCAAAGGTTTATCCTGATAAAGGGCTGTTTTCTTTACACTGTCAAAATAAAAATCATACCAGAATTCAGTGGAATCAACTATTCTTTTATCATTAACATAAAAATACAAGTTAACTAAACCTAAATTTTCTAGTGTTTGTTTTCAGAACACCTCCAGTTTGAAGAACTCATAAACAACAGTTCTTCTAACTTCAAGTCTTTTGACTGAGACGAATGAATGTTAGCTAGTGTTAGCAAAACACCAGCAAACTAGCTAGCTAATGATTGATGTAGATTAGCTAGTAAGTTAGCTAGCATTTTGCTAACATAAGCTGTGTCAAGATAGAAAAATATGTGACATGTTCATAGAACCAACTTCAAAAGTTGTTTTTTTGTCAGTATAGACAAGTTAGGCATAGTATAAGTACAGGAAACAGGAAAGGAAGAAGTTGATTAAGGCACCAAGCTTGGTCAATTGTTATTGGAGCACAGAGCGAAAAGGGGCGGGACTTAGGAAGGGTCAACTGATTGACTTCAGTCAATTCAGTTTTCAGCTAAATTTCCCCAATATTTATTGTTTTTGTTTTTCTTCCACAGACATGTCTTTCCGGCGAGGTGTGGTCAGGCAGAGCAAGTTCCGCCACGTCTTCGCCCAGGCGTGGAAAGCTGAGCACTGCATCGATGACGTCAGAGTGTCCCGCGTGACGTGGGACAGTCCCCTCTGTGCGGTCAACCCCAAATTCATCGCCGTTATCATCGAAGCCGGCGGAGGAGGGGCCTTTCTTGTTGTTCCCATTAGCAAGGTTCAACCCCCCCCCCCTCTCTCTACACACACATATATATATATATATATATATATATATATGTACACACCACATTCAGTATCAAATACAGTGGATCAATATTTTTTAAAAGCCTCTGTCTTGTTTCCTATCTTCCACTCTGCTACTAAAAGCAATATGTCAGCAACTCTTGGACGTGTCAATCCATGTCTGCCTAATGCAAATGCTGCACTTTTACAGATCAAAGACAAACAATGGATAAAGGTTACACTCCCAGAATGTGTTAAAGTGTCTCTAGTCAGCTGTCACAGTATCCTGACTTCTGTTTTCTCCCACAGAGCGGCAGGATCGACCAGTCCTGCCCCACGGTGTGCGGCCATGCGGCGCCGGTGCTGGACATCCAGTGGTCTCCTCATGACGACAACATCATCGCAAGTGCCTCAGAGGACTGCACAGTGAAGGCAGGTCAACGGTTTCAAGGCTCGTCTAGCTCGTGTGCTGGTGGTTTGTGGCTGTTTATCAGCACAAAATCTGTCACGTATGATGCAGGTCACCCTGACCACAGTTGTGTAAACTAGAGCTCTTTCCTCTTATTGTAGGTTAAAGGAAGTAATCTGTTGTTCTTTCTCTTAAAGAGCTGTTAGACTGGGTTTCAAAGATTCATTTTGTCTAAGGTTTGTTCAAAGTTGAGCAAAATGATTAAAGCCCAGATTTAAAATTAAGCAGAGCTCTGTTGCACAATTATAAACTAATCTTAGTTCAGCAAATCCAGGTTTATTCAGACTATAATCAACATGGAGATGCTTGCTTACCCAAATTAAAATAAATTAATATATATAAAAATAAATTGGAGTGCTTTGGGGACACGCGGTCAGTTTGACATTTTTGGAAATACATTTATTCCCTGGACTAGTCAGGCTAGCTGTCTCCCCCTGCTTCCAGTCTAAGATAAGTTAATTATCTTTTGGTTGTGGGTTCATATTAAACAGACTAGAGCTGCAATGCTTAGTCGATTAATCAATAGCTGATCAAAAGAAAATTAGCTCCAACTATCTATCAAAAATATCAAATACTTGCTGGTTCCAGCTTCTTAAATGTGAGGATTTGCTGATTTTCTTTGTCATCAATGACAGTAAATGAAGAGTCTTTGGGTTTGGGATGGTTTGTTGGACAAAAGAAGCACTTTAAAAACGTTTGATGAACAAATTTCACAACTTCTTTGGCATTTAATAAGTTGCTAGTTGCAACCTCAAAAAAAGACTCTTATAGCACTTGACAAAAAAAGCAAGTTAAACTGCTTCTCAACATGTTGAACTATACCTTTAAAGTGCTTTTGTCAAAAAAAAAGACTGGATGCAGAAAAGAAAATGTTCAAGCAAAACCTTCTGTTAAAAGTCTCTATTTAGTTGAGTGTGATGGCTTAAAATGCTGACTGGTTTGGGACTAATTAGAGCAGAAATTAGGACTAAACAAAGACTTTAAACAACTTTTCTTCTTGCTCTTCCTGAGGACTGTTTTTCTTTTTCTTTACTGTGAGCAAGAGTTCAGCTCTGTGAAGAAAAACTGTCATGCAGCTGAATAGATCCATCGGACATTTACAATCAAACGTTTGCTGTGTCTTGTTGATTGAAGGTGTGGCAGATCCCAGACGGAGGCCTGACGAGTCCGATGACTGAGGCCATTGTGACCCTCGAGGGACACAGTAAAAGAGTGGGAATCCTGGCTTGGCACCCAGCTGCCTTCAACATCCTCCTGACTGCAGGTTATGTCATTTATCAAAAAAATAACTACAAAAAAAACGACTTGGATTGTCTGTGACGGATATGACAGATCATGGGGCATAAATTAAACTGTACCACCATGCGAGTGGACCAATGTTTATATGTTCCTTTACATAAATTTACATAAAAACAAACAGAAGGGTGTGTGCTGGCAGGCCGGTGCCTGTGTGCTGGGTTATCTTATGTTGGGTTATGTTATCCAACATCATCTTGAGAAAAGTGACATGCGCCCATCCGTTTGTAAATAGTGAGAGTTGAAGAGGAGCTCTTATCTTACTGTGTTGGTGTTCAGTGACAGCCAGTTCAAATACTACTGCATTATACACGCAAGGAATTGGATTTCCTCCCTCGGCAATTCATAGTGTGCAACACCAGTTTAAGGGAGAACGTGATTAACGTGAAACATAATTACATTCATGTTAACATGTTTGTCTCAAACGCACCCAAGTACATTGGAAGCCACTGTATTCTCTTACTAATCGGTCTATTTATAACTTGTAAATGCAAATCCTCAAATAAATTCTAAATATATTGTATAATATAAGATATTTAATACAAGAAGATACAAATATATTCATGCTCAGCTTGAATTTCTGATTCTGAATTCTGCTTCCTGCCTGTGTTTTCATCAGTATTTGACTTCCTGGTAACAAGGCTCATAAATTAATTTTAAAGTTTTTTTTAAAGATCAGCTCTGACAAATCCCTCTGCTCAATTCTGATTGGTGCTCAGAAGTACATGACATCACCTTTTTCCTACTAGGCTCTGTCCCCTTCAAAGCAGTGGCACACATGCAGAAATTTCCCAAGAGAAATAACCAAAATTGTTCAAACTTTGGCAGAAAATGCTGCGTCGTTCATGTGGGACCCCATCGCTCAAGCCAATCCCTGCAGATGATGTCAGCCACTGAACTGTGTTTGCATTCGAGCGCACACCTGTTAAACATCAAGCTGCCCTGACAGGTGTACAAAGACTCTCTGTGTTTCCACCGACAACGTTTCTATGTTTAGCTGCAGTGGAGGGATGGCCAACACACAACAAATTATAACTACAATCATTTAATTTTTTCAGTCAGAGCTTTCAAGTCAAGTTGCTTCCTCCTAAAGCAAATGTAATTTATTTCTCATGTTATTGGGCAAAATTTCCATAGTAGCCTTTCAGCAAAATGAAACTCAAGTAATCTGAGAGAAAACTAGTTTAACTAGATCAGGCTTTAGAAAATCTAGCCCATGACAGGAGACTTTGGCCAATCTCAGGTCTATAAGATAGTTAATGTTTAGTCTAGCAACTCAAAGTGTCTGTATTTGACAACCTCAGAATGAGTCAAACAATCCACTGCCTTTCTTCAGAAGCATTTGCAGCACATTCAAGTCAATTACCTTTATTCTCAGAAACCTCCATTAGCTTCCTGTTGTTTTCCTTTTGTGCTAATGGTGAAGCTTGCATTACAGTTTAAGTCCTCCTCTTGGTATACAAAGCACTTAATGGCCTTGCACCAAAGTTCATATCAGACATTCTCTCAGTTAATAAACTCAGATCTCTCAGGTCACAAGGCAACAATCTGCTTTATGTTGCATTTATGCACTTAAAGGAATAGTTTAGATTATTTGAAGCAGCATTTGAGAAGCAGCAGAGGTACCAGAACAGAAGATAAGAGAAAGACATATTTTAGCCACTTAAAAAGAGGCTCACCAAAGAAAATCAGTATCAGTTTCCGTGTACACTATATTTAAAATATTTTCTCCTCTTCAGTTTGCTGTCAGACAGCTTTTTCTGATGGGAAACCGCTGTTATGTAAGCAAAATACTGCTCTCTCCAAACTAACCAGACTCCTTTTAGTAATTTTACCTCACAGATCATGCCAATCGCAGGTCTACCACTGCGTCAGTCGGTTGTGTGACTTTGGTGTTTGAAGAGGCTAGTTTGGATTCACCAAAGTCACACAATAACACAAATCACCGATTGAGGCAGCAGTAGACCACCAACTGTCGTGTTCTGTGAGGTAAAATGACTGATTTTACCAAAGTGGTCTAGGTGCTTTAGAGAGAGGTGAAGCTATTGTAAACATAGTGTACATGTAAACTGATAATGATTTTTTTAGGGTGGGTCTTCTTTTTTTTTAGTGTCTAAAACACATTTTGCTGCTGATGCTGTCCACAGCAGTACATTCTTAAGATTACAACACCAGTGCTCCTGCTGCTTCTCCATGTCAACCTCGATCTACTGTTGCTAACACACTGGATAAGCACCTCAGACAACTCTACTTAAAATAATCCCTTTAATGAACTCAATAACATGCTTCCTGAGCCTAGAATTATTTTTCTTGCCTCTTATCATAGCTCTAATGGATGTATTTAAATATCTTTATGCTCTCATTTTCTTTTCTGTTATATTTTAGCATCTTACTAAGCACATAAAACTGCTTTTGTATTTAGTGGTTCAACACAAGTAATACACAAACCTTTACGCTTCAGATGCTTACTCTCATGTGGACTAACACCACGTCACTGGATGTTGTGTCTTCCTCTCCCTAGGCTGTGATAATGTGATTTGTGTGTGGAACGTGGGCACAGGGGAACTCGTGTACCAGCTGGCCGATGCCCACCCAGACCTGATCTACAGTGTCAGCTGGAACAAGGACGGCAGCGCCGTCTGCACCGTCTGCAAGGACAAGGCTCTGCGCGTCATCGACCCACGAAGGGGCACCGTCCTCAAGGTTATTTCACATTTTTGCAGATACATACAAAACATATACGACTCTACATCATGCTCGGACACATACCAGTGAAGTAAGTCTGCAGTGTTTCTATGCAGGGTCTCACCACGTCACTATGTTATGTTGTTTCCACATTAGTCCATTCTGTTCAGTTCAGTGTCACAGCGACAGTGACGAGGAAAAGTTCAAGCAGAACCAGGCTCTAGAGTGGGCAGCCATCCAACTTGACAGGTTGGGTTGAAAGAGAAAGAGGGAAAATGCAAGTTCCACATGGAGGAGTGATCATAATGTCTTTGGGGCCAAGTACAATAATTGCTTGTCATCAAAGTTTTTTGTCCTTAAGGCATGCTTGAAGTTTAGGTAACTGATTGGTTTCATTTGGTCCAAGCACAGAACCTCGTGGAACTCCCTAACTAACTTTGGCGTTCATCGTTGACATGTACAAACTGAAATCAGTCTGATTAATAGGACTTAAACCGACTTAGTGCATTTCCTTCATCAGTCTCTTAATTGTTCTTCAAGGTGAAAGAGAAAGTCCACGATGGCACCCGGCCAATGCGAGCTGTGTTCCTCTCAGATGGGAAGATCCTGACCACAGGCTTCAGCCGCATGAGTGAGCGACAGCTGGCATTGTGGGATACGGTAAGTGTGATGGACCGACTCAGTGTTACCTTCACATTGAACAATTCTGCAGTGAACAATTGAAGTTTGTCGGCACGGCTCCACGAGCAGGAGAATTCAGCTTTTTTGGGCAGTAAAACACACTGAGGATGTTATTGGTTCAGCCGCTAGATTTACCATCAACGCCGACTGGACATCCACATGAAAAGTGCCAAATTTTGAGTGGCAGGGGGACAAAATCTACAGCCTTCTGTGTGTGTCTGTCTGTGTATCTTAGCTTTGACATGAGTTGATATGAGGCTTCAGCCATCTTAGTTGGTCAAATCTACTGAACACTTGATCGTCCAAACTTACAGCCTTTTTAATACAAAGGCTCTCTTTGTGTTTGCCTGAACAGGCTGTCCTCAACATAGAAACTCTGTATGTTGAGCTGAAGTGGAGGGGTGGGAGCACAAAGACATTTTTTCATGGAATGAGGACTATAAATTTTGTTCCTCATCAGTTAAATTGTAAGCACATTAAGATGTGATCTTTAAATGACCAGTATGAACAGGACAAATAATTACAACAAGCACGAATTTACAGGTTCTTATGTTCCTAAGGGAATCGAACTATTGTTTTAAGGTAAACTTGATCAATATCGGTGTTGAATGTACATATTGTATGCAGGTAATTACAAGCAGTATTAAATCATTGTTTTATGCTATTCTTTCTTACAGAAAGATCTCTCTGAGCCAATGGCAGTGCAGGAGATGGATACGAGCAATGGGGTTCTTCTACCCTTTTATGACCCAGACACAAACATGGTCTACCTGTGTGGAAAGGTATTTGACTCCGGGAATATACAGAGAACACAAATGTTCTCAACTGTTAAAATTGGTGTCTTTTCCCTTCATTTTTTGGGTCAGTCATCTTAATTAGATTATCTTCTGGCTTTCAGGGGGACTGCACCATCCGGTATTTTGAAGTGACAGATGAATCCCCGTACGTGCACTTCCTTAGCTTATACAGCAGCAAGGAGCCTCAGAGAGGTGCAGGATTTCTCAGTAAAAGGGGCGTGGATGTCAACAAGTGTGAAATTGCCAGGTAAATATCATTGGTTGTGTTTTCTGTTATATTCTTTTAATTACTTTAAAAGTTTTTAAAGCATTGGTGATAATCTGTATTTTTCTTGTAATCACAAATTCCCTGGAAAGATCAAACAGCAATAAATTGATGCCTGTTTAGCCAAAGCTACATATAACTTATTACTTAATGTGCAGATTGTGTTGTGACGCATTTCTGAGTGAAACTGGATAGACAGGCGGGACATAACGCTGGGAGGAGATTGAGTTCAGCATTTAAAAGTGGACACCATATACTGTTTTACATGCAGGAAGAGCTGGACTTGGAGCCATAGTTAACATTGATTCATAATAATGCACATTTTTGGTGTTGGTCTTTTTTATGTGGTTTGTTGACTTTAAGAAAAAAGAGATTCATGATTTCCTGCTCATCTGTAGGTTCTACAAACTCCATGAAAGGAAAGTGGAACCAATTTCTATGACTGTACCACGAAAGGTAAGCCCTGCCTTTAAAAAAATGTAAAAACCCAATGTAAAAATAGACCAGGAAGTCTATCCTTTACTGCATAATAAAACTAATTTCTGTCTCCATCTTGCTTCCACAGTCAGATCTGTTTCAGGGAGACCTTTACCCCGACACAGCTGGCTTGGAGCCCGCTCTGCTAGCTGATGAATGGATCGCAGGCCAGGATGCAGCACCTCTGTTGGTCTCTCTGAGCGGTGGGTACACAGCTCCTCCATCCAAGCACAGAGACACCCTCAGAAGCAAACCCCAGCTCGTGTCGCAAGACTCCGGGAGTGCGGCCGCCCCGCCTTCATCAGGCAGCATAGCAGCCCCAACGTCTACATCTACCTCTGCTGCCAAGGAGACAGAGGAAGAGGTGCCTCAGCCACGAGTAGCCACAAAGGACACTGACGGAAATACTGAGAGGCCGAAGAAAGAGGTGAGCCCACAGAATGAAACATATCGTCCATGATAGCATTTTTCGTGCTCAGTGCGATCGTTTTCTGACTTTGTCTCTTCGCTTCTTTCAGGATGAACTGTTGAACGAGTTGTTAGCAGAAATGAAGGCCTTGCGTGCTGTCGTCCTCGCACAGAGCCAGAGAATTGAGTTGCTGGAAAGGCAGCTGGCTCGAATTGAGGACGGGGACGTATGAGCGATGCGGAGAACCACTACATTCGGAGGGCATTCTTACTAAATCCATAGACCATAGCCTTACTAGAATCAACAGTACCTTAAGCTGTGTGAGCGGGAGAATGTAGTGAAGGGTAGTGACAAACTGTGAATCACAGTGGCTCAGGTCAACCACTGTGATGGAAATGAGACCGCAGTTTGTTTCTGATTGTGTTCCAGATTGTGGCAAGAACGGGGTGTCATCTGCATAGAGCAAGATAATGTTTGTTTTTTGTTTTTTTTCCATATGATGGAGTATTGTAGCAGCTATTTGGTGGTGCATATAGTGCAGCTTTGAGCTTTGCAAAATCCTTGCATTAATTTTGAAGGGCTTTGAAGGAGTTGCATTGGCACCTTTGCCTCAAATTAATGCACAACGTAGTGATAAAAAGCATTATAATAAAACTAATGGACGACATACTATAGCAAAGTGATTAAGCACCTCCAATATGATTTTTGTTTTCTATGAAGCACTCACAAATGTAACCATTAGGGCTATTTAATCAGGTAGTTAAAGCTGCTAAACTGTGATGTCATATCAGACCCCCAGTTGTTTAACTCATTGTGTGGCTTGTGCTTTGTTTTACTACTTCATCATAGGACGCCGTGTGTAAGGTTGACGGTAGGAAAATCTTCTGGTACACAAACGATGATCATGACAGTGAGAAATATGTGAATAATAGCTGATGAGAGTGTAGTTGAATATTTATGTGTATCGTAATTCTGTGTAGTCTTTGCAGTCAATGGAAAGGTAACACTTTGTGATTTTGTACCTCATGTTCAGGAGAGGACGGACAATGGGTTTGAAGTTTTCTTCAACATCTTTAGGCAAGATATTTGTTCATATTATCATTAAGATATAGAAACTAGAGATGGGAATAATACAATCCAATATCGGGGTTTGATACTGAACGGATATTGGATTAACATCACAGATTCCAATCCAAATTCGATAGTGTCTAAAAATTATAAATATTGCACAAAACTGCGTCAAAAATCAGTTTGCATGTCGACTCTATATGGCCATGTGACACAGGAGGCACGTACCACATAAAAACAAATGTTTCAACCACCACACTAATGGTTAAAACCTTAAACCAGCACAAAAATTACAGTAGCCGACATAAACCACCTCGTCTGAACTGATAAACACTAACAAAAACTACTGTTTGCATTGTGGAGCATAAAACGGCAAACTTAACAAACTGCTCAGTAATGCATGATGGGAAATGAGGGCCTTCTCTCAGCACTATCTGCAGCAAATGAGAACGTCACAAACCACAATCCTACAGCGCCTCTCAATGGTCGGAGGACACAATTTTGCAACATGAACACTAAACAAGCTTTCCAGATGTTGAAAACTCAGATAACACTAAAAAATGAGCTCTGGTATCAGTATGATATCAATACTGGCAGATATTCAGCCATCACAATCGGATTGGAGCTCTCTAATAAATACTCAGAAATACTTGCCTCTTTCTTTCTTTTGACACGTGTGGAAAGGCTGCAGTATCTGATAAAGTTGTGCTTGAAACAATACGCCTAACATTTGTTCCAGTGTAGTGTCACCAACACATTAAAGTGTTTGCAACCACAGCAAAGAGGAAGTAACAATGAGATGTAAAACATTTTCTACAGTTTGCATTTGTATTGGTGTATAAGATGGAAAGATCATTTACTTTTTTTTTATTCTACTTTTGTGTTTTTTGCCATTACATTTAGAAGTATTTCTGTTAACCTCTGTGTAACAATGGTACATTCCACATCAAGCTTATCCCTTTATTACTTAGGTCATTTATATTTCTTTATGCACTTACCTCTTTAACGCCAACTGTAAAACCAGTAGCAGTTAAATGAGACGGCATTGTGAAAACCCAATAAACATTCATTCCTCCTTTGTATTAATGGCATGGCTTTTTATTTATACTAAGAAATGCTGTGATCGTGATCATATGTGAGTGGTATTTGTGATCATTTCTAGCTCAAGCTATGTTTGAATAGTGTACACATTGACTGTCTGCCAAGCAACTGCTGCCTACTCCAATTAAACAGACATATGCACACACACAAAACACATTTCTCACATTGTACGTTGGCTTTTGTAGGAATTTCTTGCCTGAATTTCTCATTCTTTATATTATATTAGGATGTCTCATGAACTTAATCAGGGTCCACAAGCAGCGAATTAGATGGACTGGAAAAAATGACAAGGTCAGACAGATGACGCTCTATGCCGCGTCAGAAACTGTAATGAAATGAAGCTGTCTGTAGATTTCAGATTTTATGTTTGTACAGTTTCACATTAGCACAGCAGCCTCCGTTATGAGTACTCTGCTTCTCAGTAAGTCATCGAAACAAACTAAGCAACCAAGAAAGAAGGAGATATATGACATAACAACAGAGCTAAATCTGGCCTGTGTTAAATGCTACCAGCATGGCACCATTTCAGATGAGAAACTGCAGCAGATGACAGTTTGCAAAGAGGCTTGCAACAAAGTCTCTGTGGTCTGATATAACAAAAACTAAACTCAGAGGAATGTGCAAAGCATTGAGGTTGCGGTTCCTGTAGTTCTGAATGTTTGTATATGTGTGACCCTGTAGTATCATGTTTAAGCAGCAGGGTCCCAGGTTTGCATAGCACAGTCATACACAGTGGTGTTGATGACTTTAGACTCCACTTGACACAATTAAAAAAAAAGACTTAGACTTTAACACCAGTGATGCATTATTTCATTTGGTCTTGTCACTTCTGACTTGAAAGTACCTGATACTGTGCCACAAATCAATTCATTTTCTTCCTTTTCCTGAATCAACTAAATACAACAAGACAGGACAGACATGTAAATAAATGCATTTGCTAGTTGAACTTTTACAGTCACAAATGTCACTGAGAGGATTAATAAGATGTCTCGGGGTCCACACACACAAACTCAAAAAAATATACTATGAAAGTGCAATTTCAGCTACTTTTTTATGACTAAACTCAGTTACACTTGTTTTAACAACTTGTTTTAAAGCATTCATGATTTTCCACAAATTTAATAGAGTATTAATGTTTTTTTTTTTAATTCCATTACCGTGAAGAGCATGTTATGAGTTGTTTTGGGCTTGAAATTCTAAGTCTAGCACTGGAAAATATGAAAAAATACCCAACATTACAGCAGAAATGAATATGTTTACAGCACAGTGCAAAAACTAATTTGGTCTCCATAGCTAATTTCCATGTTCATGACAAGGTATGTAAACAACAAAAACCCTCAAATTTTTAAGTCAAAAGTCACAAAAGAACAGACTTCCTTCCCTCTTAGAGGAAGGAAGCAAAGAAAGTTATTTCTGGCATTTTGATTGTGTGAAGGTGTGAAATACTTCATAAAACGTTCACACTGGTTATTCTCCATCTGTAAATTACAACATTTTGTAATTGTACACCACACAGTCACCTGCAGTGTAAAATGACTGAACAGATTTGGTACAGTCGTCTTAGTTGAGCGTAGGGGCTGTGACTGCCTGGCCATCGAAGTGAAAACAGGATGTGGGCGTCTTGTGAAGCTTGGTGCATCTTTTGAACTTTATGTGCGCTTAAATCTTACAACTGTAGTGTATAATAATAACCTTAATATTTTTGCCTAAATCAAAGAACAATCTAGATAGTGTTTTAGTTCTTGGGTTGTCTCAGAGCTCGTGTAAACCTTGTACACTCCTTTTTCTGGTTGAATGTAAAATTTCCGCTTTAAGTAAAACTATGACTTCATAGGGTTGAAATGTCTCACAGAAATAAATATACTATCATGTACATTTCCAGTCGGCGAGTTCTCTTCAGTAAAAAGTATATATATATATGTTCTTAAAATATGCTCATGCTGCATAATGTAATCTGCACCTGTGCTGCACGCTCACAGTGATATGAGCCAACTTTTCAGGGGGGAAAAATTCAAATAAATACATCTTCCTCTTTCCATAAATACATTGCACATGTTCTTATCTGTGCTTTTCACCACACCTTCCTCGATTCTGCCTTTAATCTCTGCTCTCACCCCCTTCAGCCTCCGCCTGCCCCAGCCTTCTTCACCACATTTCATGCATCAGCCCCTCTCTCACTTCGCTTTTGCACTTTTCAGAAGTACCCTAAATGTCAAACAAGTCAGTCTCTTCGCACCAGCCGAAAACACTATCCTCTAATTTATCTTCAGCTCACAACTTTGGTAAGTGTTTTCTTTCCTTCCCTTTTCAATATCTGGAATCGTTTCTTTTGCTCGACACATTTTTATCGTTTCTGACTCACAATGTAAGCGCCTCTTTTACGCTCTTCTGTATGTTTTCTCAAGTACAACTGAATTAATATTGTTTATTTTAGTAGAAAAGTTTATTTGTATTGAATTATTACAAAAAATACCCTGATTTTTCTCATCAAATTCAGTCAACTTTAAATTTTAATGCAGCCCAGACACTAACTTTTTTAAGTTGAAACAAATAGTTCATTTTCACAGTGCAGGCCACTTATCCTCGTGCATTTCAGCTTTAAGTGCACCTTAAGTGCACGTTTTATTTGACATTATGTAGTACTTAATGTCAGATCTTAGTCTGACTAAAAAAGTTTCTTCCTATGACAGGCTGACTGATGCTACTCAATTGTCATTTTGACAGGAAACCAGCAGCACTGCGAGCGGTCTGCTAGCTTCCTGTCACTTCAGTACAGACAGTTTACAGTCACACAAGATAAAGGCAATACGGGCTTCCTGTTGTATCTCCAGAGTACGTACGCTTAATGCAATTATGAGCCTGTGGTTGCCTTTCAGCCAGTATAGCGCATAGTAACTTTTGTATTATAATTGTGTCAGGCTTGGATGCCAGTGCAGAAATATAAAATATCACATTGGAGTGGCTTTTCTGAACAGAAATACTGGCATTTATTGATAATCTTCTTAATTTTGAGTGAGTCAAACCTAAAATACCAGAATACTTTTTTGTGTATTCTTGTACTCTGTTGTAGCTGGAGGCACCATGCACTGTCATTTAGTTTTCTAATTGTCTTTTTTCTAGATCCTGAATATAAATTTACCAATGGATCCTCTTCTGGTGAAAACTTCACGACTGCTTTGAAAGTTTTGACTGCAAAACTCTGCCTGAATCTGTGACACCAAGCCAGTGGGATTGTTCTACTCAACAGGGAATTTTGAAAGGAGGTAAAGTACATTTCTAAATCTAATCTGCCTCAGTATTGTGGGATTTACAGTTTGATAACACAGAGAGGATTTCTGGTGCTCTAGGAAAAGAACAGCAGTGGATTGAGACCTGGTTCAAACAGCCTGCATAATGTTGAGCATCTGTGTCAACCTGTTTTAGGTTGCCTCAAGTGAAACTTT
The DNA here is from genome assembly GCF_056507025.1 of Lutjanus erythropterus. Taxonomy (NCBI): domain Eukaryota; kingdom Metazoa; phylum Chordata; class Actinopteri; order Lutjaniformes; family Lutjanidae; genus Lutjanus; species Lutjanus erythropterus. The sequence continues at coordinate 10,715,297 of NC_139339.1, forward strand.
GATAGCACAACAAAAAACATGTAAACTGCAGAAGAATGTGTGAAATACATTTGCTGGCATTTTTGAATGTTTCTTGCACACAAGGCATTATTTTGACAAACCACACCCATGTGGCACCCAAATATGTACAACGACAAATCATAAAAAATGCATTTCAAATCCAAAGGTTTACTCTTTTAAAGGACAGTACACTTTGAGAAACATGCTTTATCACTTTTTTGACGGTAAAAGTGAAAGTGAAAGTGACGGTATATATGTATTCATAATTTGTATTCCTTAATTATGCAAACACATCCAGTCACTCAGCACAACTTTGATATGACGTAATTTTTATTCATTCTGCCGAGAGGAAATATGGGTTACCATCATTACCACCCACCTGTAGCTTACACTATAAACTCGCAAAAGCTGTGTATCTATGTATTTAAATCTGTATTTTAATTATAACAAAAACCTCCATGCTTGCAACACTACACTCTTACAATCTTTACAATTTCATTTAGCAGACACTTTTATCCAAAGTGACGTACATCTGAGAGGATCTGAAGCAAGGATCTAGTCAGAAGAGAACAACATAAGTAAGTGCCATGAAGTAGAGATTAAGTCTGGCAGGACGAGATGCCTACAGGCAGTGCTGGTGGCAATGTGCACAGAGTGTATAAGAAGCATTAAAAAAAAAATCCAATGCATATATATGTTTTGCGCAGCCAATCAAGTGTAGAGGTGTTCACGAAAGAGCTGCATCTGACAATTGAACATGGTTTGGTAGCTCATTCCACCATCGGGGAGCCAATAACTGGAGGAGTCTAGCTAGCACCTTTGGCCCCTGTTGTGGTATTTGAATCAGGTGTCTTGCTTTTGCACAGTGAGTGGGAGGGAGTGTAGACTCGCATGAGGGAGTTCAGGTAGGTGGGGGCAGTTTTAGTTGCTGTTTTGTAGGCAAGTGTCTGGGTTTTGAATTTAATGCGGGCAGCGACTGGGACCCAGTGGAGCGATCCAGACAGCGGAATGATATGTGCTGTTTTTGGCTGATTGAAAACCAGATGTGCTGCCGTGTTCCAGATCATCTGCAGAGGTTTGAACGTGCATGCAGGGAGGCCTGCCAGTAAGGAGTCGCAAGTTACGATAGATCTTCCTAATGTTGTACAGGGAAAAACGACACAACTGAGTAATCGAGGCTACGTGGATCCTGAAAGTTAGTTGGTCATCAATCATGACATCCAAGTTTCGGGCAGACCTTGTAGGTGTGAGCGGGGTGGCTCTGGCTGGACTGGCTGGGATGACAAGGAGCTCAGTCTTGGAGAGATTCAGTTGAAGGTGGCATTCTTTCATCCATGTTGAGGTATCAGCTAAGCAGGATTAGATCTGATCAAAGACTGTATGGTCTTCAAGTGGGAATGACAGGAGAGCTGGTTATCGTCGGCATAGCAAGGGTATGAGAAACCATGGGGAGTGGATTATTGCACCAAGTGAGAGAGGAGAAGAGGGCCGAGCACTGACTCTTGAGGAACCCCTGTAGATAAACTGTGTGGTTTTGAAACTTCCCCTCTCAGAGATAGTCCAAAATATCTCCCTGAGAGATAGGACATGAACCAGCAGAGGGCTGAACCTGAAAATACCAAGCACAGGGAGTGTGGTGAGGAGGGTTTGGTGGTTAACTGTGTCAAATGCAGCTGACAGATCCAACAGCAGTAGAGATGAAGACTGACCAGCAGCTCTAGCTGAACACAGTGATTCTGTTTTGCTCTTGGAGAGAAACGCAGATACTTGATTAAAGACCGTGCACTCAAGTTTTTTAGAAAGGAAGAGGAGGAGTGAAACCAGTCTGTAGCTTTCAACCTGGGCTAGGTTGAGTGTGGGGTTTTTGAGCATAGCTTAAATGCAGCAACAACCACACCCATTCTAAATGAGGAGGTGGTGACGTGTGTGACTGCAGGGCTGAGTGTGGGGGAAATGGTCTGTAGCAGGTCAGATGGTATCAGGGCCAGGGGAGGGATAGTGGGACGAGAGTCCAGCAGTGGTTTGGAGATTAGATAGAGACATTAAAACATTATTATTTGTTTGACTTCTTCTCTTTCCTTCCCTTCGTGTGCATACTGTGGTACACTTTAAGTTGGCATATTGTCACAATTTGTTGCTCAGCTAGATAAAACCTTTATAATCTTTATATTTCTTATTTGAGCTATCCCTCATTTTTAGATTAATTTTTAGGGCAGACATGGAATAGATTTGGACTGCATGACTTAGCTTCCTAGCGCACTTGTGAACACTCGAATTGTTGTATTGTTATGCCATATTTAAAAAAAAACTGTGCTGAACCTCAATACTGTTACTGTTATATTGTTTATGAACTTGTATTGTTTATTATTGGGGTGGAAAACATAAAGCCAATCTGGCAACACTGAAAGGAAAGAACCGTTAGGAAAATATCTTGCTAAATTTCTTGCTAAGAGTTAGATGAAAAGATTGATACAACTTTCATGTCTGTGCAGTAAATATAAAGTTATATGGCAGAAATTGAATATAATATTCATAATATTGTCGCACCGCCATGTTTCTACAGTAGTCCAGAATAGACAAACCAAACACTGGCTCTAAATAGGCCGACTGCTTTTTGCACAAGTTTCATGGTCACTGTAGTTTCTCCTATACACTTGGAAATGGAGGGTGAGGTGTGGTGTCGTAATCTGCATCATGACCATATAAATATTTTTTGGGAAAAAAAATACTATTTGCTACAAGAAGAGTTAGATGAGAAAATTGATACCACTCTTGGTAGGCTAAATAAATTTAAAGTCAGCTAGCTTAGCTTAGTTTATAAGCTAAGGAAAAAGGGGGAAACAGCTAGCCTGGCTCTGTTTAAAGGTACCGACACCTGTAAAGCTCACTAAATGACACATTATATCTTTTTTATTATTTCACTCATACAAACACTGAAGTGTATAAATGTCAGTATGCTGTTTTACGAGGTCATATGTTGGACTGGAACAAGGCTAGCTGTTTCTCTTTGAATCCAGTCTTTAAGTTGACCTAAGCTAGCAGGCTACTCTGGGTAGCTCACATATTATCATACAAACATGGCATGAATAGTAAGAAAGTGAATAAGCATGTTTCCCAAAATGTCATACTATATACAGTGCCACTAAACACACTTTAACCTTCATAGAAATGAATAAAATCCCATGTGTGACCATGCTAACTCAGCTAATTCAAATTTTCTCTCTCTTCCCTTCAGGCATGGCTGACTCTGGGGGTATGACACCTTCCACTCAGAAAGTGCTGATCCTTTTCTTCTTCCTGATAGCTTTAATTGCATTGCTGATCTTCTTGTACAAGAAGTTGAACAAGGAGGCCAATGGGGAATATACCATCCGGAACGTAGTGTATAAGGAAGGAGGGGTCAGGGACCAGGTGAGAGGTGCAGCATTAGCTCTGGAGACGCGTCTCGGAGTCCGGCTGTGGCCACGCGGTGATACTGATGAGGAAGGAGAGGAAATGCAAGAAGTCCAAGATGAGGAGGGACAGGTGGAGGAAGGTAGTGGCCAGGGGAGTGACACTGAGGGAGAGAATGAGGAGGAGGAGGAGGAAAATGTGGAGCTGTGTGGTAGGACAAAGGGAAAGGGAGATGACACTGACACAGATGGTAACTCAAGTGTAGGGAGTTCAGAGGCAGGGGAGGAAGCCAGGCTGACCAGTCACTCAGAAGGAGAGACGGGGGAGAAAGGGGAGGAAAAGGAGGAGAAAGTGGGTGATGGGGAAGGCAAAGATGAAGCAAGTGGAGGGGCTGGATTGTTGATAGATCTGAAGCAGTTCTCTGGAAGTGCCACCTGGTCTGCAGGAGGCGAGGGCAAGGACGGTGTTGTGACTGCACTGTGAGAACAGAGTAAAAAGAAACATGAGATACAAGAGAGGCTTCAAAAATGAGCTGATATTTTCTATGCATTTTATTTCCCAACACGAAGGTCTAAATGCTGTTGCACAAAGCCAAGAAAAAACCTAAAACTAGTCACATAGTCTAAAAATACTGGCATCAGGATTAAAAGGTTATTAATGAATGGAGCTGTTATAAATATGCAGGAGCACACTGTATTAGATTTTGAATGTTTGTATAAGAGTTTACCTTTTCTAATGTAAAACCTGCTCAGGCAATTAAGAAATCAAACTTTGTGATATTGTATCTGCCTATTGCATGCTGTATATTGTGGATTGTGGCATATGTTTGTTTTTACTATTTTAAATGTGTTTTTTAAGTCACATGAAAATTAAAAACTAGTTTTTACTGTTTGTATTGTTCTTGGTGTCATATTTAGAACTGGAACAATTAGTTTGTTAAACTAGGAATGGCAAAACATGCAGGCTTCTTCCCAAAAAAAGCACCTGCATAAACTAAGAAGTGTGTGGCATTTACAAATAGTCAATGTCATTTTAAATAAAAAAAAAAAAATACAACATCTTAATTGTACATGTCAACATGGCTGCCTGCCATAATTTAAATAATATTATTGAGGGTAGGGGTCAAATCTTCCATTAAGTGACTTCTGATTCAATTCATTATGTAGCTTTGTTAAATACTTGATTCTCAATTACAACTGTGAGGTTTGTTATTTCTGTATAACAGACCGTTGCTATGAAGAACAGACCATTGATATAAACATAGTTCTGATCATAGACTCTGGAGGAGAAATAAAATCATTGTTAAATCACTAAAATCTTTTTAAAATTATTTAATTGTGTCAAATCATTGCTTTTATTTGGTAGATAACCATGTAACAAGCAGGATACAGTACAGTGAGCAAGTAACTATTGCAAAAAATCACCCTGGCAGGGTTTATTTTGCAATAATGGCCTCCCCACTGTACATTATCCCTTACTTGTTAGTTATATTGTGGCCTAATGTGTAAAAATAAGCTGTTGCCTTTTAAAGTTCAGTAGTAATAATTAGATTCAATGTCCTGCAAAACATGTAGTTCTACATATTGTTGCTCTGTAAGTACACAATGGTGATACATGAAAAAAAAACAAACAACAACAGCAAGGTTACTATACACTCAAAACTTTTCACATACATGTAAATATTCAACATAACTTACTTCCTTGTTAATGAATGTATTGAAAGGCTTCATAAATAGCTGTGAGGCGTTGTGTACTGTCACAGAAAACATACAATGTAACAATTACACATTAGTGTTTTGTCGAGATACACAATACACTACTCAACACATGACCTACATAGTATAAATAGCTTAGTCGTCATAATTTCAGCCAATGGGGATGTAGCTCAGTGGTAGAGCGCATGCTTCGCATGTATGAGGTCCCGGGTTCAATCCCCGGCATCTCCAAGTATTTTCGACTACTTTTTCTTCCCTCTGAGTAAAAAGTATTTCACAAGAAATAAACGGAAGAGTAAACGAGTGAAAGCTGTGTTATTAACGTGAAATCGATACGAAATGAACACAACACACTCCGTTCTGGCGATACAGCGAGCAATGAGCCGTCCAGATGAGAGACGTTCATCATTGGCCAGCCGGAGCACTTGCTCGAATCTGATTGGACGTTGGAGGCCTTCGAGGCGTGGGAGTGTTCACGCACGCGAATGTCAAACATTTATTTTCGCCGGCCAAATTATTTTCAGTGGTGGGTGATGAGAGGTACTCGATCGAGACTATATGGATGTAGCGATAATAAATAAGCTCGAGTAAAAGTAGATTAAAAACATAACTACATAGCGACATATTATCAAATCAATTATGCAAGCAGAAGTCCTGGATTTTACCAAGGAAATTCCTTGGATTTCACCTGACGACTGACAGAAGACAGTCTCCCAGTGACAGATGGATCATTTCTAAAGCACCCAAACTGTTCTACAAATATTTGACTGGATATTGGAGCCGATCTAACCTGGTAAATATTTACTTTGATGAATCTGATCCTCTCTTACAGACAGCACAGATTTGTGATTTTTTTTAAAAAAAGAAAGAAAGAAAAAAATTTGCATCCTTGCAGTGCACGATCAAAGCCAGCCTGTCACAGTAACCTACTTCACGAGTGCCGCACCACCGTGAGCATCCAAGTTGCATTTTCTGCTCTCAGCCTAACTTGATTGTGCCGGAGAAATGATTTCAGTAGACGTCACTCATCTGCATAGGGAGTAAAATGCAACCATCCTGCGAGGCTTTTTGCGCCCTGAAACGCTCTGTATCCTCGCCGTGCGATAAAAGGACCTACTAATTGCTGCATAACCGAAACTACAAACATGGAAGGTACAGTTTGCATGTAGTGTCATCCCGAAAATATATATTTATATCCACAGATAGGAAGGAGACACATCTGGGTTGCAAACTGTCCAAGATGGATGCAGCGCCGCTGTGCGCAGGGATGCACGGTGGAGCGGCGGCAGGGTATCTTTAAATCACCCCATCATTTCGCTTGCATTTATGCCTCCGTGTTGTCAGTTGTGTTTTCTCCACCTTTTTGCAGGAGGAGGATGTTACTAGCATCCGCCGTAGTGGTATGGGAATGGCTGAACGAGCACGGACGCTGGCGGCCCTACAGCCCGGCTGTCTGTCATCACATCGAGGCAGTCATCCGGAGCGACCCGCGGTGTGGTAGTGTTGTCCTCGGCCAGGTGGACTCTCGCCTCTCGCCCTACATCATCGATTTGCATTCCATGCACCAGTTCCGACAAGACACAGGTGAGGAGCAGGGAGGACAGGAGGAGACACGCGAAGGGTGGAGGGTGTAACGGTGTAGCCGGGCCCGAGGTGGAGGCCTTTTTAATGCTCATGTGTATCTTTGCAAGGCTTTATGTTTATTGTGCTCCAGAAGTTGGTGCTGTAGTGGGAGTGTTTTGCTGCAAGGTGCCTTCTTATTTCTGCAGCAATTACATAAATACCTGTTTTTTAATTTTAGATCCTCAAATCTTAGGTCACATTTCACTGAGAGGATTAAAAGACAAAGAGAAATGCTGTGATTCTGAAAGGTGTCAGTGGTGGAGTGAGTCATTCTGGCAGAACCTGTGTGTGTCCAGTCATGTCCAGTCACAGATACAGAGTACTTGTACTTTTTTAAAAACATTGTTACTGTAAACACTATCATTAATCGGGGAGAACAGGGACACAGGAGTAGGGGTGGGTTGCAACAGGAACATGTCATTAAGTGCACATGCAGTATGTTAAGTCCATCGGTGAAAATCAGCCCAATCCAATCAATTTTGCTAAACTTGCAGTACAAAAAATGATTTTTCACTTCAAAAAGTAAAAAACAGAACATGATTTCTATTGTATCGCCTATTTGCCGGCTCAGTGAAGGTTAAATATATCATACTAGCCTGTCTTTGATGCTAGCCAGTGTTAAGATGATGGAGCCAGGAAGGATGAAGAGTAAATGAAGAGTTCTGTGATGATTATATTTGCATTAAATTCCCAGGGTTAGGGTGAGGAAGACTTACTTGGAGGACTAACTGAAGCACTGATTAGCCTTAAATGGCAGAAATATTCACTACGTGCTTGCTTTCTGATCAAATTATTCAACTGTCACAGTAACCCCACATCTGTGTTTTAAAAGAAGGGGCAAAAGTATTGTGTCTGACTCATTTGTCAAAAATACAAAAAAGCATTGGTAGAGGACGTGTATGTTGTTCACGTTTAAATATGGTTACTCTAAATAAATGCATTTCTGTGTAAACAGAGAAATAGGAAAAAGTTTTACTTTCTTCCCTGCTCTCCCCTACTGCTGTTTTTTATTGCAGAATGTGGACATTATGGTTGTATATTGGCAAGAATCTAGTGATATGATACCTATCAGGATACAGGGGTCATGATTCAATATATTGGGATATCTTTTTAATTTTAAATTAAATTAAAAAGATATCCCAATATATTGAATGGTATACACTATCAAATGCATAAAACCTGATTTTAAAAATCATTTTTTATGCAAACAGAAAGGTGAAGATAGATAACACAACACAAAATGAACCACTGCAACAAATTTTCACATGTATTATGATATGATGATTTCTTAAAAAATGATACAGTATCACAAAACATGATATCGTGGTATCAGTATTTTCTTACACCCCTCGTGGACATAAGAAGTCATGTTTCACAAGTCAAAGCTTCATAAAAAGTGAGAGAAGCAGAGCGGTGTGAGACAAAGCCGGGAATTGTCAGTTGTCAGAGTCGAACTTTGGCAGAGACCCCAACATTTCCCTTCTCTCTCAACATTGGCTGACAAAAGCCTTTGTGCAGTTTGTTTTCCAAACCCAGCAGAAGCTGAAATACTGGGGGGAAGCAGGCAGGGTGCCCCAGTCTAAATAGGAGAGGAGGAGGATGTGGGGAGAAGGGTGGGGAGGAATTTCAGGACTCTGAGGTCATTGATAAAATGGGGTCGATGGGAGCACATTTTATGAATGAACTCCTCTGTTGTTTTGTTAAATGTCTATGCATAGTGCTGCACATAATGTATGTCACCAATTCCAAAGAGGTATTTTTCTTATTTTTCTCAGAGGCCTTGTATTTTAAATGCGTAAATGTGCTGTAAGTGTCTAAGTTTAACTGTAAAAGGTACATGTGAAGCGATATTTACAGTTCTGACCAAGGTTCATCTCTCGCTTTGAAATCAAACTCTCTCATCCTCGAGAAATCTTCACACCATTTTGTGTTTCAGACTCACAGGATTTGATATGTGGAGGCTTTACAGTAAGAAGACTCTGTAGAGTTTCTCTGGACACCCTGGGAAAGCAAACACAGCCAGCTTTGGGTCGGATCAAGGCTGCCAGCCAATCAGAATTCAGAACACCGTGTGCTGTTACCAGGGGCAACCTGTTTGCCCAAATTCTTAGCAAGCAAACACAGACATGTTGAATTTGTTAGGGTTGCAATCGACTTGTCCACAGCAAATAGTACCACTTACCTCCTATTGTGACTGCCTCTCATCACCAAGCATCGCGACAGAGGCTGAAGTCGAGGAACAGAGATGCTCAAACTTTATACTTACAGTAGAAGTCTTACACTGAAGCCATAATGTAAAGTGAGCAGGTCATTCTTGCAGGAAAAAAATAGACAGGTCAGTGCAGGAGGGTCTTGAATCTCCTTGAATAATGACTTGTCCACTATACATTATCCTGCTTATGGCATGGCTACATACTTAAAAACATTAATTTGACAAAATATTAATTTAAATATGATTTTATTGCTCCTACAGAGTCTGTGATCAGAACTGCATAAAAGCTTTGTCAATTTTCTCTTTTTCTGTTTCCCGTAGGCTACTAAAATATTCCATGTGTTAGGCTCATCTATTATCTGTCGTCATCTGAAAAGAAAGCAAAATTTTGAAGATGGTTAGAAGACGTATATACAGTATACAGTATCTATAATCATATCTTAAGTCAGCTAAACAGTAGCTAATTAGCTAGCTGATCAACGTCAATTATTAGCTTGCTAGTTAGCTAGTGTTTTGCTCACATTAGCTAACTTAAGATGTGACTATACGTCTGTTTTACAGGTTCCCCAACAACATATTTTAACAATCTTCAAAGTTTTCTTTTCCACCTAAACGAGTCTAGCACATAGCATATCTAAGTACAGGAAACAGGAAAGGAGAAAGTTGATCGAGGTTCTGAACTTGCTCAACTGTCATTGCTGCGGAGAGAAAAAAAGGGCAGGACTTAAGAAAGGTCACTTGACTAATTAGAATTGAATATTTAACAAAGCCCTGTAATAAATGTCTATAAATATCTTCTGACAAGCAGTCACTCTTTCCAAAGTGCTATACATGAAAATGTTGTTGTGACCCCTTCCTTAGGTACCCTTCGACCGGTACGACGTAGCTTCTACGATCCCACCTCAGCGCCGGGCCAGGGCTGGTTGTGGGAGTGGGAGAACGACGCTGGCAGTTGGACAGCATACGACACGGAGGTGGGCATCGCCATCCAGGCGGCACGTGATCGACAGCAGCCCTGGCTGGACCTGGCGCCGCTGGGTTTCTGCTACCTCATTGACTTCGAAAGCATGACCCAAATCAACGGGCAGACGCAGCGCTGCCGGCGCATCCAGCGCCGCTCTGACCTGGCTTACCCGCTGGTGTCCGGGCCCCTGCCTAAATCCCACCATGCCTGGGGGCCCATGTCCATGCCCAGCCACGGAGGACTGCTCGGTGTGGATGTATCTGGAGTGGGCATGGGGATCAGGATGAGCAACAGTGGGACTGGAAATGGGAGTGCGTACCCCAGTGGGGCGCTCCCTGCCTCGGCCATCACCTCCTTGGGACAGCCCTGCGCCTGCCAGCAGTGTATGTTGGTGCTAAGTGTCAAAGCGGGCGCCATGTCGACTGCTCACACTCTGGGTCGGAGGCCGCCACAGACCAAGCCTCCTAGCCCCAAAATCAGCACTAGTCACCCTGTCCCTGGAGGGTCGTACTCACTGACCCTCCCTCGGCCTCCGTCCCTGTCACGCACATATTCTCCCCACAGGACGTCCATAGTTGGGGCGACAGGTGGCTTCAGTGTGGGTGGTATGGGTGTAGGTGGTATGGGTGGCATGGGCGGTCCTGGAGGTGTAGGTATCGTCGGTGGTAGTGGTGTTAGCAGTGCCAGCCTTGGTTACGGAGGAAGCTACACCCACTCTCTTTCCCTCCTTGGCTCAGCTACCGCCGCCCTGTCCATCTCGTCCACCCGTCCCCCTCCTCCGCCTCTCCCCCCTCCTCCGCCACCTCCTCCTCCACCTTCCACCACACTCTCATCTGCCGCCATCTCCCCACCCCACCCCTCCACCTCCTCCTCCCTGTCTGCTTCCTGTTCCGCCCCTACAGTGCCCGCCCCAGGTCCTCCTCTCATCTCCACGGCTGCCTCCACCTGTACGCCCTCGCCTTCGGCCCGAGTTCTGGGTCCAGTGTCTTCGTCTGGTGCTGCTGCCTGCGCAGCCCCTCTTCCACCCCGGTCCAGCCTAGCGGGGCTGAGCCGACCTGCGCTGCAGCGTATCGCCATGGCTCAGTCACGTGCCCTTATCGCCTCTGGGTGAGTAGACAACTGTCTTTTACAGTCCAAAATGTTCAATTTCTACTTACGCAGTTACTTAGATAGCACCCAATCTTATCAGTCAGTCCGCACCATAGTTTATGACAGTAACAAGCCACCTGACTCTGCCGTTCCCTGCAGCTCTAAAGACCATTTTAGCGACTTTCAGCTCGCTGTTTTGGTTTTCTGACCTACAGCTTTTCTGTTTTGGTTCAGTCTCACCACTCTCAACCTCATTTCCAGCTGCTGTTTTCAGTTTAAAAAGCTCTATAAATCCAAAGCGCCCTATCTGCCCGGCAACAAACCTGCAGCGGACAAAGCTGGCTACTAGTTGGTGAACATAGTGGAGCGTTTGTGGTTTAAAGGAGGAAGACAAATGTTTTTCTCACTAGTTGGACAGCAGTCTGCTAATATGCTCAATATAAGAATGTGAGCACATTTATAAACAGACAAAACAAATCACAGAAGGAGAGAAAATATATAAATTATACTTTAAAAAGTATTTAAGCAGTGTAATGGGGAGCATAGTGTGTACAGAGTTTGGATGCCAGCTGGTTAAGGACGTTTTAATGGGCTCTTATTGTTAAATAATTGATGTGACACGGAGTAACATCTCCGCAGAGACTACATCCCTTATCAGTGTACTGTATCTGAAACAAAATGAGACCAGCTAAACAGCATATGTAAGAAAATCAATGTAGACAGGAGTTTCTCATTTGTTTGAACCCCTCATTACACTGTGTGTCTGAGATCAGCGCTCATTAGCATTCATGAGCCTTTAATCTTTGTGACAAAATCCATCAGGCTCGTTCATTTCCATCGAAAAACAATGACGAGCATTCACGACGAACAAGCCCAGCTCTCACAAGTGTTTCACATTCCAGACATTTGTCATGCAGCCACTTAGTGATGAATTTACTCAACGCACACAAACACACACACACACACACAGTTTGTATATAGTTTTCATGCAAACAATTAGGCGATCGAGGCCGCAAGACATCAGAAAAGCCTGGAAATACTTTGTGGCTGTGTGTGTGTGTGTGTGTGTAAGTGAGCGTGTAAGCAATTGGGCTGGTAACCATAGCAACCAGTATAGAGCAGTAGCAGGTTTGCTGAGTTATCTGGATAACTTTGCTGATTAAAACTTCAAGCACCCTCACATCTGATATATTAAAAAAAGGCATGTCTGAGGATTCTACTCAGAAAAAAACACATCTGGAACGGGTCTGCAACATCTGGGATGTTCCCATTGTAAATGAATTCTTAGTATTTTCACCAGTGGTCTTTTGCAGTAGATTTCTCTTGATTAGCATGCATTTTTGCAGAATGGGAAAGTGTCTATTTATAAGTTGTAAAACATCGTTAATAGTCTTGTAGAAGCCATAGATGTTTTAAATTCAGCAAAATGTGAATAGGGTTTGGTGGGCAGTGAGACAGGCAGCCACTTAACTCATCGTCCAGAGTGTGTTACTTCAGAGCAGTGGGCTTTTGTTTTCAGGACAATGGGTTTAACTTTACATTGACAGGCAACAGTTATAAACAGCTGATCGGCTTACAGTGAAGGACTCGCTGTAGCTTGTTATTGTCAGTTTACGAGGTTGCACACATCCTGCACTGCCATGGAGCTCCTGCAGCCTACAAGTCTCTGCCGTGTCTGGGGCGGAGAGGGACGGGTTGAAACAACTCACTTCAACTTTAGATCACATATGAAACAGGATTACAACCTATACCAGACACAATCTATCAGTCAAAGAGGAATATTTTTAAATGTCCTGAAACATATGTGGAGGGGATCTTGGACAATTTGTTACTGATGTGCTGATATAAGTGGAGATCAGACAGTTTACAAGAGTAAACATAAAATCTCCAAGGACTTGAGATGAATTTTGGTGTGTCAGTTAACACCCAAACAATGTGATGTGTGTGACCATGTGGTCTGGAAGCGTTAAATGATGTCAGCATCAATGGTAATGAAGGAAGGAAGGGACAGTATCCGGGTGTCATCGCCAGAGGGCGCTGGTTAGCAGCATGTCTGTGGTCAGTGTTAAAGAGGAGGATCACTGATGTTTCAGAGAAGACTTTTGAAGGAAGAGCGCTGCTGTTTTTTCATTATTTTATCATGATTTCTGTCTGTTTCACAGCTGCTGTTGTTTGTGGAACTTTGTCAGGAGCATGCTACAAATTTTAGCATCTACATTTCACCATATTCTCATCACGCCTCACATATAACATGCAGGAAATTCTCAGATGTGTGTGCGTAACTGTTACTCAATCACATGCAGTCACTCTGTCTGTGTTTGATTGCAGGTCTGCATGGCTGCTTTCAGTGTGATTAAACTTCGAAAAACGACCACATGCCGAGGATAATTTTCTATGTGAGCCAACCCAACACTGCCCCAACAGAGCACCCCGGCTCTATGAATCCTCGCATTAGCAGTCCGGCTAAGCCTCAGATTAATACCAAATACCACAGGCTTAATATTCCTGCTTCAGTAATCTCTGTATTTTGTGTCAGGTGAGCTGTGTGACTGACCCATTCTTTCAACATATCAGGTGAGAGCACCTGCTGCTGCGGCGGTAAAACCGCCAGCGTCACAGATCCAGAGCCGCTCTGATCCCGTCAGCCTGGGATTCCCTCTGCTGCTCATCGCCCTTCTTCTCTCCTTCTGCTTGTTCTTAGCTCAATCTCCTCTTTTGAGATTTTGTTGCTTTATCCCTAAATTCACAACTGGCGCCACAGGAGAACAACAAGTACATGTAGCTGATGAGGCTCACATTTATGCACTGATAAACTGTTTTGTTGATGTCAAACCTTTCAAACAAACCAAATGCAACTCAGAGTATTTTACAAGTGACCAACAAAACGTGGCATGACGTTAAAAAATGGATTTAGAAACTAATGTAAACTGAAACAACCAGGAAACTAATCCCCCCAAATAACTGAGTAAGACGGTGTATAGTTAAGATAATGAAAGATAAATAATTAAATATGAGCCAAGCAATAAAAATGACAATGAAAATAAAATTATAAAATATTTCACATAGTACATGGATTATAGTAAAGCAGAAAAAAAATAAAATAAAATGCAGTACAATAAAATTATGATCAACAGTAAAGTGTTGCCTTCATCAGTCAACATGATGTATTTAACTTTAGTTATTGTTACCAAAAAAACTAACCCATAAACCCATAGACGGACTCAAAATCATTTTATTCCTCAACTTCAGTTGTCCTGAGTTTAGCTGCTAAATGCTCCGCTTTGTTCACCACCAGCTAGCTGCTAATTTTCTGTCTGCCGTTTGCTGCTGAAAATCAGAACAATGAGCAGAAAGACATGTAAATGCACCGCAGAGTTAAGGGGAACTGCAGTCGGTTGATAATTCTTCATCACTATGAGCAACGTCTTTCACATTATACCGATCCATTTAGTGTATTGCTGATAAAAATATTTATTGGTGCAGCTTTAAAGGTACAATATATAAGCATTTTTTACCATTTTAGCCTTTACTGGACAGGATGGGCAAAGACAGGAAATGTGGGGATGAGAGAGAGGGGAGGATGACACACAGCAAAGGGCTGCAGGTCTGAACTGAACCTGCAGCTGCTGAAAAGGACGTCTCCTCTACACATGGGGCTCCACTGACTGAGCCACACAGGCACCTCAAAATATCCAATAAATCACTAAAGTTAACAACAGAATGTGAAGATAGAACAGTTCTGATGTTATCTCAAAGGCCTCTGTGTTCTGCAGAGATATCTACTGGAGATAGCATGCTAATCAGCTAGCTTTGGCCCGTTCTGTCTCATGATATCACTTCACACCTCGATAGGTGAGAGTGAGTCACTGTAGCATCCAGTCTGCCCTCAGTCCAGCAACACGGAGCTGTGGTTTTGTTTTGTTTTTTGCTGGGCTGACCCCGCCATAATCCCCCGCCCAGCCCCGGGCGCTGACTGATGCCTGACCTCCGTCTTGCTCTCGTCCCTGGAGTCCGAGTCACCTTGGCGCCGTAGTCCCTGTCGTCAAACTGGCCTCTGTTGGTCTCTGAGCTTGTGTTCTGTCTCTCTCTGATTTTTTTTTAATGTGAAGAAGTGCAATTAAACAGGACCATTTATTTGATAAAAGTAAATTAGGATGATTCTTTTGTACCTAATTCTAATATTTGTTTCACATTTTGAATAGATCTTAGAATTGAGTCAGACTGAAGTGAACAGCAACAAAACAAAGTACACAACAGATGAGTTATATTAAAAACCTAGAATATTATACATATTATGAGCATCTAAACTTTGAAAAATCTACAAATTGTCTTGAGACATAAATAAGACACAAAATGAGGACATGGCAATAATAGACAAATAATTGACAACAATATGAATAGCTATCAAGGAATTCTGGTTTTGATTTTGTGTGCCGTTGTAGTTTACAGTCAGTGTCTTAAAATAAAATCACCAGAATTACGTCAGTGTAGTTGTGGTTGATAAATATTTTAAATACGGAATTATCTTTTCCAGTTGGATTTGTGAGTTCACTGTTCACATTTGTTATTGTGATGTTGTTGAGAGAGTTTGCCCGCAGTGAAACGAAGCAGATGGTTCACAGAAGAAGCGTCACAGATTATCACAGTGACGAGAGTTGCCTTTGGTCTGCACACCTGTTGTGGTCCTTTCTCTTCTCGCCGCAGCGGGTTTGATTTCTCGAAGTGTGCCGCTGCTACAAAACCTACACTTTGTCATTTGTGCCTGAGCAGAGTTTTTTTTTTCTTCAGTTTCACGGGTTTATCTTCATTTCAGGTGTGACTTTGTATCTGCTAAGTGTGTATAAGTGTGTGTGTGTGTGTGTGTGTGTGTGTGTGTGTGTTGCCATATGCTGCAGCTTGTGTGCCTCTATCATCCGTCAGTCCAGATGGAAGCAGCTTTAATGCCGTTAGATTAGCCGGGATCAAAGAAACGTGACTAGCTGACACCCTTGTTGTTTTCCCACCCTTTCTCTGTTATCACCCACCTTCCTTTAATCTCTTTCATCATATCACTCAAGTTTTCCTGCCTGACGTGCAAATGTCAATCAGCTTATTCACCGTATGCTCCAGTTTGATCTGTTTAACGTGCACGTCAGGTCCTGTGTCAATCACGTAGGGCACGCACACAGGACGCCGACAGGACAGAACGGACACTTTGTTGGTTGGGAAATAAACACATATAGTAACAGAGTACAGTGTAAGCAGATTTACAGGAACTGTACAGTGCAGTAAGTCTTTGTTGAATTATTTATAAGGAGCAGAGAATCTTCCAGCAAGTGAAAACTCTGTGCAGAAATGTACAAAAAAGCTTCAACCTTTTTTTTAATTTTTACCCCAAGAACTGCTGACTGAATCTTCAGATTTTCTAGAAGTTATTATTGACTGATTACCATCAAACAGTCTCAGAGAGGTTTCCCTAAAAATCCATAAACGTCACCACTGTAGATAATTTTTCAAATATTTTTTAGTGGAGATGTTTCAGTGAATCGATTCACCTCTAACAGGTGTCACCCACCTCTGCTCTACTTTACTACTATCATCATCATATCAATTTACAGTTTTAGTGTTGAAATGTATACTTATATTTTTAAAAGCAGTACAATGTGCATTATAATTGGGGCCCGACTGATACTAGATTTTAGGGGCTGATGCTGATACTGATATTAGGGAGTAAAAAAATAATTCTGATATCAATATATCAGCTGATATTCCTTCTTTATATATGTAAAATCCAAAATAACATCAGGGCACCGAAACAGTAAACTTTCACTGATATTTTTAACAACTATAAATAGCTATAATTTTAAAAAAGTGGAACAACTTGAATTAAGAAGGAAAGTCAAATAAATATACATGGAAATACTATTTAAAACAAAGCAGAAAAAACGAAAAAACGCAATTAAAACAATAAAAGACATAATTAATTAACAAGAAATACAGTGGGCGGAGGACACAGTTAATGACTTCTAATGAAAATAGCTTTTAAAAATAATGATTCATTCTTTTATTATCTTAACTATGCATTTAATATTATATTTTTAGTTTCCCCATTTCACAAATGAAGACATAAGACTGAAATGAAGATTAAAGTAACAGTAACACAAAAAAAGAAAAACACATAAAAGAAGAGGAATGACAAAAAGCAGAATAAAATGCACATTAATTTCTAAATTAAGTAAATAGGTACCAGATAAATAGACTGACATAAATACATCCAGCTAGAAACTCGGTGATTCTGGATTTTTGGGGCTGATGCCAATGTTAGGAAGTAAAAAGATTTAAAATTGATTCAACGGCTGATATTTTTTTATAGAGAATATGATATACAGAATATAGTACAAAGACATAAACATTTTTTATGATTCTGAATTGCAGTCAAACGGGATATTTTTTACAGTTTAACAAAAAACTTTGTTCAAATTGACATCAGGGCACTGAAACACTTATAATATATTGGACAACATATTTGCTGATTCTGATACAGCTGTGACAGACCAATATTGAGCTGGTAATATTGGTTGCCCTATATATCAGTTTGGTGGTATAAAGAACACTATTTTTAAACAAAGCACCTCATTACTGCCATGCAAACGTGTATTCTTTTTGCTGAAACCGTGCCCACTGTTCATACTTGTTGGTGACTAAATAAAAAAAAACTTAACAGTGACAGTCAGAGTGGTGACAGTGAATTCAGGGGACAAAAGTAATGGATAGTGTGGACAGCGTTAAAATCTTCCTGTCCAAACCGGGGGTTAGGATTTAGAGATGGCCTGGGGTAAAGTCTTCGCAGTGGCAGCATGTTAGTAACCAGTCATATGTGCTGGAGTCTGTCAACCTTATGGCGGCCTGGCAGCGTGACGTGGCAACGGACAGGTAATCCCTCCTGTGACGAATCTCTGGCCTACAACCAGAGTTCAGTCAACAGATGGGAGCAGGTGGATTAGCCCTATAAAAGAGGGACGGAGACATGACACCTGCACACAAACAGAGGAAGAGAGACGCAGAGACACTGAACACAAGCGACAAGTGGAAATTATTGCTGGGATATTTTGAGTTGTTGCTGTGGCCTTTGGGGCTTTCAAGCAGGAAAAATGACTATTATCAAGACTGGCAGACCGTAAGTACACACCTCTGACTGGACTGTAGTTGTGACTGACTGTTATCATGTGTTTTATACGTGTATTGTGGGCAGAACTGCAGTACAGCAGTAAGTTAATGATGGTTTGACATTGTACTAAAATAAGGGCATGTTACAGCAGTGTGTTGCGGCCACACCAGAAAAACAAAAACAGATCACTATCATGTTATAATTTGAGAAGTTTATTGTTATAACAAGATGTTTTTCATGTATAAATAGAGCCTGACTGATATATTATATCATATATTTTGCTCAATTTGTGTTTAGTTATTGATATTTATTAAAAATATCAGTGACGGTTTACTGTTTCAGTACCATGATATCAATTTGGATTATTGCTCAATTGTAAAATATCCACCATTACATACTGTGTCTGTCACAAATGTTTACCATTTAGAGGGATCTTTTCAAAATTGTGTGTTTATATATATTGTATATACTGTATTTATTTATTTACTTTTATTATCTAATACTGGTATCGGCGTTGGCCCCAAAAAACTCTAGATATTTTCATGTTTGTTTTTCATGCAACTTATCAAGAGATAAAAAGAAAAATTTGTTTTAAAGAAATACAATTTATTTTGTTACAAAGTTAAACGTTTCCTGTTATAACATGATCACTTATTGGTATAAGGTGATAACGTATAATGTTTTCATAAATATTGCATTAGCTGTAACTAAAGATAGTATATAACTTATTCGTCACATGCCGTGTGTCTTCTGCTGCCATATGCATCCTAATCTTAAGCCTCACACAGCAGGAAGTTTACCTGGCAATTATAGGACAGTATGTCAACTCGTGAAGAGCCGCGTCTGTTTGTTTCTCTCTGCATGACTCGGCAAAAGCTCCTTAACCTGCTGACATGATGTGAGCTGGAAGTTAGCATATGCTGCGGCCGGCTGGTTACATGTGACTCATCAGATCTGGACCCTGTGAATCTGGGCTGAGGTGTGTCTCTTAGTGTGTCGGCGACGTGTAGATTAATATGAGTTTGTGTTCTTGTGTTTCAGAGTGCCAACAGTTCCAGTGAAGAACCTGAATGGATCGAGCCCTGTGCACCCTGCGCTGGCAGGTAAATATAACTACACAACCATGTTTTTCCCGATCAGAAGTACTTTCTTCAAAACATGAAAAGAAATCAGCTTTTAAGAACCATCACACTCTTTAAAGCTTGTTGTACTTTCCAGCTCTCACTGGATGTTGATTTACTGCCCTACAGACACCACGGCTAATGACATTAAGCTACATATTTAACCTTTATGTCAGTAAATCCACTGGCCAGACATCACGAGTACAGTTAATAGATAATTCCCTGGATAAACAGCTCATCACACAATGAGGGAAGACCAATTAGTGTCTCACACCCCCTCTGCTGGCTGTTTCCAGGAATTACAGGCATCCTGATGAGTGCAGCAGGTCTCCCTGTCTGTCTGACCCGCCCTCCCAAGCTGGTGCTTCATCCTCCACCTGTCAGCAAGAGTGACATCAAACCCGTGCCCGGCCTGGGCCACTGCTGCCGCAAGACCACAAAGAAACAGGCTCGTAAAGGTGGGTTTGTTGATGATAAAGTGTCTTTTTCACCTGTATGAAATCATACTGATGATGTGCAATAAACAGATCATCATCATATTTTGTGTTTCCGTCTCGTAGGTAAGACCCCCGAGGAGGTGGTGAAGAGGTATCTTCAGAAAGTCCGCAATCCCCCAGAGGAGGTGAGCTATACTTTTTGATGAATTTCAGCTACCAATTCAGTCAAATAAATCCACAACCAGAGACCCAAATATAGGCCAGGACCCTGTTTACCCTCATTGAGATGAAATTCTGTTGAATCCTCACTCTGTAACTGTTAAAAAAACATAAATATGTATGAAAACTTATAAGTAACATAAAGAAAAAACATTTTTAAACTGGACAAGTCATAAATTGTACTTGTCCTCCCACCTTAGGACTGCACCATCTGCATGGAGGCCCTGGCCGGACCATCGGGCTACAAAGGCCCCGGTGTGGGTGGCATCTCTCGGGCCGAGTCGGTGGGTCGCCTGGCGCAGTGCGGTCACCAGTACCACCTACAATGCCTCGTTGCTATGTACAACAATGGCAACAAGGATGGCAGCCTGCAGTGTCCCACATGTAAGACCATCTACGGAGTCAAGACTGGCAACCAGCCCCCAGGCAAGATGGAGTACCACGTCATCCCCCATTCGCTACCTGGACACCCAGACTGCAAAACCATCCGGATCATCTACAACATCCCTCCTGGCATCCAGGTAAAGTACCAATGTACCAAAGCACATGACACTAGCAAGTGTTACTGGCTCTTCTCAGATGACGTGACAAACTTTTGTCTTGCTGTTTAGGGCCCAGAGCACCCAAATCCAGGCAAACCCTTCACTGCCCGTGGGTTCCCCAGACATTGCTACCTCCCTGACAGCGAGAAGGGACGCAAGGTAAACCAGAGCTCTGCTCTACTGTCTAATTTCATGTGTGGTTTCATACTTACGTGAGTGGATTTTGGCGAAGGGTCCAACTGCTGTCCTCCTGAGGCCTCAGTTCTTTGAGCCAGTGGGGTTTGAGTTAACTTTCACTTACTTTGAAATAAGCAATCTGATTACCAAATCTTCATTTGTATTAGATCCACAAGATCTAATTATAGTTGCACCATAGAGGGATTCTCCTTTAGAACCACTCATAGGGGGTTCTGGTTCAAGGTATAAACCTTTATGTTGGGTTCTAGGGTTAACTCTCTGACTAAACCTATAAAACCTATAAAAGAAAAGGATAAAAAGGATTTTAGGAGGACATGTACAACTAGTTTTTAGCATCTTTTTGTGATAAAGTGTCTGTATCTTTTCTTTTTTTAATCTCTTTGTCCAGGTTCTGAGGCTTCTTCTGGTAGCGTGGGACCGCCGGCTCATTTTCTCCGTGGGGACGTCCAGCACCACCGGCGAATCAGACACAGTCATCTGGAACGAGGTGCACCACAAGACGGAGTTCGGCTCCAATCTGACGGGCCACGGCTACCCCGACCCCGGCCACCTGGACAACGTCCTCGAGGAGCTCAAGGCTCAGGGCATCACCGAGGAGGAGTGTCTACCCAGAGACTGAGCAGAGACGTTCGAGACACTGAAGACACGAGAAAACCAGAGTCTGTAAACACACGGTCCTGGGGAAGGGAGCTGGACGGACGAATCATTTTGAAAATCTGATGAACTTTTCCCACCAGAGATGGAAAACAACTTCAAATATCAAAACTCTTTACAGGAACGCTACAGAAATTGTTTCAGCAGAGTTTGCTGAGAATAAAAGTTCTCTTACAACTGCATGAGTCAGTTTTGGGAAATCATTTTTTCTCCCGATGCAGTAACAAAGTGTCAAGATCGCAGATGTTATTCAGTGAGACATTTGAGACCACTGTGCACATACAAGTCAGTGTTAGATTATTAAAAAAAACATTTATACTGTGAGACTTCATATCAAGAATGTAACTTAAGTGAATTTTGCTGAATTGATGAAGTGTTTTGCCACTACTACTACTGCTGCTATGTGGAAATGAAAGGAGGTTAAACTGGAGAAAAGATGAGAAATGGGGTCTGTAAGTTTTTTTTTTGAAGTGTTAGTCCACAAGCAGAAGAAACTCTTCACTGCAGATAAATATTTCAAGTGTATAACTGGATATCTGAGCATGAATATTTGCTGACCTCTAGTGGTACTTTTCCAGAACTACATTCCTTTTTAGGTTTGATTTTTATTAAATCGTATTGTTGTATATTATGAATACTTGATATATTATATGATATTGTTTCCATTCTGTCATGTTTTTATATTTTAATTTTACATTTTGTTTTATATGGTGTGTTTCTTTGCATTGTTTTTGGGTGTGGCGTGACAGACTGAGATGCGGGGTGAGGTGAAGATAAGCTGCTGGTGTACCAGAGTTTGCCTGACACTTTATATGTCATTTACCAGCCCCTTTCTTTAATTCAAAAAAAAAAAAAGACCATTTTAAGTATTTTGTATTTGATAAGTTCTCAAACTGACATTCCTTAATTGTTCTGCCCTCAGAGCATGGGTGCGTTTAATAGCTTTCTATGTCTTCTTGTATCTGCGTTAATGTTAAAGGACTGGTAGAGGAAAAGCTACTACGGATTATACCATTCCCCCCAGGAGGAGTAAATTCCCAAAAAGCTAGGATTGGACCTCCTGCCTGAGCTCAGATTTGCACAGAGCTTTCTACTTAGTATCAAAATGGAACTGGACAGCTTGTATCTACTGTATTTTTGTGTAAGACACACACACACACACCAGCCTCAAATGCTCTTAATCACACTACAAAATGTGCTCATCAAGTTGTTTTTTTTGTCATGATTAGTTTTTGCCATGAGCAGGCGCAGAAGACTATCTCTCGTTGTGGATCGAGCTTTGGCCAAAGTGGTCCAGTCAGTTTGCATTCGGTCCAGTGTGGACCGGTTTATTAAGAGGTACTGTATGCTAGATGAGATGTACAAGGGTATGTGCTGACATACTAATGTAGGCCAACATTAAAAGCATTTATACTTTATGATACTTTATGTATGCACTGTACTGTATGTATGTGTTTTATGTGCACAAATTTGCATTAAACGTTTTTCTAAGGTTCAAAGAGAAAACAGAACTTTACTCTTTCATTTCATGTAATGTTGACTGTGTGATGTTTTTTTCAGTTTCTTAAATGTAATGGCTTTTTTATTAGGGTAAAATGAGACTATGTAACTTTTGACACATGGTAGCCACAAGTGACCAATACAAGATGGTTAATGCTAAAACATAGACCTTTTTCATGGCAGCCATATTGCCATATATACAGACCCTTAATTAGGATCACTGCTAACACTAACACAAGTAGAGAAGAGCAGTTAAGTCAACAAACTGCTTCTTCCCAACAGTATCTTTCTATGTATTTCATGTCATTCTCTATGCATTTGTTCATGTTTTGCAAAGGGTTTAACCTGAGCCAAGCCATAAAACAATGACAGCAATCTTACCACATCCATACAAAGTTAGCAGCATACATCTGTTTAAAAAAGTAATAATATGTATAGTTCAAGTATTGACATTGGTATCGGCAAGGAAAAAATAGTATTGAACATCTCTACTTTAAAGACAGAAAATGATGTGAACCTGTGAACGCTACATCTCACAGTATGTTTCACTCAAATATTTTGGACCTAAATGCATCATGAGTTTGTTTTTGAAGATTCCCATCACCCTTTATTCTCATCCTCATCCACTGACTTTTCCACTTACCATGAAATAATGCTTTAAAATTTTAAAACACAAAATTCTGGCACAGCAGTTTAAAGAGTTTTAGAGTTTCCTCGCTGGTTCAGACACACCATCCTCGTGGGTTTTCAGCTTTTTAAATCAAAGTCTGCTCAGCTGTTGCACTGCTGAGTTTGCTGAGAAACCACATTTTCATTTGATTTGAGTCTTTTTACAAATATTCAATGAAAAATTTAATAAGTTGGCAACAAAGACTGCAGAAACTAGTCACAGTATTCAGCACAGTTTCAACAAATGCATAAATATCATCACTGAATATTGTAATATTTTAACACTGAAGTGTACAGTGGTTTTCAGTTTTCAGACCTGCATTCACCTGCACACTTTATTGTGTTATAATTTCATTCAAAAGATTACTTTTTTGCCAATACATCTACAGACAATCACCTATAATGACATATATTGTGTAAAAGCAATTTTGACTTCTTCTATTATGAGTAAAATTAAATTAAAACATTAGATTTTGGTTAATGTTGTCATATAGTTAGATTTTACACTGTAGTTAGATTTTATAGAAACCCCACTACTAACCCACTACTGACTTCTACTTGTAGACATGAGTGTCGCATGACCAGTTTATCTGTAGATTAGTCTGGCTCCTGGATTAGTAGTCTGGATTACTTCTACCTTAATGAATGAAAAAATATACGGAGATAATTAAACACAATTATAGTGGACCCCAACAAGAGGATTCGGTCACGATATTGAAATAAACAAGGGTTAGTGGGCAGCTGTGACAGTGAAGTGCCTGAAATAGTGAGTATTTATTTAAACACAAGCATGTAAGACTTGCTTTATGACTTATTTAAGAAAAAAATGTGGATTTTTTAAATGTGGAAAATCATCTATACCTGATAATACCTGAGCAAAAAGTGCCAAGGATGTGATATTTTACCTTAAATAGGAACCCATACCCAATTTTTTTTTTTTACTTTTTGAGGCCTTTTAACTGCACACTGGAGGAACCAGTGAAAAACAAGAACACACACACACACACACAGAAAAAAAAAACCTTTAACAGCAACTTTCATTTGCTCCTCCATTTCTGCAACAGTGGAGCTTAACATTCGTCTTAAGTGACAGATGTGATGGATTGGCCAAAGCTGCCAATTTGCGGTATGAAAATGCACCGGCCGCCTGTCAGGCTACTGAGGAGCAGATGGGTTAAGGGTCTAATCAGGCCAGAACTGAGTTAAGCTGCCCTGACAGCAACTAGTGGCACTAATAAAGATGAAGTGAGGACGGACGACTTGGACAACGCATTACCATTCCTGTATTTTTCAGGCACAACAAAGCAGGAGGTGAAAATGCTGCTGAAAAGGAGTATTTGGGGGTTTTACTGTCTGTGTATTTGTGTGGTTTTGGTTCATAAACATTCCTGAAAGAAAAACGGGAGGAAGGGAGAGGGAGCTAGAAGGGGGGGAAAAAAATGCAGATAATAGTATGCCTGAGATGGGGGTAGACAGAGATCCGTGCCTCGCTGAGACCTGAAGGGAGGAGGGGTCTGTGACTGGTCTGAGAAATCCTTCCTGCAGGGGTCCATTGTCTACAACCCACAGCTATGAATGGAAAGCTGATTACAGCAGTCAGCATTTTGTATCCCATTGCAGGGGTGCAAAACTAGACGTTGCCATTTTGTCTGCTGTTATTTCCACCTAAAGTTTCTCAGTGAAAGGCTTTTTCTTTTTGCTTTTTAGCTCTAAACTGCAGGCTGGAAGTGTTTTCCTCTTTTCTAACATCACACCAGATGAAGCAAATCCTCCCTCTCCCCATCTCAAAATGACTTGTCTATTATTAAAAGCTTTTAAATGGAGCAGTGTGTTGGCTGACTACCAAATCCATTGCCTTGTTGCCAGGGAAACACATACCCGTGGTCTCGGCTCTCGGTTTTTTTCCCCCCTCCTCCCCAGAGGCTCATATTTCAAAACTGTCAGCAATCTCATGCGCTCACACTGCCTCCTTTCAGCTAAAAGCTTTTTGTGTTGCCAGTGGAGCAGCCATGGAGGGAAAAAGGAGAGTGGATGGGAGTGGTTAGAAGAGAGGGAGGGAAAATGAAGGGCCTCCCTCACTGTTGCCAAGGCAACTTGATGTCACCGTGACATCACACACCACTAAAAGCTTTTAACCGGATTCCTCTCCTGCCTTAGGCCCCATTTTGAGTGCTCTTTCAGCTAGGCTAGGGGGAAGGGCACAGGCAGGACGGTGTGTGTGCCTGCTTGCATGTATCACTCCCCTCACTGCAGATTCAACACAGTAAAAGACTTTCAAATTCAACCTCTAAAGATCCTGCAATACACAGCCTGCGCAGGGCCAAGAGAACCATTTCAAACATGGCAACAGAGGACGCTTTCAGCTACCTAATACCAGGCCACAATGAGAAACACAGGCGGGCCCCGAACTGGACCGACGGCGAAATGAAAGCCCTCCTGTACGTGTGGGAGGAACACCACAACGAACTGAAAATGAGCAAGAGGAACGCCAAGGTTTACGAGAAGATGTCCCAGAGGTTTTTCCAGCTCACCGGAGAGCAGCGATTTAAAGAAGAGATCAAGATGAAAATCACCAACATGTCCTTCCAGTACAGGCAAGTGCACCACATCCAAATCAGAGTTATGACCTCAAACTCCAGCTGTTGCATGACTTTAAACATCCTATTTTTGATCCAACAGGCGACTGAAATCCGCAGCCACTGAAAGTGGGCATGTACCGGACTGGCCGTACTATAAGGCCATCGAGAAGATCCTCTCCAGGCCTCTGGAGAACGGGCGAGTGAGCTCCTTGGAGTTTCAGTCCTCCACTGCAGGTCCGTCCACTTCATCCCAGTCTACAGATAACCTGGCGCCCCTGTCAGAGGAGGGCATGATGGGATTCCTGCCAGAGTACACAGGCTCCTCAGATGAGATGGAGATAAAACAAGAGGTGGACTCTCTGAGCTCTGACAGTGAGCACACACAGGGCTCCAGGTAACAGGAACCAGACAAGACACACGTGGTGTGTGTGTATGTGTATATGTATGTGTATGTGTATATGTGTATCACTGATAAAGGTAATGACAGGTTGATTAAACTTTGTATTCAGTTAATTCAGGGAAAGAATCAAAGTTGTTCCTGTTCAACTTAGCTGAGCCTGTACCACTTTACTCCACCATGTTATTACATGTATTTCCTGTTGCTCAAGTAAATGTATTGTACAACAAAAAATATAGACCTTAATTATAGACATAAGATTTAGGACACAAAATGTATTCTTCTTTATGGTTTCCATTCAGGTTTGTTTATATTTACCTTGAACTAAATGTAATGATTGGATCTGAAAGTAGCTTAAACACACCAAATCATGAAAATTTAATTGCTACCTTGCCTTGAACTGAATATAATTATTTACAGTTTCATTAATATGTGATTCATGAATCAGAAGCTCAGATGGCAGACTACTGACTACTATAGCTGTTTTTATTATTATTATTATTATTATTTCTCATTGATTACCTTGAACTGAACACAATGATTTCCAGTTTCATTTATATATGTTGTAACAGTAGAAGTTACTGCTACTGAGCTAAGGCTAGTTACCTTATTAGCATGACTAGCCTAGCTGTTTTTATTTAGGTGCTGCCTAATTTGTGTGAGATAACAAACTAAACTATGTCAGTTTATCAAATATAATATTTATTGCAATGACAGGAAATGAAACAATTTAACTTTAGCACAGGCTAGGCTGGGCTTAAGTGTTAGCTGTGTAGCTTCATGTGTAGTTCGGTGCTGAGCTGTATTTTGTGGTAACTGAAAATTTCCACTTTCAACTGATACTCAGCTAAGGCTAGTTATCTTTTTAGCAGGTCTGGTTTAATTGTTTTTATCCTCTGTAACTGGATTTAGCTGCTGCTTTATTTGTATAGGATACCAAACAAAATGACCATGATGTTATTTTATCAAAAAATATATATATTCAATTATAAGAAACAGCCAAGAGAACAAATTAAGTAAATTTAGCTTTAGCACAGGCTAGGATTGGATTTCATTCTCTCTCTTGCTTTGGTGTCAGCTGTGTACTTAAGCATTTGGTTTTATGTATAGCTGCAAATTGTACATGCAGTTTTCTTTGAAATAATAGCAGTATAGTGTCCATGCATCACTGCCAATTCAATTAGTTAATTCGATATTTTGCGTTTTCTGGTTTCTGACTTGTTCTGGCCTGTTGTGCTATTTATCCATCTAGATTTTAGAGATAATGTCTGTAGAAATGTCTACTTTCTCTTTAATAAAATGGAACTAGCTTGTGATGATGAAAAAGAAAAGAAAAACTCAACAGTAATGTCTCTGACCCAGTTACTATAGATAACCCAGCAGTTTCATGTAGGAATTATTTTTTTTTTGTACTTAACCATATCATCATGCAGAAGGAAGCGTCCACCTACTCATAGACGAGAGGTTACAGCTTTGCTGAGGAGGATACCATCAATGTTTGCATCCCACGTTGTTGAGCACCACAAGCCGCATGCCATCTAGTTCTATTATATTTGAGAGAAGGCACTCATCTCTATGGCTGACATCTTCAAAACCCAGCAACTTGCAGCAAAACAATTTAATGGATAAATAGCACCACAGGCAAGATGAAAAATATGTAGGGTACTGTCTGCTCTAAAAGGTCCATTCCCTGTTTCTCCAGCTCTCACCCTACTTCAGCCAAGAAAAGGCATGCCAACAAGCACCTCTCCATAAAGAAAAAGAAACTGCAGGTGATGCAGGCCATGCTGCAGCAACAGAGGAAGTCGGGCCGGGCCATAGAGGAGACATGCAGGGAGGTCCGTCGGGTCATGCACCAACAGAACCTCCTCCAGGTCCAGTGTCTGCAGCTGCAGGAACGTATGATGAACCTTCTGGAGAAGATGATTCAGCCTCCCCAAGCCTCGACAGCATCATGGAGTCAGACCAGTGTCAAAGATCCAGGGAAGCCATGTGTGTGAGGGTTTACGACTGTCTCGAAGAGATTGTGATCTTGCCTCATCTATAGCCTCGTTGAAGCAAAAATACTAAAGTGTATGAGAGATTTTAGTTTAATATCAAACATCAAGGTTTATCGTGGTGCATATGTCAAAGCTCTAATCAGTAGTATAGAGCGGTATGAAAATATGCTATTACGATTTCTGAAGGTGTCGTCAGCCTGAATAATCATTCATGGAAGATGACCATGTTAAAATCATAATGACATATGCTGGCACCTCAGCATCTGCTGTAAATCAGGCTCCAGTTGGAGTTTTTATTGTAAGGGTAATTTTATCAGATCCTCTTTCTTGATTATTTGTCAAGTACCCTATTAAAATCACTGTGGGAACAACTGCCTTGAAAAAACAGACTCATCTTGTCACTTCACTTTTTCACTGTGCCAAGATAATTACAAGTTAGGAAGGTTTGATGCCAAAACAGGGCAATTTGTAGCATTATGAGCCAGGAGTTGAGGCAATAATCCCTGCTGTTATTGAAGTGACAGGAAAGGAGCTGTCAGCAAATGGCATCATAACCACACAACTGCAGCCCTCAGACATGTTGTTTTTGTGCTCAAGAGCACCCTGTTTTCAGCTGACATAACTGTCCAAGGTGAATCTCTGTGACTCTCCTCTCTGCAATAAATACAAATCTGACGGGTCCATTAACTCATTCTTCTGTTCATACTCAGCATCTTTGAACTGTGCGTCATCAGTAACCACACAGAGTACCACTCTCTCTGCACAGCCCACCCTTCCAAAGTCCTGCCCCTTTTTGGAACCTCAACTGTCTCCTCTCCCATTTCCTGTATTTAGATATGCTATGTACTAAACTTGTCTATATTAAAAAGAAAAACAAATTTTGAAGATGGAAAAAGATGTTGCTGGGGAACTTATAACTTATAAAAATAAATATAGTCACACACTAAACAGGCTAATGGTTGCTCTGTAGTAAAACTCTAGCTAACTAAGCTAACTAATATACATCAATCATAAGCTACCTAGTTATAGATAGCAAAATGCTAGCTTATAGCCTAGCTTATCTACATCAATTGCTAGCTAGCTAGTTACATAGCATTTTCATAACATGAGCTAACTTACTAACATTATCTTACATTAGCTAGCCATGTACAAAATTTGGGTTTCTTTTCAACATAGATGTGCCTAGCACATAGCATGTCAAAGCACAAGAAACAGGAAAGTTTGATGATGTGCCACTGAGTGCCAAGCTTGCTCAACTGTTACTGGAGCACAGAGCACAAAGGGGTGGGACTTAGGAAGGGTCAACTGGACTGAGGACAAACAAACAACATATTGTTCAATATCGGGTGGCATTGTGCTTTTAGAACTAGATATATGAATGCTAACTTCATGATAGGAACAGAAAAACAAATTTCCTTTGCTGAGATTTCAATACTTTAATATGTAAAGATGTCTTATTCCTATTTGCATTTCTGCTGAATAAAACAAAATGCACAGCCTATAGTCATTTCTTGTCTTTCATTGTTACTGCAAGATAATTACTGAAATGCAAAACACACAGAAGGTAAGGCCTGATAGAGCCAAAATCTTAAGGTCTTTGCCTTTCAGCCTATTTTAAGAGGATTTGGAGAAACTGGGGATTAAGTTGGTTCCATCACACTCTACACCCACTCCATGGAAGTCACTGCTTAATAAAAATGAAAATGCAATACTGTTAGTTCAGTGACTTGATTTGATTTATTAGGACCTGTTTTAGCGCACTGCCTAATATTCTGAGAGCCCACATTTAAGCACAATAATTCATAAAATCCAACACATAATTAACGGCACACATGTATCATATACTGTACATAAACACACGCATTATAATGTACTTATTTATACAATATTCACCTACATGTACATAAATAAAATAGCAATACTCTAAACCTACTGACAATACACTAGTGTGATGATAATTACATTTTGCAGTCAACAATCCAACTGCAGTGCTGTTTTTGAGTGAGTTACTATAATTAATTTCATAATTTAACAGTTCTGAAACATTCAAGATATATACCAAATATTACAACCTGTTATGTTGGTGTTTCCAATAGCAAATAAAAAACAAAGTGTTGGGGTGCTTATCTTTATTATTCCCTCTTTTCTGCAGCGTGTAGGCTGCACATGTGTAGTAAAGCCATGTGACAGTGTGTGCAGCCGTTGCAGCCCTTTGACCAGAGAGGTATTGTTTACAGACTATGAATGTGCAGTTAAGTGCTGCTGCTCCAGTGAGGAAGAGACAGGGGGCGACCCACATGCATAGTGCTGGAGGGATACTTAAGTAATAACAAAAACATACAAGACCACGGGTAAGACGTATATATTTATATATGTTCTTTAATTATAGTGAGAACTTACCATTCAATGTGTTGTCGGGCGATTTAAAATTTAATGTGCTTCTTTGTGACACGTGTTACAGAGCGTACAACCTGTTTTAAATCCCAATCTTTCTATATTTAAGTGGCTTTGCTTATTTAAGAAACCCAGGCTTTTAAATTTGGTTTACTTTAGCACAAAATACAGTACATCAACTTGTCATCGGTGTCAGCCAATAGCGTCACTCCATTCGTTTGAATATCAAACGTGACAGGCGTGGTGATTGGCCAGTACGGGACGTCCCACGCTGCAGAGACGTTACGCTGTCATGGTTACAATGAAAGACGCTTTGTGACCGCCGCCGCCGCGGTGTGTGAATGGGAGGTGGTGCTCTGCGCGTTGCCATATGGACTATTGAATCACGGCAGAAGGAAATGTTTTTGAATAATTGAAAAAAAGGACCTGTGATGTGAAAAATGTAACCGTTTGGAGTCTAAGCAACGTGGATGTAAATACCGCGGGAGTTTTATTGAGGAACTTTTCACCGCTTGGAAAGGTAATTTCAAAAGTTAGTCCTCAAACAGCCTCGTTTTGGTGATAGTTTCCGACTTTGTGTGGCGTTACGTTGTACTAGCGTAACATTTTATAACTTTTTATGACTGAAAAAGAGGGGCAAAAGAAATCCACATGGCTTCGCCAGGTGTTTCCGCTTTTGAAAATGTTTCACTTGTGTGGTTAGTAGAGTATTGGAGCATTTAAAAACAGTGGTTGACTTAAACCAAAGAATCTGGTTGTCATTTAAAGTGTTGTTGGTGCCAGCTGGCACTCTGTTTTGGGGGAGTGGGCGGGTGGAGGGGTGGATGGGAGTAATTTGCAAGCTGTGTTTGGACATAAAAGCTGTGTGTGTCTTATCTCTGACAGATAATTGGTATAATAAGATTGATAGCAGTGTTTTACTTGGTTTACAAATTGGTTTAGTAAGAGCGAAAACACTTAACTTTATTATGTGTGTGTATTTCGCTAAGTCTGTTTTAATAAATGGTCTCAATAAAAACTGTTTTATTCAAGAATGAGAGAATATAATAATATGCTGTGTAATGCAGAGCTGGAACAATCAGTGGATTAGTAAATTGCCAGAAAGTAATTCAGCAACAAGTCTGATGATTTAATAAATATTAAAGAGCAAAAATACCTGGTTACAGCTTCTCAAAACTGCAGCATTATTTGGTCTCAGTTGGCTCTTACCTAAATGTCTTTGTTTGGACATCATATTTGACTTCGGGGTAGATGGCCCTTTGTCATTATTTTGACCAAGACCTAACAAATTTTTATTGATAAGGAATTTGACCAATAAACTGATAATAAATATGGCTGTTAGTTGCAGGTCCAGTATCATTTTTTAGATAGAGCTTCAATGACTGGTTGATCAGTCAATTAGTCTATCAAAAGGAAATCAATTGCAAACTATTTTGTTACTCGATTAATAATTTTGGTAAATTTTCAAAACAAAAGTGTCAAAGATTTGTTGGTTCCAGCTTCTTAAATGTAAGGATTTGTTGCTTTTCTTTGTCATTTATGATAGTAAGTGAAGGATCTTTGTGTTTTTTGAAGTCATCATTTTGTGCTTTGGTAAATTGTAATGAGAATTTTTCACAATGTTTTCTCCATTTTATAAGATAAACAATTAATTCTGAAAATTATCAACCAGTAATGAAAATAATTGTTAGTTGCAGCCCTACTAAAAATTCAATTTAAGACTAAAAACTGTTAAAACTGTTTTGACAAGAACAAACAATTTTTCATTGATGACCCTAGTAAAATACTTCAAATTGGAAATTTACCACAACATGTCTCACTGAAAGCTGATTAGCAGCTGAATTATTGTACTGTCCTGTGTGTTTATTCTTCTGTTTTTATGTTTTGCTCTCTTTATGTAACTGTAGGATGACAACAACACAATAGTGTTGGCAACCTGCAACTGTTTCAGTTCCCACACACTGCAACCTACAACAAAAGATGAGGATACAGGGACAGCCTGAGGGCGTGAGGAGGCGTCTGGATTTAAATACAATCGGTGAGCTCAGGGGAGTTGAGGTCATCCGCGGTCGAGCAGGATATGGCTTTACTATAGCAGGACAGAGGCCATGTCTGTTGAGTGGAATCCTGGAGGGAAGCCCTGCTGATCTCGTGGGACTAAAACAGGGGGATCAAATCATGGCCGTCAATGGAACTGACGTGTCTACAGCTTTGCACGAAACTGTGGTACAGTTGATTGGCAGCTGCAAAGGACCCTTGCGGATGGTGGTGCACGGTGAAGGCCGAATCATGGGGAATCCTATCTTGAACGATGCAAAATTTGGGATTGGCCAGAAAAATGGTATTTACCAAAAGGCGGCTGTTCTGCGCACTATCTCGTATGATAATTCAGGCAATTCCTCCTTTAACTCAAGTCATGCTGTGACCACCAAACAGAGGCCGGTGTCAGAGCCAGACATGTCACAGTGGTCACAACAGTGGAACTGTTTAGCCGAGCAGACGAAGGGAGAAACTTCCAGAGTTGGGGACACCGACTCTGTGTTTACAGACACAGAAGAAGCAAGTCCAGACTGGAGTATTTTGAACGTGACTTTGGTGGTGGGCTACCTGAGCTCCACAGAGCTGATTTTAAACACTACAGAATCAGAGGACGACTGCTTAAAAGCCATTCGAGAGCGAATACGACAGCTGGGAACAGAGCAGGATACCCACACCCTGGTGATGATGAAGATCATGTTCGACTGCGTCCGACTTTGTGACGACACAGGTGCTGTTTTGGCAGCTTTTCCGACTGAGAACCTGGTTTTAGGGGCTGTGTGTGCTGAAGACCCACGCTTTTTTTGCTTGGTCACTACAGCACATATAGTGAACGGCCATGTACCCGAGGATGCTCCTCTGCGGGCCTCCTGCCATGTTTTCTTCATTGACCCAGAGCTGGGAAACCACGAGGACCACATAGGCATCGCCAGACGCTTTGGCTTCAACTGCACTCCAGATCCAGATGCCTTGGGCTGCTTGGAATTCCCTCAGATTCCCCCAGATGTTCTTCACTTTGTCACAGTCCTGTACAGTGACATGGGGGAGCCTGTGGAGAGGCTTCGAGCCAAACTGGACATGGAGGCTCAGCAGCAAGCCAGGGAGAACGGCAGCACCGGCAAACAAGGCAGTGCCAGCAGCAATGGGGACAGTGGGATTGGAAATGCGTCCCCCCCTGAGGAGAGAGCGGACAGGGATTTCCCTTCCACAATCCGAAACCACCCTGGGGCCCACCTCCCCAGCTGTCCATGGGATTATCCTCCGGCTGAAGACCTCACCCCAATAAACCTCTCCAAGAACAGCCAAAAACTTAATCCAGAGCACAGTATCAGTATACATTCCCTTTCAGAGTCACTACCTGGCCCCGATTCCCTCACTAGCTTTTACGGAGGTCCCCCACCCAGACTCGAGTTTCAGTTTAAGCCCCCACCACCTCCTCAGCCTGCTTTGGATAAAAAAGCAAACTTCTTCGCAGATCCTCTAAGAAGTAGCCAGAGGTGGTTCTCGAAGCCAAAGTGGCCAAAAGCCCTCAGTAGTGATCCTGAGCCTCAGGTGATGTCCAACAGCAACTGGTGCTCCAGTGTTAGCCTTAGCAACCTGCCTCCCCCCATGAGCCAGATCCCCTCAGACAGGTACCGGTCAGCAGAGGTCATGATGCTCCCTCCCAGAGAGGAGTGGACCAAAAGGTTTCTTGAACAGAGAGAGAAACAGCGAAAAGATACCAAACATGTGAGTATTTTTAATGTTTTCATTTTAAAACTGCATTCAAATGCATAATCTTCAACATTTTACTCAAAAAAACAATGTACAGACTCATATAAACATAATCCCTCACCTATGAGCCACTTGTGTAGTATTGTCTGTATCTGCAGAGACTCTGCCCTCTGCCTGTATTTCCTTATTTTCTCATTATTTTGCTGCACTCAGGACACTTTAACAACCAAAAAACATTAGCAAAAACATAACTGATAAATTTAGCAGAGAAAAATACAAGTACAATACAAAACAAACAACAGAAAACATGTTGAGTATCCGAGAAGTTCTTAAATATTAATGTGACCGATTCATATTTGCATTACCAGCTAGGATTGTGGGGGATAAAAAGCTTGTTAACACTGGTACCAACCAGCTAACCACAAGTCAGTAAGCTGGTACAGGTACTGTGATGCAGCATTTTACACTACACTTTACAGTTTTTGGAAACACAGGTGCATGGTGGAGGAAAATAACAGGACAAAATCAAAACGCCATCTTTGCTGAAGTTTGAATATGTGACAAATTACAGATTGCCACTTTAATGTTTTGATTATAGATGAAAAGATTTTACTCATGGCTCTTTATCTTACATCAAAGCTTGATTTGTATTTAATTTTTCTAATTATAACTTTGTTTTTGCTCATATATATAATGTATCATTGGAATGTTGTAGCCATGTGTTAATGAGAAATCCTTACACACGGTGAAATGAAATAGTTCCATTGTAAGCACAGGCAGGAGCATCTGTTTCTGTACTTCATTCATGTTTAACACAGCGACACAGGAAGTATTAAATGGTCACATAGAGTCGAGTTTCCAGACACCGAGGGGGTGTTAGTTAGTAAGCCTGCTTTTGGTGGCACCTAAAATGAAATACAAAACCACTATTTCAGCAGTCAATTGGTGCTGAGTGTGAATTGAGCTCAGAAAGCACCTGTTGTAACTCAATGATGTCATTGTGATAAATGTGAGGAGAGAAGGAAGCAGATTTTTGTTTTCATGCTACTGTCCTTGTTGCCCACAAGATGGCCCTGTGTGTCCGTGTAGTGCCGGAAATGAGCCTCCTTCAGGAAATCACTGAAGTGTTTGCAGTGTGTCCATATTAGTTTTTCTCAGCAATTAGTCAACATGAATGTGAACATGTTTTTTGTAAACAGCTACAAATCAAAATTGAGGGCATTCAGGTTATGTCCAGTGTGTACTGGATAAAGTTCAGCCACAAAATGTATAGTTTTTGAACTTAGTTACAGTAATTATTGGTGTTTTTAACCTTATTACTGTAAATATTTGGCTGTGTTTATAAACCAGAAGTGTTTTGTGTCTCTGGCCCCCGGCTTGCATTAGATCAGAAAGACGACAATCTTGCACAGGAAGCCAGGGAAATTACAGGGTAGAGCCCGTGCCATGCAGCCGTAATTATCTGCAATTCTTGAACTCTCCTTCAAACATTAGACACAGTCTCTCCACTCATAAGAATAGGGCTGGCTGCTAAAAGTGCATTATCTTTTGCAAAGTGAACCCGTGGTGGTTCTATCTCAATTCCCATGGTAGTTCACAGTTTGACTGTGAAATTAGTGCTTCTGTACTTTTGAAACAGCATTGTAATTGTTCGTGTTAACTTAATGTTACCAGTTTTCATGTTTTCAGAGAGAACTGTTTGTCATGACCCCCTTTATATGTAAATGCAGAAACTTCAGCAGAGAAACCTGTGAAATTAGTAGACAATCTGAGATTTCAAGACTTTGACTAACTAACCTCAGAGTAACTTCTCACTTTGGTTATCATATTACATTTGAATTATTTTACACTTACACCCCATGAGCAGCTCTATTATCTTTGTGTGTTTTAATTTGACTTTTTAAGGGCTTAAAGTAGATGAAAGCATATGAGTGATGCAGTACACTAGTATGTCTACTGTATACATATAATACACAATATTTTTGCATAGTATTTAGAGCACGACTGATGTTGATATTAGGGATTTTCTATATATTGGCGGATATGCTTACTTTCACTGTTTATATATACATATGTTAAACTTGAAGTAAGTCATATACAGAAAATGCTGCTTATAAAACAATAAATAGAAACAGTCTGCATCATGTTCTGTTAAAAAAAGTTTTAACATCAGATAAGATATATGTTAATAAAGCTGTGTTCGCAGTTAGGCTCTGATAGTGTTTTAAAAAGACTTTAAAATTTATAAACTATTATTTCTTACAATTTTTTCTTTTAGCGAGATGTATTTTCTATGCATTTCCGGACTAATAACTATGATGAACTTTAATGCATTGTCGGATAAGATAAGATAATCCTTTAGTTGTCCCACCATGGGGAAATCTGCATGTAATGTAATTGAATTACAATAACTGTCAGGGTTTCCCCCTGTTAATTGCAAGCCTGATGGCCCGCTGGGCCTAAACATCGGGGAATTTTCTTTTCAGTGGGTGTATTTTTAAAATGGTTTTTAATGTGGGGCCCTGTGGCATCTGTGTCATGGCTTTTCTCAATTCCGTGATTCCGGCTGTGATTATGAAACCGACCTATGCCAGGCCCATTAAATTAGGCCTGACAGCTTTGCTGGGGGGAAACCCTGAACTTGGACCCGGTATTGTTGGCTCACAGTGCAGTAATGCAAGATCAAAACTGCCTACCAGAATGAAATACAAATAAGAGTAAGGGCCTTCATTTTGCTGTCAGTAGCACTGGTCATAGTGTCTTTGCTCATCAGTCTCTCCTTTATTCTCACAGGGCTCCAGGTTTTGGGGTATGGGCGCTGTCTGTGCCTCTAAACGCCGCTCTTCCAAACGCCTCAGCCTGGCACGATCACTGGACGACCTCGAGGTACACACCGAATTTTTCTCTTCTTTATCGATTTTCCTAGAGGTTTGATTTCTTGTATTTTCTCATCTTGTTTAAGTCAGAACATTCATATATTTTCAAGGGCGACTCCATATGTTCTATTCAGAGTTTTTCAAATAGGAACTCCCACTCAGCTGTTAGCAAAAAGCGGTGATGTAGGTCAGAGCGCTGCTGCCCTCCTTCACTCAGCCTAACGTCATCATGCAGAAACTTACATCAGGTGACTTGGGAAAATGTTTTTAGAGGGGCTTGAGAAAAACACGAAAAATATTCACCTAAAATTTTGATGTTTGGATGAATACATAAGGAACATTACTGGGAAACTATAGAAATACATATGTGTATATATATATATATATATGTATATATAAAAACCTCAAAAAAGGTCAGTTTTTGTTTCAAAATGGAAAACGACTTCAGTTTCATGTATATTTTTAAGCTGATGGGAATTATACTATTCATTAAATCAAACAGTCTTCTGTATGTTCCATTCTTCTGGGCTTGTAAGCAGAACAAGCTTCATTAATGTGGACATTCAGGTGAACCATCCCCCTTTCTCATTCTGCTCCGCTCTCGGCTCTTTTCTAACCTTTCATTTCCGCTGCCTTGAACTCTGCGTTTTGCTGCTACACTTGTGGCACGAGGGGGCTCACAAAGTGGTCTTTGTGTGGGCCAGAGCCCCGGTCCTGTTTGTTTGGCCTTGCTAATGAGCACTGCTGCCCGGCTGAATATCGTGCTCACATTTTCTCATATTAATGTTGCTGAGGAGGAACTCTCTTTCTGCATGCGTGTATTACTCATGCACACTGATTCATATTCACAATAACACACGCACACA
This sequence comes from Lutjanus erythropterus, assembly GCF_056507025.1. NCBI lineage: Eukaryota > Metazoa > Chordata > Actinopteri > Lutjaniformes > Lutjanidae > Lutjanus > Lutjanus erythropterus. Next base: position 10,753,642 of record NC_139339.1, read on the forward strand.
CTGTTCCTACTTGTCATAATTGCTCTGGAAGCACACGAACGGACACAAAAACAAACCAAAAAGTGGTGAACTGTATTGTATATCCACGCATTAGTCACAGTCACACTCAGACACGCCCGCAGACCACACATTGTACTCGAAGGGGCACAGCACAGATCTCCTCGGGATTGTTCCGACACACAGTGAACAGTGCTGCTGTTGAAACTTTGCCGGTTTTGAGCAGGTCTGTCCCAGATGTACAGCCACAGGATTGGAGATGGCTATAAAAGGTTACAGCAGCTGCAGAGGTCCTGCTTGCAGCACAACTTTTATGCTTTCTTTCATTGTTGATTTACAGCATTCACTAGCCCACAGCATGCAAATGTTTACAACAGTGGTTCTTTCCCATTTATGACTGTATCTTTTAATTGCTTATTCTGGGTATTTTGTCTTGTGACCAACAAACTTTTAACAGGGTGGCTACAGGTCCTTAAAAAAAATCTTGTCTTAAATTCACATTTCCTAATAGGTGTTTGTAAAGATCAACAGATGACTGGTTTTATAGTCTGGCTTTAATTTCAATTATTGAAATTGAAAAGTCATTATGATAGATTTTTGATTTCATATTAAAATAGTGACACCTCTTTCATTTGCATTTTCAAGATGGTCAATATGGGATCAAGTGTAATAACGGTCAGCTTTGTTAAATGTTCTTTAAGTCAACTAGTTATTGTCATTTTGTCTTAGTTATCATTTTGAACAGACAGTATGTATTTGCTCAGTAAGAGGATGCCTAAATTGTCATATTTGATATTTAGTTTCATTGTAGAATTGACCTTAAATTTTGATTAAACACTGGCATTAAAATGTGTTTAAAGGTCTTAGTTTTAACTTGCTGATTTATGTAGTTTGTTGTGTCTCTGAGCTTCGAGTCAGCTTGTGTGCAGGGCGAGATCCTCCTACCTTGTTTTGTGTTGGTTTGGTGATGAGTTTCATTACATTTAGTTGCTATGGTTATGGCTTCACAGCAGTTGCAAATTTGGTTGCTGCTATCAAGAGTGAAATTACTTCTTTTATTATCTAGTCTATCGTAATACCTAATAACTGATGCCGCTGTTTTTAGTGCGTTGTTATGAACCACTTGTTGCCACTTTCAGTTAAGTTTAAAATGTAACTGGGAAGCTTCAGGCTGCTGAACTATGGCTGGATAGAGAGCTGGATGCTTTCGCAGTTGCAGCATTGTGTCTCTTACTCCTTGAGTTTGCTTTGTTACACAATGTTTTGTGCACCTGTTATACTTGGACTTCAGACCTCTGCTCTATCAGGAGCTGCTGCTGTGAAACCAACAGGGAGGGACCGATTCAGACACTGGGCTTCACATTCAAGCATCATGATTACTGAAGATTTTCAAGCTCTGGCATGATGGCTGTTGACTGTAAGCCCAAAAAAAATGACTTTAAACAGCTGAAGTTTGGTTTGGCATTTATATATTGTGGAAAATAGGATGTGGTTGTCCATATAATGACAGTTTGTGTTAGATTAACCCAGACTTGGATTGGGATGATGGAATTGTTGAGTTATGAATATTTCGTGGCTATACATTGTGCCGAACTGTCTTTTCAGCCGATCTGCTTCAAACTTCTCACTGGTTCTAAATGGAGGTGAAAATCTGCATTCAGCAAGATGCATTAATTTTTGTTGGTGCAAGTACAGACAGAAGAATGTTTGTAGTCTTTTGCAAGGGATAAAAACAGTTTTCATCAAAACACTAGTAGAAATCCATGTATATTCAAACAATTAACTGTATTCACTGTTGTGCAAACAGAGTTTGTGTTGCATGGAGCCATACTGACTGCAGTTGTTGGAGTGGAGAGCATTAGGTGATCAATTTTTCAATCCCAAACTTTGCAATTTCATAAATGTCATTCAGTAACTGATAACACAATACAAACAGTTTTGATAAGATCTTTTTTAATTTGGTTCTCAAAGAATTAAAACCTTTATATGTAATCAGGATATTTTACTGTTGAAAAATAAACTTGTTAGCGCCCCCGATGGACTCTATGTAACTGGTAGTCTTGCTATACCAGACAGTTGGAGTTCTCCTCACCTTGTTTGGGGATTTTTAAATGTGGTGAACACAGCCACTAACAATTCTACCCCACTTACATTTTTTCAAGGAAACGCCTTACCTGAAATGTAACTAAATATGAAGGGCGACCCTCAGACTTCGGATTGATTCGCTCTGTTGAACCAAGGGTTTGTGAATCTAATGTAATAGCAACAATAGGAAGGTTTCCATCCCCCCTGTTTTTATGTGCATTTTTAATTTTCACCATGGTTTAAAGCCACCCAACTGGAGAATTTGTGCCAACAGCTGTTTTTCTCGGTGAACTAATTCCTAATTATCGCATAATGGTAGGGGATGAAAACACACATTTACATCTTATTCTGCAGATTTTCTTGAAATGTGGTTACATTTGGATGGAAACCAAGTAGCCACTATAACCAAAGTGTCCCAAACATTTCTCTGTGTTGTGATTTCAGCCGTCACACACTAGTATATCTTTGATTAGCTGATAGAGTTGTCATGATACCAGAATTTTAAACCCTGATACAATACTAGTGTAAAAAAAAAAAAAACAATACTCAATACCTCAAGTCCCAGGCACACAAAATGGGATAAAAATAGCAATCTGCAAACAGTGCTGGTAAGGAAAAAGTCACTGAACACTGTCTGATTTTGCTTTGCTGCAAGCCAAATTTCAGGCAAGACAATAAAATCTGAATTGAACTGAGGTCTTGAATTAGCACTCAGATTGTTTTTTTATAGCTCTAGTATTTTCAGTACTATAATTAACAGATATTGTGTAATATTCAACACTTCCTATTGAAAAAGTATTGAAGTACTGATATTTTTGACAACCTTATTAGCTCAATATCTTTACTTCCTATGAGATAACATCCAAGAAATCAGAAAATCAGTTCTCACTGTGCATCCAGCTCATATCTATTCAGACCACATCTAATCAAGAAAAGTAATTTACCCAATGCTGTTTTAAGTCATAGGAGACCTACACATTCCAGTTAATAACACCATAGGGGTTGTTTTATGGTTGTCAAGGGCAATTAGATCCTCACCTAGAACTTACCTCTGGGTTCTTGTTTCAAGGGCTGAGCTTCACCCTGGGTTCATGGTCAGAGATCAGACGGTGCACCCCTGCCAAAGCAAACCAAAGCACATTCAATGGCATTACTAATTATGGCCTGACGACTTACACATATGCAAAAGATCATGGTTCTACGTATGCAACACATTTTGAGAAGTATTTGTGTTTTCAGTCCAGTCAGTAAGGGAGAAAAGTGAAGCCTGAAAATGTACTTTTTCTCCTTTTAAAAGAATCTCTCTACTTCAGAGAGAGAGTATCAACCTATGAAGCCTATAGACTTAACTTGAACACTTATTTATTGACCTTTCTAATGCATTAAATGATGGACCAAAGGGTTGAAGTGTTTCGTTTCTGAAGACCTTTCTAACTTGTATATTGTTGTGAAGGATGTTCTGATGCACTGTTCTCATGGCAAGTTTTGCAAAAATACGTGATAAGCTCTCAGCCAGCTCTTACATCTGGACTCACAAGGACACCGTGAGACTATTTTGAAGTTCACCGTCAGTGCTAAGGGCAGACCCCTGCGGATAAACCCCATATGTGGCCTTGCTGCATGTTGTGGACGAGCCCAGAACAATTTGGACGCGTGTGGCCATGTTGCTTTTTCCATGGCCGGCTGTGTGTGCGTCACAGTGGCTAGCGCAGGAATGATGAGCAAATGCTTGTTATTTTTCTTCACATTACAAAGACTCTGACACGTAGCTTTTTGCAACCCACGCACAAAGTCAGAACAGCACATATATAATCTCGTGCTTTTTGATGCGTCTCGATGTGAGCCTTTCTGCTTCAGTAGAGGGAGAAACTGCTGTTTAATTCCTCTGTTTGTGTTTGCGCTGATTCACTTTCCCTTGCATCGTGTGTGCGATGAAGAGTGTTTTGATGCACGCTGAGCTTTTGTTGTCAGATCCCCTGATGTTTGGGCATGTCGAAGAATGTGGCTGCTTTGTACCTCCTTGTCTTATTTCCGCACAGAGCTTGTCAGAACCCTGCTGCAAATGAACCCACAATCCCACCACACAAATCCACCACACTATGATCTCTTGCTCGTCACAGAATTCTTGTTTCCAGCTCCAAACAGATGCTTTGCGCCTGCAATGTTCAGCTGATGACAGTGTGTTCAACTTTGCAGAGGTGCCACCATTAACAGACTGCTGTGACTGTGTTCACTCTGTCTTCTGAGGTGTTGCTGCATGTGAAAACATCTGGCAATGTGACCTGTTAGTTAATGCACATTGTTCCCATAGATGAAAGGTGGGAAATTTGGGGCACCTCTTTTGCTCCATGAGTGTGAAGTTTCTCCTCTCCTTTTAGGCGTGGAGGAGACATTAGTAGCTCTTGTTTGCACGCCTGCTGGTAATAGATCTATCCTGTGGGCGTAGCAGAAACCAAGAGAAGGCATGAAGACACAGAGACACAGAGGGAGGGAGGTGAACAGAGAGGGAAAGAGGAGGAATTTACAGCGAAGCGAGAGAGAGGGAGACGGAGAGGGAGGGAGGGAGAGGAACCGGCAGCAGAGGAAGAGAGAGGGAGCTTTTGAACTCCCAGTAGCTGTCAGGATTTTCGGCTCTCTCCTCCCCCGTTGAGCTCTGCCTCTCCGCACTGCAAACACCCGACTCGCACACGCACCGCGGAGCTCCAGCGGATGGACTCGTTTACGCGCACCAGGCGTGTGGAGCAGCGCTGAAGACGAGCACGCACACAGCACCATACATGGAGCAAACTTTAACTCTCAACTCTGTAAGTCTTGACATGAAATTCTGGACTCTTAATTATTTTGTCTGTTCTGTTTGGTGGTGATGCCATCTTCATCTTTCACATTACTTTTCCTTCTTTGGGCTCTTTGTAGCTCCTGTTGTAGCCTTTGAGTCGCATACAGTGGTTAGCTTGTGTGGTCTGTCAGAGGAATGTTTTGACCAGTGCCAGCTGAACTCTCATGTGCTGTATGACACACACTGCACCGCTGTATACAGCAAAATGTGGTCCAGTATCTATATCAGGATGCACGCTGACTTTAAATTAGACATTCTACTAGAAGGGGTTTTGTGAAGTGACCCAAGATTATTCTCGTAAACTGCACTATCAAAGGTTGCCTATGGGCCTTTTTGAATGAAGTGCGCTCTGTTGCACTGCGCTCGCCCTGAGAAGTGACCTCTTTTCACAATGATTGGACACTGGAGAAGTTGGGTACACACTGAGGGGAACTGAGATCAGAGGTTGTTGTTGAATCAAATTCTCAGTGAATATTCCGTTCAATTATGTTTTTAAGCGATCGTGTAACAGCCGCAGTTGAGTTTGAACCTGAAATGGTTGCCTTGGTTTTGCCTTGCCCCTTTTGGCTTTGTGCGGGCATGCCCGGGCTCTGATTCACCAGCCCTTTTATTCACTTACGCACAAGCTTTGCTGAAATACATCCTTTTTTGTGCTGCATGACTACTGCATGATATTTTTTGCTCACACAGTATGTCTTAAATAAACTTCAGTATATCTAAGCAACCAGCCTATATGCACCTAGAAGTTTAGTTCTGATTATTATTGACACCAATTAGATGCTGTACTTCATTAAATGAAATCTTGCCTCTTTTTTTGGTGGTACTGCATGACTACTGCCTGATCTTTGTTGCTCATACAGTATATCTTAAATTAACTACAGTACATCCAAGCCACCAGCATATACTCCCTTACAAGTAATGATTATTATTAATATTACAATAGCTGCTAAAATTAGATGCAATAGTTTATTAAATGAAATATCCCCTCTTTTTTGGTTGTTACTGCATGACAGCTGCATGATCTTTGTTACTCATACAGTATGTCTCAAATAAACTACAGTATATCCAAGCTACCAGCCTATACACGCTTACAAGTTGAGTCCCGATTGTGATTAATATTATAATAGCTGCTAAAATTAGATGCCGTACTTCATTAAATGAAATTTTCCCTCTATTTTTGATGTGGGTATTATGACTGGAGAAGAAGAGCAGGAATAGTGTGTTCCTGGGGATTAGCAGCAGAGGGAGGAGAACACGACACACTTTTATCTCGCTGACATCACATGGCCAGCTCTGGAGTGTGGGTGGACAGTTTGCGCTCACGAAATGTGTCCTTAGGCTAGCATTATAGGATGCAAAGACTAAACAGCCTGGCATTTTCGAAATGTCTCCACTATGATTCCTCTTCTTCCTTTCTCTTCTCCCCGCAATGCAATTACACTGACTGATCTCTCCAAACCCACCACGACTGGAAAAACAGTACATTAACACAACAAAAGTCGAGTAGAAGTTATTTAACTGTCCAGCTGCTTGGAGTATGAATATGCCACAGCCAATAACCAGATGACCAGATGTGGCTGTGGTTGCTGAGTTTGCTGTTTGACCAAGCTGTAACCACGGAAAATACCCGCTGCCTCGCCATCTCTGGATGGAGATGCACTGCAGTTCCACTCTTGGCTGTTGTCACCCCAACACCATGACATCATCTATCGACATTCAGGATTATGATATGTTTTTTTTAGTTAACCACACAGCTCTTCATCATTCCCTTGTTGATTGGCTGTAGGAAGAACCAGGATGTCTATGGATGGAGGTGATTCATTCCCCACACACTGTTTACCTTCCTCAATCGTACTATTATTAAATTTCTGTGCTTCACTGAAAGGGAATCTACTGCCAAGGGTGTGGAGGTTACTCAACGAGGAACAGCGCTGGAGCTGCCAAAGTCTTTTATCACCTCCCCGGTAACAGTTTAGACATGTCTGGGATACAGTGGGCTGCTCGTCGTGTTCAACTCTTTACCTCACACCTGTAACTCAGACGACACCGTGGCAGGTTTGCTTCACCTCCTTGAGACATTGAGCAAGACAAGCTTGTCTTGTTTGAGCCGGAGAGGAGTTGTAGGGAGGTTTGGAAAGTGAACGACATAGCTGGTATCTTTCTGACCTTGTGCTGGCGCAAGATGCTGCAGAAGCAGGCCAAGGTCTTGTCTACTTTGCACTGTGGAAGTCATAAACATGGATTTTTGGGGCGGCCAAGTTACTCTCTGTGATATTGGCTTGGCGCTCTACTTTGGCAGTCTAAATACTAACTTTCCCTTGTGAACTATTTCTATAACATCTTCATCCTGTGGTCAGCATAAAGAAATGGGATGTTTCTGTTTATGTAGCCTAGTTATTGCAAGGCCTCATTGCTTTAGGTTGAGTAAAGTGCTGCATATTGTTCATGTTTTGACATTCAGCATGTGTCATGGTATTTCTTAAAGTAGTAGATGAAAAGGTTGCCCTGAAATGCAAATTGTGTAGTGCTAGATGTTATATAATGAAATGTATATGCTTAGAGGCAGAATGAGTAGGATTGTCCTAAAAAACAATGTATAGACGTGAACAAAAATAATCCCATCACTTATGACCCACTAGAAATGTGTAGCGGTGTCTGTATCTGCAGAGACCAAGCTCTCTGCCAAGACTTTCTTATTTTGCTGTGCTGCAGATGTTTCTGGGCATCAACCTTTGGGCAGTGGATGTGTAGCCCCCGCCATTATCAGCATGCTGGGTGTGAGGGTGGGACTATAAAAGCGTAGCAACCAGATGTCAGATTTTTAGCATGCATCTAAGAGGAACTTATGAAAATGGTGGACACAGGTGATTGGTGAGCATTGAAGGAGAGGATGGGGATGCAGTTCAACACAAAGGTGGCCTTTTTCTGTTAGACAGGTAGGTGTCACAGTCAGCTGAAGCCCCTTTTACACTGAAAAAAAAACACTAACATCTGATCAGCTGGGATGCGCACTTGACACCCACTTGGACACGTCCAGATTTTTTCTGATCAACACATTTACTATAATTTTTCACAATTGAAGTCCAGAGTTATTTTGTTATTTAAGCTTTTATTATGAAGCAGCAAATGAGGAAATGTTGGGTTTTCAGCAGCGGTTACTTAACAACACCCCTATCCAGCTGACAGTAAATATGAAGCAGTAAAATAAGGCAGCGTACACGTACATACACACAGGCGAGAAATTAAACCTCAAACCACAGAAATTCAGTAAGAAGTTACAAAAGTACTGAGAGCTGAACACACAGAGACTTTTCAAGACTTTGTCTCTGCTCTCAACCAGAGTTGAATTTCATCTTTCCCATGCACATCAGAAAAAAACAAAAAAAAAGCCCACATATTCAAGCTACTTCTGGTGTAAAAATGGTATTAGTTAGTTTTGCTGACATGTGCCTCTGGTGTCATTGAGCTGGGGAGAAGGGGCCAACTTGGAATGGTGAGTTCACAAACCATAACTGACAATCAGCTTAGTTACTAACAGTGACAAATAAGTGTCTTTAGGGTAAAGTTGTCAAAAGTAGTACTTTGACGTGTTTAAAACAGGGGTGTAATGATGTATTGATACGGATTGTTATATCGATTTGAGGTTCTGCAATCCAATATTATCGGTGCAAAGTGAAAATATTGATCTATATCATCGTCTTTAAGATACACCTTCATAATTCAGTTTCTTTTTGTGAGTTGACATATATAAATTAATGTGTTAAAAGGACGTGTGATATTGTCTGTTGTTGATTGCAGAACCCTCAGTGATATCGGCAAATATCATATTGTTGTCCAAAGAATCAATTTCAGTATCTTGATGAAACTACCAAAGCTATAAAATAATGGTGTAAGTGCTCATTCAGTATCTTAAGTGATGGCTTTACTGTCATGCCTGAAGTTTGGCTTGCAGCATCAAAACAAGACAGCGTTCACTGACTTTTTCTGTACCATCACTGTGTGTAGGTTTATAAGTAATTACCACATTCTATGGTCTGTTATATAGGGAATAAAAGACTGCTGCTATGAATAAGCCCGTTGCCATGGACACATATTAATAGACTCTGGAAGACTTGGTGGAGGCAATAAAATCAAATTTGAAACAATATTTTGTGTCAAATTATTATTCTTTTTTTAGTAAGTTGCCATGTAATTAGTAGGATAATGTACAATGTGTGGGTCATTATTGGAAATAAACCCTGACAGCAAAAATGCTGTGAATCATCCTGCTCATTACATGGCTACTTATTTTTTAAAAAGATCAATAATTTGACACAAAATATTGATTTAAAAAATGATTTTATTGCTTCTGCTATGTCCTCCAGAGTCTATGATTAGAACTGTCCATAGCAACAGTAACTAGTTTGTGCACTTAGGACTTTTTTCTGTTCGCCATCGTATCTCTGTTTATTCTAGTATTTTGTCGAAGTTTAAATGACATGACATGACAACTCTACGGAAGGATACAGATATATGTTGTGTGTAGACAAAGGGTCTCACTCTGTGAGTCACATGAATGTATCTCTGCATTTTTTTGCCACTGTGAGCAGCATTGTCATGAGCTTGTCACCCTGCCAAATACCCATAGAGACAAAATGCCATCCTATAGCCTTTAGCCTGGAGGGATAAACTTAAGCCAAACTTGCCTTCCCTTCTTCCAGCTCAGTTTCCAAGCGTGACCAAAAGGACTAGGCAGTGAGGTGTAAGGTCAGTAGGACTTAGACAGGAAGTAAACAATTATGGCAGTTCCTTGTCATTGGCAAGATATAGCCTTGGACACTTCCAGGAGGCAGATATTCATCCATATTGTGGCCTTGTTATCGCACAACGAATGTACCCAAGCAACCAGACTTTTCAAAACACTGTACACTAAGCTTTCGTGTAAGTTAGTTTGGTGGAAAACCCAGGGGGGACTCACAGGGCTAATTATAGGAGTCAGGTTTCAGGTTGGAAAGTCCATTTCTGGTGTTTTTTATGGAGGAGAAAGGGAGCAGTAAGAGGGTGTGGTGGCATCTTATGTGGTTTACCCTCCTCAAGCCCTCCAGGCTCGTGTGAGTGCAGCCCTTTCTCTGTGATAATAAATCGAGATGGGAGGGGTCGTGGTCACTGGTTCTAGTTTCGCTCTCTGAAGTTATTCTATTTTTTGTGGGCTCCAGCTGTGCCTTTCAAATCTCATGTATTTTATTTACTGGTTTTATATGTAGCATTTCCTCAACCTGCCCTCGCGTGACTTGCAAAGATCCCTGTTTCTTATCTCAATTAAACAAAAGGGAGTTAATGTTACACTCTTAGAAATAAAGGTGCCAACAAGAACCATAAAGGTGTCTTTGACTTGTTCACATGGTAGAACCCTTTCTTGGTTCCTTGTGGATCCTTTTGTAAAGATTCCACCCAGAGAGTTCTACGTAGAATCCAACATAAAGGTTCATGCCTAGAACTATCTGTCAAAGGTTTAATTTAAACCCCCCTATGAGAAGTTCTACAGAAAACCCTTCTATGGTGTAATGATTCCTCCAAGAACTTTTTTAGGGTGCTAACAAGAACCCACCCAGGGGGTTCTACAGAGGACCTTTTAATGTTCCAAGGTTTTTATCTAGACACCACACAGGAGTTTTGACTGAGAATTTTATTATATCCCAACGGTTTTATCTAGAACACATGCAGGATGATTTTATAGTCCAAGGGTTTTATCTAGAACCCACCCAGGGGGTTCTATGGTACAAAAGAGTTCTTCGATGATTTCAACAATCCTCATTGGATGAAAAGGGTTCTTATTTGAACTTTTAGTCTTGCTGAGGACCCTTGATGGACCCTTTCTTAAATAAGGGTTCTTCAGAAGCAGATTGTTGTGGGTATAACCACAGCCGGTCAGGGAGATCCCTTTTGGAACCCTTATCTCTAATAGTGTATGTGTAGTGTAGTGTAACAGTGTATGTTGTTATGCATGCTTTGGGTTTCACAGTTTAGTTACATGCAAAGAGCTGTGCAGGTTCAGCACAGAGTTGGCATGAAGATCAGAATTTACATTGTTGATTTAAGTGGAGAAAGACAAATTCTGATATTGGCCAATAGGGCAGTAAAGGGAAAAGGGTAAACATCTCCAGTCGGAGGAATGCTCGTACTCCCTGACAGCTTTTTTTTTTTTTTTTTTTTTTATCAGCAACAAGTGGCTTACACACACAGTCACGCACACACACCGGCAGCACTGAACAAATCATAGTAATGCCACTTTAATCCAGAGTAGAGCAGAGCCGTACCCATCTGCTGTGGCTAACCGTCTGGGGTTGTGGAACAGGCAGTAGATTACTGCCGATCAGGGGGGATTAAGAGATGACACGCATTGTGACGATGGTCTCTGTTTGCATGCAAATCACTTGCGTCTTTAAAGACATTGAGAACGGCCCATTTGTTGGTTGAGGGGATTACGCTTGAAAGACACCTCAGCACAAGTCTGGACTGTCATGGTTCACTATCAGACACATTCGAATGACCTTTTTTTGTCATTGTTGGGCCAGATATGGAGATGTATAGTGCAATACATAAACAAAAACACTTGAATATTGAGTTTGACATGTCTTGTAAATAACTGAATAACTCTGCAAGTTGGGTAAAATAATGAGCTTCCCCAACAGATTTGAAGGGTATTTCTGTGCACTAAGGCTGCAAGTAAGGATTATTGTCATTAGCTGTTTGCCAAAATGCCAAGAGGTTGCATTAAAATTGTTCAGGCACAAATTATTTTGGCCATTAAATAATGGCTACAATTATTAGCATCTACCCTTGTCAATTTGGCTAAAATCTGGAGGAAATAAAACATTTTTTTTTGCCGTCAGACAGTTTTTATTTTATGTTTTCTTCTGCACTATCTACTGTAAAGGCAGATTTCTGGAGATGCCAAGTTAGCTGTAGAACACCAGCATGATTTGTCTAAAAGTGAAACCCAGGATGATTTTAGTTGTGTTAATGAAGAGTTTTGCCCAAATCACATGCCTTCCTTTCAGCCAAAATAAAAATCAAATTATTTTAAGACCAAAAACATGTGAAACTTAATTATATCATAAGTGAACTGGCATGACTTCTGAGGCTCTTTTGGCAAAAAAAAATAAGATTTCTCTATAGAGCGTGACAGCAAGTCACCTATTAAGACATGCTATTCTTGTTTCACAACCCTTGATCTATAGACATAATGCAGATAGGAAATCTAAGGGGATGCTAATTGTGTTTGTGTTGTTTACCATTCCTGCCCCCCCAGCATCACATAAGCATGCAGCTGACCTCATCAGATCCTTGCTAATGTGATAGAGCGTCTGGCAGATTTGCTGTGACAAACAAGATTTCCCACAGTAAAATCACTGCTTAGCCTCTTAAAATCAAACATCCTTTTCTGTCTACACTATCTTCACTTAGATATTGTCAGAGGAGTTTCATAATTCCCTAAATCAGTCCGTCTCCCTGTCTCTCCCCCACTCTCCTTGCTTGGTTGGGAAAGAAATGTCTCTTCCATCTTATCAGTCGCCGCACCCTCGCCCTTTCTCCCTCAAAAGGAAGTTGCCTCCATGCATGGCTCTCTCTTGATGTTATTTTCAGGGAATGGTTTGTCGTCTGCCGCAGATAGCAGGCTTAGATTATTTTCTGTCCTCGGTCAAGATTGCCTGGTGCAGAACTTGACATGCAATTAGCGAGGTCTTGTGACAAGCAGTGCTCATTGTCGCTGGAGAGCCTGTCTAGAAATGTTTCACAGATTGATTGAATCAAGCGGTGGGCTCAGAGTTCACGTGGAAACTGTTTACTTTGTGGCAGCAGTTTCTTCAGTCAGGAGGGAAGAGATAGAAAAATGCTTTTCCTCGAGGCCTTTTGGTTCCAGAAGTTCCAACATGTTTTGCTCTTGTTATGTGCCTATAGATGTGCTCACCTGGCTGCAGTGAATGCTCTGCCTCAGGGAGGTCAAAAGGCAAAAGTAGAGCTGAAGGGCTGCAATAGACCGTTGTGTGTACTGGGATTTTGGGACCACAGTTATGGATGACTCAGCTTAGCACCACGAATAGCTGCTAATTACTGCAAGGCTGATTTTATCTGTACATAAATGCAAGGACATTCTGTCTTTCTGTGTGACAGTTAAGCAATATTACACAAGAGGGTGTGCGCTAATGTCATTTTTAGCACAACGGTGATGCAGTCAGGACCAAATCGCTTGTGCCTTTTATAGCTCTATGCATTATAAAGGCGAGGTTCCCAATTTTTTTTTCTTTACAAGATAGAAAATTTACTGGGGACCCTCTCAACTTAGCCTAGTTTTTACACTTCAAATATAAACAATACAAGAGAAATGTGTATGAAAATATTAGACATGTATTAAAAATATCTGCACCATGTCAACATAAAAACACATAAACATGCATGCATAAAATAAAATCCAAATTTTGATTATTTTAAATGATACACAATGAAAAATATATAATATAAAAATTAGAAAATATTAAATAGGCCTAATAAAATGCATTAAAAGGACAACAATAGGCCTAATAGTTTGTGTCCAATCTAAAAATAAATGCAGGTTATAATGAAACATTTTGTAAAAAAGAAAACATGATAAATTAAATGAATGAATCTGTGTGTCACATCTGTTTAAGAACCACTGGCATGAAGTATACACTGTGTAATTATCTACATAGTACAGAGCTGAATGTACCATTTTGCAGGAAGTGATACAACATGTGGGCAGATGAATATCAAACTTTGATTTGAATGGTGCTGTGTTGGCCAGTTGAACACATGCAATGCAAGTGCACATTCCTGGTGGATTACTTTCTAACAAGATCATCAGGTAGATTGTCATGACGAAAGATGAAATGATTAAATCCTTCCTTGTAATACAGTGTAAACCACTTACTGTGATCATCATGATTATAGCGATGAACCGCTTAAATGAATGAAAAGGCTTGGAACAGAATCATTCCTACATAAAGGCTGTTTAAATAATTTGCTTACAGTAACAAAGTTGTCCTCTTTCTGTGTTTATTTTAGTTCTTTTCATGCATGACAGCATATGGAAAACAATTTTAAAACCACGGTGATTCTATTTCTCTTTTACTTTCCTCCCATGAATCTTTGCCTTGTGGTAACTCAGTGAAAAACTCTTTAAAGTTTATGACAAACTGTTGAAAGCAAGCGAACGAGCTGCAGCAGTGAAATTACAGTAAGCTATATTTTATTTGAATTATACACAGTGCAGTTATTTAACTTGTACAATAATTAGGAAAGTGTTTGCTAAGATTGTCAAAAGTGTCAATACTTCAAAACCTCTTCAATACCATGTTTAAATTGACACAATAAACATTAAGTACAGTACTGAAATCACCAAAACTAAAAGTGCTCATTCAAGACCTCAGTTAGTTCACTCTTTATTGTCTTGTCTGAAATTTGGCTTTGGGCAAAACCAGACAGTGTATATACATGTTACATTGTCACTTAAAGCTTGTGAAAACACTGAGAACTATGTTATTAGGATCTTTTGGGCGGATCTTTAACGTGGCTTGGTGATGTGCGGGAGCCACGGTCCACATACCTTTAGCAACTCCCTCAGTCAGTCAGCCCAGGAGTTCACTTCAGCTCACTTCAGGTCCAACAACCCAACACAGAAGAAAAAAAAATACCATCCTGTCACCGTCCTCGGGCTCTGGTGGCTCTAACATGCCTGGACATGTCCTAATTTTGTATACTTGGTGTGTTTTTCAATCATTCAAATTTGGCTGTTCTGTGGTTTGATAAACTCAGAACACACATTTATTGTTGTTTTACAATATCTTTCAAATTCTGGTACAACCTGGTGTGTTTGAAGCACACTGAGGCCTTTCTGTCTTTCCCTCCCCACTCTCTTTCATGTGTTTATATACATGAACAAACACACACTTCCCTCTTGAGGGGGCTGGGATGTCATCTGTGATTGCCCCCCTCTGAACCATCATCAACACAGCCACCATGCACACATGACAAACATCCAATTTCCAAAGTGATAGACCATGTTGAAATCTAATTAAACAGGAGAAATCTAGCATGAAAACCAGGCTGTTAATAAACACGGTATCTCATCCATTATTTACGGCAAAATTAAGTCCAAAGAACGCTAGCTCATTTCTTTGCCACGGGAAAACCTCGGAAAGAGCCACCCATGCTTTAAGAATAATAGTCGCTCCAAAAACGGGCGCTGATTGTAGAGATTTGCCAGAAGTGTGGAGGCACAGTCGCTGCTGCGGAGACAAGGAGCAATGCCAGAATAAAAAACAATTTTCTTTTTCTGGTACATGAGCTAAATTGCTCGCAGAAAACACCACTCGGTAGAATTATTACCGTTGGGGGCGTAAGAATGGCGCTCTGTGACAGCGGATAATGAAGCTCAGAGTTCAAGTCGTGGGCTTGCAGAACTTTTATTTTGATTAAGCAAAAATTCATCTGGTTTCAATTTTGAACTGACTGGGTATTTCTTCTTTTTCTTTCAAGTAAAGAGCGAGTGCCCCGACTGGAAACAAAAGAGAGGCCAGTGTGGTTTTTTTTGACATGGCGAGCGTGTGTTTTTTTGCAAGGGGGTGGGGGGGTGGGGTGGTGGTAATTCAGCTGATTCCTTCATGCCACTGTGGCAGAGGCTGTATGTATTGTAGGGCGGGTTGCCATGGCAACAGCTGCGGAGTAAGGAAATCTTTCTTTCCTCCTCCTCACCCCCCCCCCCCTTCCTCCTCCTTCTCTTCTCACTTTCTGTCCAGTACCTTGTCAAATTTCTGCCTCTCTTCTCCCTCCCTCTCTCCGACTTGTACAGACATGGTTTGCAGAGTTTTTGGGTGGGGAATGTTCAGGTATGCGTCCACACACACACACACATACACACACACACATAATCTGTCTGTGTGCTGCTGGTGGAGCAGACTTTAGGGAACAATGAGTCTCAAAAAGAGACTTTCCTTCAAGCGGACCTGGAACTTCAACACTGTAAGTAAACTGTGGTTTGCCGAGCGTGCCTCCTCTTCTTCCTCCTCTGCGTGAAGCCGGGGAGACTCCTTTTGTTCACTCAGCTGTTTTTCTCATTAATCTCCCCTTCTTTGTCGCTTTCCCATTCAGAACAGCTGTTTGAAGCGGCGGGGACTCGTGGTTTGTTTGTTTGCGGGGGGCTAGAATCAGCCTTGACTTGTGTAAAAAGTTTAGAAAAGGCTTTTTTTCATCTGAAAAGTGTTGAAGAAAGTACATTTCAACCCAGTTTCTGAAGGAAGGAACACGTCTAAACAAGCCCAAAAGATAAAAGAAGTCTCTTTTAAAGGATGTGAAACACTCTGTGAGAGGTGTTAATGGGTGACATTAAAGTTTGTGTGAATGCAGTTTATCCTTCAACTGATTTTGATGAAAAGCGTGTTTTTGTCGCGGTGGCTCACTTCAGATCACACACATAAATCTTGTCGTGGTGTGCTCATCTACGTTCCTTCAGCATGTGGTGTCTCGGGATGCCAGACTGTACGGCGTGGGGGCTGTACCACAGCAAAGCCGGAGGAGCGTTTTCCAACTGGAGAGCCAAATCCTGCTCTGCGCTCAGAGCCAGGGTACTCGCTGTGACTTGAATTGTGATTTTTGTCCATTTGGTTTGATAACAAACCTCACATGGACACAGCTTTCAGAGGGATTCCAGCTGGGAAATGAGAACGCTGCAATTCAGCCGTTACATTAAAAGGATCAAAGAGGAGCCCGTAGTGCTGTAGAGCCACCCATGGAGGACTGGCTCATCACCAGAGGTGTCAACAGAGGAAGGGAGTGTGTGGACAAGAGGTGACAGTGTGCCTGGGTCACCACTTCAGTCTCATTGTAGTGGAGCTGAGGGCAAGGAAGCAGTAACGAGTTGTGAAACATAGTGGTGTGTGGTCTAACCCCTGCAGCCTCATACATACAAACATACACACACACACACACAACCTTGTTTATATTTGCCATTCTGGAGCTGTGCTACAGAAACTTCTTGTCTTAAGTCTTTAATCAAGATATGAAGAGTCTGGCAATTTTGTATTACTGGAGCAAATCCTAACTAACTTTAAGAATCCCTTCTTATCTTACTTCATCCTATCTTATCTCAAGTTTGGAAATCCCAAGTACTCAATCCAACATCACTTATAAACTTTTATATCTGTTGCCTAGCAACCAGCACCACTTTTCTCATTTTCCATGGCTTAAAAACTTTGTAAGTGAAACATGCATTTAAACATGCAAAGAATGGAGGATAAACAATGACCAACACTGTCTCCTACGTATTGAGCAAAACCTACCATTAGCTATTTCTACTGTCAGCGAACGCTACCCTGAGCTAATGTTAGCTAGTTAGTAAGTTAGCTGCTACTACAGGTGTAAACATGACTGATAGGACAACTTAACATTCATCCTAAATTTAGGAGAGTTTATTTAAGATTTCAGGAAGTTAGGATGCTGTGTAATATGTTTTTCCTCTCTTCAGTTAGGATAGGAATATTAATTTAGGAACTATTCATTTGCAATTACTATTTTCCTAAATCAGTTGAGACAGGATCTACAAGTCAGCAAGTTTCTATAATATGGTTTCTGTCAGCTTTTACATGAACAGGTAATCTTGGGCTCAGGGAACTTGAGGTGAGTATTTTTCACAATTTTCGGTCATTTTATAGAGCAAACTATTATTTGAAAAAAAAAATCAATCGACAATGAAAATAGGGCTGCAAATAACAATTACTTTAATTCTCAGTTAATCTGCAGATTATTTTCATGATTAATAGATTAATTATTTGCTCTATGAAATGTCACAATTTTCCTGAGCCCAAAGTGACGTCTTCAGATACCTTATTTTGTCAAACCAACAAACCAAAACCAGAAGACTCTTCATTTACCATCATAAGTGACAAAGAAAAGAAGCATATATTTAATATTTTTGCTTGAAAAAAGACTGAAACGACTCATTGATTATCAAAATAGCTGTGAGCTCATTTTCTTTTGATTGACTAATCAACTTATTATTGCAGCTCGGTCAGCAGGTATGAAATACAATGAACACACAGAATAAAATAAAGCCGTGTAGAGCTAAGTAGTTAATAACCAGCCCTTCCTTTTCAGTATTATTTGGGAACACAAGTAGAAGTAAATTATGTGTCACAGTTGGTCAGACTAGTTTCACAGTTTCTCAACACTGCCGTTCACTTAGACGTTTCAGCCTTCTGAGGAAACCTATGACATAAATTTGTCATCAACATTATTCTCCTTGACACGAACATGGTTGAAAAGATGAGATAATACATCTACTGTGTGTGTAAAGAGGGTATTCATCAGTATTTATTGCACTACTCCCACTCTCATCAGATGTCTGTGAGTTGCACCCTTCACAAGAAGTGGATGTCGATCATATGTGTCACCACAGAATTAAAACTTCCCCATTATGTACATTTTAAAAGTTCTGTTGACTCCAAAAGTATGGATAGTTGTGAAAACACCAATTCACCGTTTCAGAGTTTCAGCCTGGAGATCTTTTGTTTGTCTAAAACCCACATTGACGTCACATTGTGTGATGTCTGTCTTGTGCTTTAAAGTGAACCACAGTCACAACACTGTATATATTTAAGTCTTGAGGTTTAGCTGCTTTTAGACCCAAAAGGACAGACAGATGGAGTGGGTGTTCTCTCTCTTTTCTCTCTCTTCTGTTTCGGCTTCATGTTGGTCTTCGTCTTTTACCCACCCATGATTACTGTACACATGCTAACCACCACAGAGGGGCTGGCTTTTGGGTGTTGACTACACGGGCTTGGACTCAGCAGCAGCAGCAGAGTTGTAAAGAGACTGTGACAGACAATTAGTGGTTCGGCGGTCTGTGTCTGATTGAGCTTTTACATGTGGTCACTCCCAAAATGGAACGAAGCGTCACGTCAGCAGCACATGACCGCGGTTACATCCCCTGCCCTCAGACGACCAGTAGCACCAACAAAAACTACAAAGAATGGGCTGGTCCACGATATGTCTGGGCTTGTTCTACGTCTGATTGATCAAGCTGAAGACTGTTAATTAAATCAGAACTCACGGCCAATTAATAATGATACTATGATTAAAATAAGACAGGATGCATTAAATTGTCTGATTTATGTTTCACGTTCAAAAATAGCTTCATCTGGCTGCAACATTTTTTTTGTTAAAGGGATAGTTTGGATTAGTGCGACTGCTATAGTAGATGGCGGACGGCACGCCCCCAGTTTGACGAAGCAGAGAGGGGCACCGGTGCAGAAACTAAGCAGTGAAACTTATTTCAGCCACCTAATAAAAGTCCACCTAAAAAAATCAGTATCAGTCTAAAGTCTATGCTGTATTTAGAATGTCTTCACCGCTTTACCTTGCCATCAGACAGTTTTTTCTGGCAGGAAACTGCTGTTAAATAAGCCAAATATTGCTCTCTCTCTCTCCAAACTCCATAGGCAAAATCAGCGATTTCATCTTGCAGAACATGGGAGTTGCTCGTCATCACACAATAACTCAAACAAACTAACACACTGATGCCAGGGGTAGACCAGCAACCTGTGTGTTCTGTGAGGCAGAATTACTGATTTTGTCTATGGAGACTTGCTGGTTTTTGGAGAAGGCGATATTTGGCTTTTGTCTGATGCAAAGTAAAGCCATGAAAATATTCTTAATATACTGTATATGCCAGCTAAAACCAAATATCCAAATACCCTTTGGTGAAATCAGTAATTTTACCTCACGTAACACAGGGGTTGCAGATCTACAGTTGCCTCAATTTGTTAGTTTGTTCATGTTATTGTGTGACTTTGGTGTTTTGAAAAGATGGTCTGGATTCACCGAAGTCATGCAATAACACAAAGGATCTTAGGTGGATCTTTTTAAGTGGCTAAAATACCTTCTGTTGCTGACCCTGTCCACAGTAGTACATCACTTAGCTTCTGTGCTGGTGACCCCTCTCTGCTCTCTGGTGGTACATCTCATACAACTCTACACGAAATATTCCGAACTGTCCCTGAAATTTTCATTGTTCTGTAATATTGCAGATCTGCAGTCTAATATTATGCAATTCCACAAAAGCACAAACTGTATGTACTGCTCACACCAAGGCAGCAGCCTGGCAGTAAGAGCCTTGTGTCGACGTATTATCAGCCTTGAATATTCACACTTTGAAGTGGCGGCTCAGAAAACACTCTCCTGGAAATAGTCTCCCCTTTTCAGATGAATCCTCCAACGCACCGATTTTTCGAGTGTTCTTGGACCAAGCCCCAAGATGCGCCTCTCATATCCTCCCCTGCATTTAAATATATTTGCGACAACAGCCTCACAATTTGGGCTTTAAATCTCTTTTTATTAGCTTAACCAAAATTATGCTAACTGGTTTTACAGAAGCCCGATGCTGAGGCAGTAATTTAAAACTGAAGTATTGCCAAGCAAATATTTGTTGATCATAAGATCAGTCACATGTGCTGTTTTATTTAGCATTATCCCTTGGTTATAATTACAACCAATTATGGAAAGTTGTTACTGTGAAATTTCCACGCCCTCCGGGGGGTGCTTGCACTGTTTGCCTTTTATTCAGGGACATCTACACACACATAAACCTACTCGGTCCTCAAATTAGCAAGTGAAAAGAGGAGCATTACGGCCAGTGATGGCCTCTCAAGCAGCGCTGCCTTGATGAGCTCTGATCTTTGTGACTGCAGTTAGCAGGAATGCACACATTCAGGGGCTGTGAGGATCATATAAAATGAGGGGTGGGTCCTGCTGTGGAGGTGTGAACAGCTGTGAGTGTGTGTGTGCGCGCAAAGGCCAGGGGTCCACCCACTTACAAATTAATGGTGTTGTGTAAAGGACCCAGGATCCAGCCCATTTCCAGCACAAACCACAAAGACACACATACACACACCTCAGAGTGACTGGTGGGATGCCTGAAGAGACACTGCTATCGTCAGTCTCTTGTCTCAGCACAGGAGGTCATGAGGGCAGCCTCTCACTCATGTCTCTCTTTGTTCTCTTTCAGTCTGCTGCTTCCTCAGATGGTGGTGAGTACTATTCATTTATTTCTACTTAAAAAACACAATTTTCTAAAAATCTAAACATGATAATTTTATATTAAGTGTAGAAAAAGCTCTTAAAGTGAATTTGATTAACCCGATTTTTGCGCTTTTTCTTAATGATCTCTTTCTACTAACATGAAATGAATGAAACATTTTGATCTTGTCAACTCTGTCCAGCCTGCAATTTTTACTCCCAATTTTCTGCTATACACCCAAACACAGAACTTTGTAGCTGCTCAATAAAACGCTCTAATAAAAAGACTTAAGCGAGGATGATGTATTCACTGTAGGCAGCATGCCTCATTAACAAAGGATGTTTGTCGAGCGTGTTTTGGGTTACAGTCGGGGTTATAGTGTGCGTGCTGTCTGGTCTTCCCCTTTCATAGCAGTTTTAATAACGTTTGCTAACAGGCTGACCGAGGCTGCGGTGGGGGAGTGCAGCTTCGCTCCTTTCACTTGTGGATGTGGATCAGACATGCTTGCCTGTTTGCTTTCTAAAGCCATCTCATTAAGCGAGCTGCACACAATATGGCAAACACGGAGGCCAAAGCCTCGGTCCTAATACATTAAACCAAGTCCAAACAAGTGGCTTGTCAGCAAAGTTCCAGTGACACGGGAGAAAGCGGTCATTTGGACTTATAGTACAAAAGAAAATTTTACAGAATGTCATCCGTAACATAAAGCCTCTGACACATCTACTGATTCAACTGCACTAATTGCTAAGAAACTAGCATATACTGTAGATTTTCAAAGGTCATGCAAAGGCCACTGTAGTCAGAGTCTCAAATACCTCACTGTAAGGCTGTCAGTGAAGTCATGTACTATTTACAGTGCTTTTATTTCACAATGCTCACAGCTGAACTACACCTATTTGTAAATCCACCCTAATTCCTATGCAGGCGTATTGTCATGGTGAGGATATGCTGTTCTGTACCTGGCTTAGCAAACATTTCTGTTTCCAGTAGCAAAGATACACTCTGTTGAAGGGATAAGATTATTTAATGTGGGGTCGATCAGTTAGTGTATTAACTACAGTAGATGCTCATAAACATGCTATGAGTAAGAATCAGAAAAAATATAAAAATTAAATTAAATTTTCTTTTTTAAAACTACTTCATAACAGTAAACTGAATGTCTTTGGGTTGTAGGTAACACAAGACATTTGAGGACATCATCTTTGGGAAGCACTGAGCAACATTTTTCACAATTTTCTGTCATTTTTTAGACCAAGTCACTAATAGATTCTTCAAAAAATAAATGACAGATTAATCAACAAAGAAAATAATCGTTAGTTGCAGTCCTGCTACCAGCATGGAAGCTAGGGAATGTTTTTCTGTGGACTAAGTCAGAAGAAAAAAACATTTAATAAAACAATTTAGCCATTTTTTTTAGGTGGACCTTTTTAAGTGCCTAAAATGCTGCTGATCCTGTCCACAGACATTCATCCAGAAGTAAGGCTGGATATTGCCCAATTTTTTTTAATTGCAGTACCAATACTAATACCACGACTTCAGTACTGGTTTCTGATTTATATATTTTTTTCTATACCAAATGTGTTTTAACAAAAAGAAAATTACATTACACATTATGGTATAATTACTCACTTTAAAGGAATAATCTGCTCAAAGAATACGACCTTTACAAGGTGCTAAAGAAAAGAAACGGCGATCTCCATAGTGTTTTTCCTGCAGGCCTCTATGTCGTGTAATGTTATACAGCCAATCACCAGCATTATTTGATCTTGGTACAAGCATGCTGCATGCTCAATGACTCTGTGACGGTGATGAGATTTACACATTAGGGAATCGAAATTTGCTATCGAGCCATAAAAGTGCCATAAAACTATTGAAGATTGATACCCAGCCACATCAATAAGTACCATGCTAAACGTTAAACACGCTAAATAATCTGAACTAGCCCTTTAATACCAGTTGCCCATGCCAACCAGTTGACTCTCCTTAGAATGACAACATCTATGAATCCGTAACAAATCCCACTGTGACCCTTTTGTCTTTTTTGTTTTTACTGTGCGCTTCCTGCCTGGTTGGCCCACAGCTCTTAAGTGGCCATCTGCTGCCATGATAGCAGGTAACCGTGCAGGCCGAGGCCCCCTCTCCGGTTCCTGGATCCTCACCCGCTCTCCCTCTTTGTGCCCCTTTAATCAGCCGTGTCTCCTCTTTTGCTTTCTTCTTTTATTCTGTGCCCTCTTCTCTTCTTGCCGCCCCCCTTCTTTGCTTCTCTCCCAACAACTGAGTGACTTCTGCTGTTGGTTTTTTTTCCGGGTGCCATCAGACCTCTTAGCTCTGTGCTCCGCTCTTCCCTCATAACATGTTTTGAACTTTGACATTCTCTTATTGTGTAACATTCACCGGAGAGAGGTGTAACAAAGGGTGCAGTAAACAGCCACTAGCTGTACTTTTCAAATCCCTTGACATTTACCTTATAGTCTGCTCTGTTTTCTCTGTTTTTAATTATCTTTGGTGCTTTAATAGGGCACCTTTTGGCTCCGCGTTGTGTCTAGATGTCAAGTTCTTCCCTCCTAATTCCAACAGGATAAAGACTTTTATTAAATAGCTGACACAATATCTGTCTTTCCCTTTTCCTGCAGTTTCTTTAAACCAATGACTACTCTTAAGGAAACTGTTGAAGCTTATGTTTAAAGTTTTAGGTGTGCTAGTTGATATTAGTTAAATCAGCACTAGAACTTCAAATCAATGCTGTTCTTATGTTAAAGGGATAATTCGGATTATTTTAAATGGGGTTATATTAGGTACTTGTAGACAGATATTGTATTAGCTACAGTAGCTGGTGGTCGGCATAACCTCAGTTCAGAGAAGCAGAAAGGAGTACCAACACGGAAACTCTTTACCTCTTTACTTTGCCATCAGACAGTCCTTTCTGATGAGAAACTGTGGTTGTATGAGCCAAATTAGAGTTGGGCGACGTGTTAAAATTTTCCATTGGCGATTGGCATACACCTTCTGAATTCAAGTTTCTCTCTTTCACCAAAATAAGATGAGCTTAATTGGCTCGTTAACTCCTCAGAAAACTAGACAGAAAAACATGTAAAACTCACCAAAACTGTCTTTGTTATTCTGTCCACTCTTCCAACAATCACAAACTCTGTTTTGGTTAAAAAAAAAAAATCCTTAATACACCACATGAAAAGAGTAGAGTCTCACTCTGCAGGCTGTTTTCCTCTCACTCGTCACCCAGCTCAGAGCACTCATGGTCGGCTGAGTGGGTTTGTACTGCGCCACTGGATGAGAGCGCGGTGCAGAGCAGAGGCTGTCACTCTGCAGATTATTACATTAGTAAAATAAAATGACAAACATTGCCCTAAGAATCAGCCAAAAAAAGCAATCAGCGATGGATTCAGCCCATCGCCGATATATTCGTCCAATCGCCCAACCCTAAGCCAAATATCTCTCTCTCCAAACCCACCAAACTCCATAGGAGAAATCTGCAATTTTACCTCACAGAACACAGGACTTGCTGGTCAATCACTGCTTCAATCTGTTAGTTTGTGTTATCATGTGACTTTGGTGAATCCAAACTAACCTTTTAAAAAAAAAAACACCAAAGACACATAATTACACAAACAAACTAACAGATGAAAGCAGTGGTAAACCAACATCCTCTGTGCTCTGTGAGGTAAAAGTATTGATTTTCCCTTTGGAGTTTGGTTGGTTTGGAGAAAGTGATAATTGGCTTATATAACAGTGGTTTCTGTCAGAAAAGGCTGTCTGATGGCAGCGTGAAGGGGGTTACAATATTCTGCTTCGACCTCTTCGACCTCCATCTACTGTAGCTGAAACACTGACTATCAATAACAACCTCATAAAACCCCACATCACCAAATCCAAACTTTCCCTTTTGAAATGTGCTATTTACTGGTTTGCTTGCTCTCTTGTTTCACCAAAAACCATAGACATGCCAGTTTTTTGTGAGGTCCTTTTGAAGATGTGTACTAATACAAAAAATGTTTTGTTAATGGTTTCTTTGAGGTTTTAGAAAATTCCTAAAAAACCTCCCTCATGAATTAAATTACAGCACTTAGTTTGACTTCTCAGATATGTCAAAAGGAAGGAAAAACACAAAAATGTTAAAATCCACAAGAATATTTTAAGGTTTGAGAGGGCACACAGGAGAGTGGCTCTAATGTTCCCTCTGGCTGGAATTACCCTTCAACATCGGAGCCCTGCTCTAACCTTTGCGTTTGTCTTCCGTGTTGCAGACTATAGCGGAGTCCAGTTGCAGGGATGCTGCAGCCAGAGCAGCCTGAACAGTAATGGCAGTCTTCCAGGAGCAGGCAGCCATCGAAGCGTCCCGGAGCAGCGCGTGGCCAGCTGGGCCGCCTGCTTCGAGCGTCTCCTCCAGGATCCAGTGGGTGTGCGCTACTTCTCGGTAAGAAAAGTTTCCCAAATTGATTGAATCCTGCCAGACTTCACGAAAAGTGAAGTTAAGTAAATGTGAAGTCTCTTGGTGGTTCAGATTTAAGTTTTTACGAGTAAAACTAAGTGGGTGAGCAGTGAGGGATGTGTGCTGTTTGGCTTTTATTGATTCTGCTTATTGATTTTGTTTCTTATCGAACCCTTGTTTTGATTCATGCAGAAAAGGAAAACAAAATGATGTTGGAAGAAAAACCATTAAAAAAAATATTCTCTACAGTTTTTACACTTGTGCATTCTTGTGCTTGGTGCTTGTAATTAGTTGATTGTCCATTATGATTGCAGTTGGGGGGATCAAAAATGCTTTGTTCTCATACAATGCTGTAGTAAATGCTTTGTCATGTTAGACCACCTTCCTTCATGCATTGAATTGCCTTCAGTCACATTTTTTGTTCATGCTTTTTGTCAGCACATTTCTTAACAAATCCCAGGTTTGCATCAATTTGGTATAAGATCAAGTTCAGAAACAGGGCCCAAATTACAGAAACTCTCTAACCTAACTGTTTGGTAACCAAAATAATGAGGGTTAGGATCTAATTTATCCCATTGTGTAAAAGCAATAAATTAGCAGGCAAAACTTAGCTAGCGCTAGCTGGTGTAAAAGTGAAATTTACGACGGCTTAGTGGTTATCCTTAAATTAGGCAACCCTTTTTAAGATCTGGGCAAGTTAGGATGCTTGTGTAATACACTTTTTCCGTCTTAAGTTAGGATAGGAACATTGACTGACCCTCATTATTAACAAACAGTTAAGTTCTGTAATATGGCCCGTAGTTCTTAATGTCCAACCTTTGTGAGTCCAGGCATCTCATTTATGTTACCATCCCTCCCACATAAAAGATGTGTGTTTGTATTTAGCCCACAACACCTTCAGAAGGCTCAAACATTAAGTTCTGGCGTCCCAGAACCACCTCGCTCCTCACCTTCCCTCCACGCTGATCAGAGCTGCTCTCGCCTACACTATCCTGCGCCTACACTTACACCAATCTTGTTCACAACATTACACCCAATAATTTCTTTTCCTCACTACTGGTCTCAACAACAACAACGGCACCAGAAAGAGGACAAAATGATCACCGGTTTGAGATGATATAGAAACTCTTGCTCTGTCTGTCTCCACAGGAATTTCTCAAGAAAGAATTCAGTGAGGAGAATATCTTGTTCTGGCAGGCCTGTGAATACTTCAGTCATGTCCCTGCAACTGATAAAAAGCAGGTAAGGCCACAGTATGAAGCTAAAGATACAGTCACAGCTTTTGTTTGGTGGTTTCTTCTACTGTGATTCACTGTGATTTGGCAGATATTTGCTTAAAGGGGAGGAAATAAGTAAATAAATGAAATAAAATCGTACAATGTGTGGAAGTATGTAAAGATTTCTGAAGAAGAAGAAGGTTCTAATCTTAAGTCTTCAGATTCAGTTTTCACTCACCTGATTCCATCTGTAGGATATACATTCCTACACACCTCTTCATTCAGGATCTCAACCAAACTCTGTGCTTTTTTCATCTTATCTGCGGAGCCCCAGAGTGGCCATAGAAGAAAAAATATATATCAAGGCCACGTTTTGCTACATCGAACCCTCAAAATGCTACTGCATGCAGACAAGATACAAATTGTTCCCACCTTTTGATTCACAAATGAATCAAAATGTGTGAACGAATTGTATCTCATGCAAACAAAATAATCAAAAGGTGTGAACGAATGGTAGTTCATGCAAACAGAATAATTAGAAGGTGGGAACGAATTGCATCTCCTGCAAACAATAATTAAAAGGTAGGAATTAATTATATCTCGTGCACACAAAATAATCAAAAGGTGGGAACATATTGTACCTTGAATGCACAAATTAATCAAAAGGTGGGAATGAACTGTATCTTGTGCACATGCAATAGCATTCTGAGCGCACAATTTGACATTTTTTCTCCTTTTTTTCTTTGCAAATTGCACTGCACATAAACAGGATTTGTGTGGTTGTCTACTGTCAGAACACCAGTTGTTCAGAGGTTTATGCCCCTTCCTGACTGTGAAAGACTAAAAAGTCTTTGCAAGTTGGTGAAAAACAATTTTTATGTGTGGTTTGTCCAGTCTTTGTAAGTTTCAGCTAGTGAAGCTTAAGCTTTTTGTTTCCCTCTGGGGGAAATCTCACCACTAAAAACACATACACTCATTTTATAACGTTTGTTTTGTGCAATTAATTGCGTGATTTATGTCTGAGCATTATCATGCCAGATTAAACCCTGAAATCAGGAAAGTGTATAGAAATTTAAATGATATTATTTTAAATCTTAAATAGCACTAACACTTTTTAGATGCTTCATATTACAGTATGTACATGAGGCCTTAAATTACAGTTAGAAGGCTGTTGAGAGTAGATAAGAAGACAATTAGTGATGTGATTTTCTATAGTTGTTCTTGATATTTTGCATTATCAAACCTCTTCTCGTGCAGCTGTCTCAGAAAGCCGGAGAGATCTACAACAGCTTCCTGTCCAGCAAGGCCACCATGCCGGTGAACATCGACAGCCAGGCCCAGCTGGCTGATGACGTCCTCACGTCCCCGCGGCCCGACATGTTCAAGACGCAGCAGCTACAGGTACGAGCAACACAGCAGCAGCAGCGGTGACCTCAATTTAGACTTCCACTAATTTAAATTATTCAGCTGTTTCAGCACTGAAGATCAAGACGTTTTTCCTGACAGCATTGTAAGCAGGAGGGATTCTGTGTGCAGTCGGGGGGTTTGCTCTCATCTAGCCTTTAGTCACTTTGCACAAGCATATTGGGTTTTTTTAGTGGCCATCTGGGTTTGTTTACGAAAGGGCTCTGAGCCTTTACCAGAGAGATAAACACAAACTGGCATACACCCACAGAGAATCTAGCACATACTGTACACACAGACACATAGACATGCAGTCAGAGATCTGTATATTTTCAGCCTGCCCATGATAAAATGTTAACTGTTAAGACACCTGTCATAACATAAGCTGTAACCATATGTTAACACTGGTAGTTTCTTCTGTCTGTGTTTCATTTTCTCCTCCTCACTCCCTCATTTTTGACCCGACGTGACTCGCTGTCCTCTCCATCACTTTCACTAACCCCTTCATCTCCTCTGTCATTTCCCTCCACGTCTGCAGATCTTCAACCTGATGAAGTTCGACAGTTATTCACGATTCCTCAAGTCCTCTCTTTACCAAGAGTGTATGCGCGCTGAGGTGGATGGCCGACCCTTGCCGGACCCCTACCAGATTCCCTGCAGTCCTGCACCTTCCAAACACAGCGCCAGCTCTGACCGCTCAACACTTTCCACTCCGAAAAAGGTGCAGCTGTTGCTTTATGAATGCAAAAAAATGACTTTTTCGTGGAAGTGTGACATTCTTGACCTTGTTTGTTAATTGTTGTGTCTGTCCCGCCCAACAGGACGGCAGGAAGCAGAGGTCAGGGAGGTCGCTAAACGAAGACAGCAGAGACGAGAGCGCCGACAAGAAACGCGGCATCTTTTTCTCATGGTCCCGCAACAGGAGCTTTGGAAAGGGCCCGAAGAAGAAGGACATAGGAGACATTAACCTCGGTGAGTAATTGATAAACAGACCCCTCTCCTTCTGTTATACCGACTGTTTAAAGCTTTTGCAACACACAAACTTCCAAAGTGCTGATGTGTCCTTGAACAAGACACCAAATCGCTGCCAGCTCCAGAGTTGCCATGAGCTACACGCGGGGGAGGCATGTAGAAACACAGCTGCCCCACAGTGATCAAAGTATTACACACACTGGCAAAAACATACTTGTTGCAACTCACTCAAGTATCATTCACAAAGAGCCAGGGGCCACTTGCACAAAACACTGTTAGTTTCCTCTTTACGTGTGACACTTGCGGCTTATTTTCTTCTTGCCTGGAAATGTACTCGGGTACATAATCCCTCAGAAGTCTTCCTTAGTTGAGGAAAACCCTGAATGCTGCACTTACAGCATCGAAAGAGATTTTACAGCTGTGAAGATTTAACGTTTCCATGGATACCGTTTATTTGCTTGTACTGGTGCTCATTATACCTGTTATCGCCTCCATTCAAAATTACAACTCGTCTGTTCGGGCCAAAAAAACACATCACTAATTACACAAAGAAATCCAACAAAACTGGCAAGAATTACTTTAGATTAGACAGAAGTCATTCATAATAAAGAGGACATCTTCCTCTGAGGAGTTTTTTTTATTTATTATTGATTTTATTACACGTAAAGTATTTAAGCTATAGATATAAACTAGACTGTGACTTAACGTTAGCTAATGTTATAACTTTGCTGCATCGGTTTAACTAACTTGAAAGGATTCTTTGTGTATAAGACCAAGATAAAGAGAAATTCTTAACTGAACATTATAAAAAAAACTTTAAGGAGAATAAAAAAAATATATAAAAATATAAATAGTATATATACAATAATACACTAGCAGAGGTGATAATACAAGTATGAGTGAGATAGTTACAGATAATGTGACACTAAACTGAACCTGGTGTGCATTTCACACTGTTGTTTTAACATAAATGTCTCACACTGAATGTAGCTGCACTTTAATGTAACAAAACACCGCCTGTTTATTCACAAATTATCTTGTTTGATGACAAACACCTTATTGCTTGCCAAGATTTTGTGGCGCCAAACTACAATCATAAATCAGAGACGTTGCTATTAGTCACGTTATAGCTCAATGCTGCCTCTGTGTTGGATATTGCAAGTGTCATTTGATGTGAAACGTCTCTTATCTGCCTGAATTCATCTTCCTCTGTGCTGCTTCTGTGCAGACTACTGGGGCAGTAATGGGCGGAGGGAGTCCCAGGGCTCCTTGTCGTCCGGTACCAGTCTGGAGATGGCCACTTCCTGCTCTGCTGGCAAGATTGAGGTAAGATTCCTCTGGACAGATCACCATGGCAACACAGAGCCCAGTGTCTGGTGAAGCCATCATAATAGGCTGGAGTTGTTTATTTTTTTATTTCTTACTTGTCAGCCCACTCATTTTTCGATTACGGATAGCAAATGAACTGACCCTATGTATCCGTGACGCTTGGAGCCATAATTCAGTCGCTCTTGTTAAATTAAGCTTTGAATCTTTTTCGCATTCCACAGGCCGATAATCGGCACTCAGTTGGAGTGTGGGAACGCTCCCCCAAACACTGCAGCGTCATGCTTCCCGATGGCTCCTGCTCTTCCATCACTCTCCGGCCCGGTGCCTCCATACGGGAAGTCCTGCAAGACCTCTGTCAGAACATCAGCATCAACATCGCTGCCGTCGACCTCTTCCTGGTGGGAGGGGAGAAGGTGAG
This sequence comes from Lutjanus erythropterus, assembly GCF_056507025.1. Lineage (NCBI taxonomy): Eukaryota > Metazoa > Chordata > Actinopteri > Lutjaniformes > Lutjanidae > Lutjanus > Lutjanus erythropterus. The sequence continues at coordinate 10,784,416 of NC_139339.1, forward strand.
GGAGAGGCAGACGCTAGCGCCAAACAAATTACTGACAAATGCTCAGAACATCTGCTGCTAATACGTCAGGATGCAGAACACTGCTGCAAGCACCTCTTGAATGAATTGACTCAAGCCTGTGTTTATTATAAATCAAACCTTGGTAAACACAGCGCGACTACACTTTGCATTTTAACAGGCTTTATTCTGTGAGGAGTCACTGTACTGTATAAAGATGCTACAGCTTGTAGTTGCTTTGTTCATAACATTGGCCTTCAATTTCTGAATCAACATTCGAATGCAGCAGCTTTTCTGTTCGCATGTTTCTTGCATGTCTACTCATTCTGCACAGTTGCATAAAGATTAGTCTACACTAATATATAGAGCTGCAACTAACAATTATTTTCATTATGAATTCATCTGCCTATCTGCCAAATAATTCTCGTCATTGTTTCTCAGTCACGTCTTCAGATTGCCTCTTTTGTCCAACAAATAGTCCAAAACTCAAAGACTCTGGCGCTCGAACCAGCTAATGATGTTTTTGCTTGAAAAGTGACTGAAACAATTAGTGGATTACTTTGGCAACTAATTTTCTTTTGATTGACTGATTGATTACTCGACTAATTGTTGCAGCTCTACTTGTATTATTAGAATTGTATTCCAGTGGTGGCTACATAGAATTGCTTGTGACTTCTTTATATTTTTTTTTTATTTTATTTCAGTTAGTTTTGTGAGAAGATTAACTGAAATGTCATAGCTTTAGTTAACTCTAATAACCTTACCCACAACTCCAGAGTGTTCTAAAGAAAAAGATGTAATCAGTTCCAAAATTCACAGCATGTTTTTATCTAACAAGATATTCAGCGCCAGTTCAAAAGTTTGACATTTAGCCTTTAAAAAACAAAAAATTTGACTGTGGTCAAAAAACTGTTTGTTCTCCAGCTTGATGCACACAGAGGGAGGAATGCTGCTCTAGCAGCAGTAACAGCACTAAAAATTACATTTATTCTGATTAAACTGATGAGTGATTTTCATTAAAAGAAAGTTGCTTTAATAAAAAACGACTGACTCATTTGATCCAATGAATCACTTTATTCAATTTGAGGATTTTGTTAATGGATTTTTTTTTCTAGTACAGTGACGTCATATTTTATGTAAGCTTCATTCGAAAACCTCAATAAAAGCATCAAATGTAAATCATATGAAATTTAGTGCAGCCCCACTTAGGGAGAATAAAGGATCTTCCCTTTATGTGTTGCTAATGTGTGATTTCATGCTTTTGTCCTCACAGCCTTTGGTGTTGGACCAAGACTGCATGACCCTCAGCTCTCGAGACTTGAGGCTAGAGAAGCGGACCTTGTTCAGGTATCGATTATCATGTGAATTTCCTCTGAATATCACATTTTCTGTCTACACTTTTCTGTCAATGCTGACTACTCGCTTGTGTAATTTGCTCCTAGATTGGACCTGGTGCCTATTAACCGCTCCGTGGGGTTGAAAGCCAAACCTACCAAACCTGTCACCGAGGTCCTGCGTCCCGTGGTGGCCAAATACGGCCTCCACCTCAGCGATCTCGTGGCCAAAATAGTAAGTCGTCCCCGGTGGCCACAATGCCTTCCTTAATGTTTTTGAATCTCCTGTGTGTCCTGAGAGCAGCCTGTGCAGTGTGTGACAGTGCCACAGGGTGGAGTATCATGGTTAGGGGAGGGAAGCGACCGCATCCTTTTCCATCTCTACATGGTGGTTAGCGCTGTGACTCAGCCCGGCCTCCGAAGATGGAGCACCAGGGCTATAATTAAGAATGACGACACCCCTCAAATATTCCGACTCTTTACTCCTCCCCTAAACCTCTGCCAGATGATTTATTTTAGTCCTGTGGCCAGTCCAGGCATTATAACTGTAATATACAGTAGACCAGAGCTGAAAGATGGTTTATGAATTAAGCAAAGGCTGTTGAACTCAAATATACTGAGGAAGAATTGTAACATATTCAACTTCTGAACAACAGGTGAAGATGCTAACAAATGTGTAATTGTGTTTTAGAGTGGAGAAACTGAGCCGCTGGACCTTGGCGCCCCCATATCGAGTCTGGACGGTCTGCGGGTCGTGTTAGAGCGAGCGGACCCGGCTTCAGTCAAAGGTAACACCATCTAACACACTGTAACACAATATATAACATTAAGACTGGTTTGCACCAACAAAGATTAATTTAATCTAAGACTGAGTCTAAAAAACTAGGGTTAAATTGACTAAATTCAGATTTAAATTTAAGCAGAGCTCTGTTGCACAATTAAAAACTAGTCTCACTTTAGTAAATCTAAGTTAATTGATGTAAACCAAAAGATAAGTCAGTATGGAGATGCTTCCTTACCCGAATTACAATAAATTAGGATAATAATAATCAGAAATTCAAATGCTGTATCCCTTAACAGCGCGTTACATTTTTTTCTAGCTAGCTTAAACAGTAATAAAGAATATTATTAATATATGTCTAGTTTGTCAGTTTATGATGATGACTCATAAGAGAAGCTCTAACTTCTCCTTTGAGAAAAAACCCGTTGGCCAATTAAAGGAGCAATATGAGCGAATAATAGCTGATTAAAAAACAGATAACAGGCAGACTGTTTTAATGGATTAACTGGAGTGAAAGACAGAAGAGACGCATCATGAACCTCAGTTAGTTTGAGTTTTTCCCCTTAAGTTTCTTCATGATTCATTATTTTCTTCAATCCATCAAGGTTGATAAATCTTCTTCAGCATAAGATTGAAATTGGACTTTAAAAGTTTGGTGCAACAGAACTGAATTTAATCTAAATTTAGATTAAAAACTAAACTGAGGTTTAAAAACAGGTTTAAAATGTTTATGTCAGTTATATTTTATTTTACATTTTATTTGGATTAGAGAAGTTTTTTTTTCCCCCCACTAGAATCTGTCAAGAACTGTGCTTCCTTCCACCAGTTTCCAGAAATGCATCTGTCAATTGTAAATCACTTCCACATCACTTATTCCATTGATTAATATATTCAAGTTTTGCAGCACACGTCTCTCATGTCTTAAGTGTCCTCACCTCTCCTCTCCGTCTCAGTCTCCTCATCAGTTTGTCAGCCTGATGATTTGTTCACACACGTCTCTCTCTTTCCCCTCAGACAAATCAAAATCTTCCTCCTTAAAAGGCCACCCTCCAACCAGGAGCTTCTCTGCTACAGTAAGTATTCGTGACATCTTTATCTCACACATCACGTTGCCTTACTGTCCAGATGTGGTGTTTTGTCCTTTCCTATTGCTGCGCTGCTTCTGCAACATTTGGTGTAATTTAATAGTGGCCCATATTAATCTTTATTAACACTTGCCAGCTTTGACGAGCTTTAAATCGGTGTATTTTCTGATTTTTTTTTTTTTTTTTGGTATTCTCTGCCCTAACACTGCCTGTCGCTGACTCACTCGCTCATGTTCCTCCATGCTCGAGTTACTGCACCATATGTAGGCAGATAGCACTCGGTCTAGATGCTAGCAAGGTCAGTAAAGACACAGAGCCACCAGATGGACCAGGCTCATCTTTACATGATCTGGACACTCTGCTCAGTCGGGTGCTTGGCAGCTCGTGCTTGGCCTTCCCCCATACAACCCCAACCCTCCTCCCCCTTCTCCTCCTCCTCCTCCTCACCCATCCCTCCATCTCCTAACAGAGTGCATTGTTATTGTTGCATCTGCAGGGAGATGAGAGGTCAACACCAAAGGACTTTTCTGTGAGAGCAAGTGGACCAGACTCAGCACTCCCAGGGGAAAAGAGAAAACAGAAAAAGATTAATATAGATGAAGCTGAAGGTAAATCCCCCTTTTCCTTCTTTCTCTTTCTCTCTCTTTTTTTTTTTTTGACTTGTTGGTGGATTTCTTAGCTTCGCTTTGCCTCAGGACTAACTTTCCATCTTTGGCAGCTCTGGAGGGTTCTTCTCTCTGTCAGGTGTGAGGCTGCTACGCTGCATATTAAATCCAACTAATCCTTTTCTTCCAGGTGCTTACCTGTTTGGAGGGTTAAAGCTGTAATATGTAACATTTCTGCATTAAACTGTCTTAGAACAACAAGACCAGTCTGGTCTTCATAGTTATAGTCTGCTATTCAAAAATAACATAACTTAGAATGCAGGAGTTGGCCAATCAGAACTAAGTATTTAACAAAGCTGGGAAATAATGTCATTAAACGACAACTTTGTTATTGTTTTTAAGTGAGAGACCCGTAGCAGTAGAAATTACATATTGTGCTTTTAAGTGAGGGACCTTGTTTGATCTGTTTTGCAGAATTCTTTGAGCTGCTGAGCCGGGCGCAGAGCACCCGAGCTAACGACCAGCGTGGACTCCTGAACAAAGACGACCTGGTGCTGCCTGACTTCCTGCGCCTGACTCCACCTGACCTGGCCTGCTCCACCCCTGACTCCCTGAAACAGACCCGGGAGAACGGCATCTCCCCACGGGGCGCCCTCACCTCCAGCCTTCGCTCGGAGAGTCTGGACTCCTCCCTCAGCTCCAGTGCCAACGGACACTCCGGGACCAGGCGGTGCCTGTTGCCCCCTCCCCGCCATCCCACTTTCGGCACCCACCTGTCCCCAATCTCCCGGTCCTCAGACATCCGGCCGAGCCTCCGCACCGTGGAGGAGGACGTCCACACCGACCTGACCCTGGTGGGGGAGGGCGACATCAACAGCCCCAACAGCACCCTGCTGCCTCCGTCGCCACCCTCCATGCCGTCCTTCGAGAGCAGCCTGCCTGAAGCCAACTTCACCCCGCCGCCACCCTGCTCCAAGTCTCAAGACGCGGGTGGAGAGGGAAAGTCCAGCTCAGGTATTTCTACAGTGTAACGCACCAGTGCTCGTGTGTTTGCGTGTGTGTCGTATGTGCATGTGTGCGCTCTGAACCCGACCACCTTCATGATCAAACTCCCTCAACACTGACTCTGATGCACTTTAATGACAAATTGATATTGACTCTTCCTCAGTTTGCCAATCATTTAAACTGATTTGTTTTATTCAACTTAGAAAAGCATGTAAATGTAAATAGTGATGTGTATATTTTGTTCAGTGAGTAACGTTTACTTGGATGGATGTCACTTCCCACGCTGCCACAAATTGCCGGGTTATATGACTGGGAATGGTTTATTCCAGTGAAATATTTAGTTTATTTTGTAGTTTATGGTGCATGAGAATGGTGATGTAATTGATTTTAAAGCTTATGTATATTAAAGGGTAAACTTTTTTTTAAAACCTGGACCTGTTTTCCTATTTTGGTGTCTAAGTGACCGATGGGGGCAACAATTTTTGGAATGGGTCCAGTACTGAGGGTGAACGTTGCAACCAGCAGGAGCATCCCTCTGGGTAACTGCACGTCAAAGTACATTCATTAAAAGTGCTTGTTTTTGCAACTGACAGGCTCAGATTATTATAGTAAGTGTCTGACAGCATTATGGAAAGGATCTCTACAGAGATTTTTTTAAAAGTCTATGTAAAGTGAAATCTCTTTTTCCTCTAAACACATTGTATATGTAAGAACACACTTGCTGAAAATGTCTCATTTTTTAGTGGCTGAGACCTAATTTTATACACTAAAATCATTCAGATTTGGTTGAGTGGTGTGACAAACTCAGCACATTTATTGTTGCTTTACACAGATTTTTAAGAGTAAGATATGTTTTGTTTAACCAGAAACAGCTGTTTTATTGCTCTCGCCAAACTAACCAGTCTTCATTTGCAAAACTGTAATTTTAACATCGTTATCTTCATTCACAAGAGACAGAAGCAAAATAAAACTCACCAAAAACGTTTTGGCTCATCTTTCCACTGCTCCAACAATCAACAGTCGAAATGAAACCGTTATGCACTGAGGCAGATGTGAAAAAACTCTGGTTCTACTCACTGTTTCTCTGATGTCTGACCTCCCGCTTGTTCATCGTCTAATATTTTCACATCTATTGCTGTAAATTAAGGTTTTTTTTAGACAAAGCCAAAACAGTTTTGTTAAGTTTTGTTTCTGTCACGTATGAATGAAAATAATGATGATAAAATAACTTACCTTGCTGACGTAATGACGTATCTTACTTTTGTATTTCTTTCCGAAATCTAATTAGACTCTTAAAATAACGATCTGAACCTTTCAGAGACAAAAACAGCCTCTTTCAGTGGAAGTACTTTGATGTTGTGCTTCTGACGCTTGGACCAATTTAAAAAACTGTTGCCCCCATTTGTGATTTAGACACAAAAACACGGGAATCCAGGTTAAAAAAAAAAAAATTGAGTTACCCTTTAATATTATATGCATAATGACAGTACTGTAGTGAGTGAATGTTGTGCTGAAGATTATGATTCAGAACAAGCGAACGATTGAAAGTGAGATTAGCAGCTGTGTTTCCTGGCATTACGGGCTCATTATGTACAATTAGAAAACATCGTAGCACACCAGACCCGTGAAATTGTTTTGGATTGTCAGCGGATCTGTGAATGCTAAACAGTCATTACAAAACAAATGCTGTACCCCTCTCCATCCCACCACCTTTAGCTGAGAGCAATTCAACAGTGTCAATGTCAAAAAGCTCCTTTTTTGTTGTTTTTTTTTTTCTTACGCAACTCTCTAAATCCGGTGAGTCATTAAACGGTGTCAGCTCTGTGCTGTAGCAATATGAGCAATAGTAGAAAAATAATTAGTCATTGGAGGACAAGTGCTCCTTAGCTGCTGGTGACATTGTTGAATTGCCTGTCATTCTTTATCTGGGTCATTCACCCCCCCTCTCTAGATGCCTGTTGTAGATAATCACTGCCAATAAACTCTGTACCTGTGATTGAGTCGATCTAATAAATGTTAGAATTGGAAATCACTCTCGTCTGTCTTTTTACACGTTATGTGAGCTCAGTTTTCTCTCCCCCTCCTCCACCACCACCACCTCTCCTCCTCCTCCTCCTCCTCCGCCTCCGCATGCCTTCTTCTTCTTCTTCTTCTCCTGTTCTCCCTTAGCGCTGTCTCATTTTGTCTTGTGGCTTCCTCCTCTCATCAGCTGCTCCCACTCCTTTGTGTACTTTTTTCTGTGTGTGCGCTCGTGTCAGGGTGTCGCTGCTGCTGCTCGCTGTGTGTTGTTCTTGTTAAACGTTGCTTGGTCTACCTGCTCGGTGTGTTGTTTCTTTGGTGGGGGTCACCGCTCTGTTGTGTGCAGCTTCGGCGTGGCGTTGTGGCGCTTTTGAGTCTTGCCTTCTGTTAAACTTGTGTGTTTTCAAAGCTTAGTTCGTTGTGTGTGGAATTTAAGATCATCATCACCTCCTGCAGATTGATTTCATTTTCTGGTTCCCGTCCTTGTCCCTATTCCCTCTCCTCCAGTGTGTATGTTTCTGTGATTTTAAAGGGATAGTTTGGATTATTTGAAGTGAGATTATGTGTTGATAGTCTGTGTATTACCTACAGTAGATAGTAAATCCCCAGTTTGGAGAAGCAGAGAGGAGCACCAGGTCTCTTAGCTACTTAAAAAAGATCCACCTAAAAAAAATTGTATCAGTATTTAGAATATTTTCACTGCTTTACTTTGCCATCCGGCGACCTGCTTGATGGGAAACTGCAGTTACATAACCCTAATATCGCTCTCTCCAAACGCACCAAACTCCATAGGTGAAATCAGCAATTCTACCTCACAGAGCACCGGAGCTGCTGATCTACAACTGCCCCAGTCGGTTAGTTTATTTGTGCTATTGTGTAACTTCTCTGTTTTAAAAGGTTAGTTCAGAACTCACGCAGTAACACAAAAAAACTAACTGATAAAGGCAGCGGTAGACCAGCAACTACCTTTTCCTGCAAGGTGAAATGACTGGTTTCACCTATGGAGTTTGGTTGGTTTGGAAAAAGTGATATTTGGATTGTATAATGGTTTCTCATTGGAAACGGCTGTCCAATAGCAAGGTAAAGCAGTGAAAATATTCTAAATACAGTGTACACACAAACTGATATTGTCTTTTTTTAGGTGGACATTTTTAAGTGTATAAAATACCTTTTGTTGCTGTTCACAGGCTTCCATGTTGGTACTCCCCTCTGCTTCTCCAAACTCAAAACATGTCTACTGTAGGTAATACACTGACTATCAATAGGAACCTCCTAGAGCCCCACTTTAAATAATCCGAACTATCCCTTTAAGGTAAACAATCAAGTGGTGAATTGATTCATGATGGTGATGGTGTTTTCTACAGTGGCTTTGACACTTTCAGAGTTGTCAGAAATGTATAAACTGAGACCAAAAGCTCTCTGTGTTCAGATATCCAATTAGAAACAACACATTTTGATTCTTGGCTTCAAAGAAAATCCCAAGAAACCTTCCCCGAAACCCTCTGAACTCTGCAGAAAGAGAAGATAATCATGCTCAACATGTTTTCCAACAACAAAGCTGATGTGTATCATGCACTTCAAAGCACTTTATGGAACGGGCGCAAACATGTTCACCCCGACCTCGCTGCCTCGTAGTAATAGCCGGGCTTTAATGTAAGGTGATATGTACACAAGACGATGAGGAGGAATCGAAGCCTTTCAGCTCCTCCACAGGCTCCCGCTCCTCTTTTCTGGTTGCTAAGTGCATCAGCCTGATTCTTCCCACCACCGGGCGCCATGGTAACCTTATCCACGAGTTGACTGAGCTACAGATAGAAACTGTCACTACTGGTTTGCATCCATCTCTCTCTCTGCCTCTCTCTTTCTCCCACTAGCTAAAATAGAAATGTAGCTATGATTCGTTATACCCATATTTTTTGACACCGTTTGCCACCTGGGAACGGCTGAATCTGTGAGGCATCTGCAAGAACGCCTCCGCTTTACCACTTTTTGGAGACTTTATGAAGTTGGTACATTTGAGTTTGGGTGGAAAGTCACACGTTCTGACTTAATAATGGGCTCACAAACAAAGACTAATTCAATCTAAGATGAGTTCTATTCAGAGTACAGCAAAACTTTAAAATGAGCAAATCCAGATTTAAAATTAAGCAGAGTTCTGTTACACAATTCAAAATTAATCCTAGTTTAGTAAATCTGCATTTACTGATGTGAATGGAAGTAAAATAGTTTAATCAACATGGAGATGCTTGTTCACCGCTAAGCAACATAAGTAAATAAAAAATAAATCAGAGTGCTGTTTGGACTAAGTTTGCTCTGTATTCCTTAGCAAAATGTTGTATTGTTTGTGAGCTAGCAATAAAACAAAAAAACAACCCTGTTGTTTGCTAAAATTTTTAATTATTTAAATAAAAAATGTTGTTTGCTAGCTAACAAAAAATCCTATGATTTTGTTTGCTAGCTACAAAGTACAATGATGTTTACTGTTCGCTAGCTAGCAAAAAGTTGTTTAGCCTTGTTAGCCTCCTCAAGGTGGCTCGGCAGAGAATTATTTTGCTCTGTCTATCTCAAAAAGGCAGCCTTTTTTAAAGTTAAACCTCCTCAAGTGTAAGTTAAAAAATAATACTTCACCACCTTTTAAATGGGAGTTTAAAGTTTTGGTGCAAAAGAATTAATTTTAATCTAGGTTTAGAGTAGGGGTTTAAAGAGGGGTTTAAAGTGGATCTTTCTTAATGTTAAACAGTTTTAAAACAACATAAAGTTAAAGTTAAATGATTTGGTCCTTGAAGAGGTCCTTGTTGGTGCAACTCAGTTTTAAAGACACACCCACAGAATAAGTCAGAGCTCACTGGTCCAAACAAAGTACTGATGTTTCAGCAGTAATTATCTTTTACAGTGTCAGTCTGCTTGATTCCAGTCTTTGCAGACATCCTCCTCCAGTTGTACTGTGTATTACTGTTAAACTGACGCCCTCTGCTGTTCCAAAAGAATAGATATAATTGCTGCTGAGGTGGATCAACATGTTGCTCAATTCAGTTTGATTCTAAACTTAGACACCACTGCCATAAATAATAAAGTACTGCAGTAAGGAGGAGGATAAAGTCCAGCAGCATACTCTTCTACACATGAAGTGATGGGAATAAAAAAAAACTATTTGAGGACTTGTTTGCAAAGTCTCCAAACTATACAAGTTTATAGGACACAGTGAAGTTAATGCATGCACCACACTGTTTTATTGAGGATAGAATTTAACTTGCACTAAAAACCAATACACCCTGACATCAGTATAAGATTTACCATCTAAAGCAGTGGCTCTCAGGCACAGTCGATTAGTACCAAGAGTATTTCTGGCCCTGCACGGGTAGTTTACTGCATTTACTTGGCAAATCAGCAGTAAATAAGCCCCTGATTAGACTGTTAAAAGCAAAACCAGAGGGGTTCTGGTCTGTATCCAGAGGAGAACTGCTGCTGTGTTAACCACAATCATTTCTTAATCATGGCTGTAATCACCTCTGGCAGGCTTGGTCGGTCAGGATTAGGACGTCCACTAGGGGGCGACATCACACAGTGTAACTCTACTCATATGACTGATATGAACTAAATGAATGCAGCTTTTAGTTCAGTGCATCTTTATAAAGAGGACTGAAAAATAAGCCAGAAATTGTAGAAATGATTATTCAGCAGGTTGAGATTGTGTTGCTTTTCCTCTCTGCAGTCAGGCCAGTGTCTGGGGTTTAAATTCAGAGGGAAAGTTAAGACCCATGTGGACAAGATTAAAAGATTCCTGGGAGTAAATGATGGTGGGTTATCTGCTGAAAGTGCTGCGTAATGACTCAGCAGTTACACCTGAGGGACCACATGGCTCAGTTTGCCTTCAGGCCTGTTTCTCTTTCTTCCACAACTCCTGGCAGCTCTCAGAGCTGGCAGCCGTTGACCCGGGCCAGCCTTATCATCCATCTGGCGGTCGGAGGAGGACTGGACGGGGATCTTTGGCAGTCGGCCTCGGTGAGGACTGTGGCTGGGTCCGCTCCAGCCTGACTGGTCCGTCTCGGCTCCCGGCTGCAGACACGGCTGTGGACAAGACTCACTGCAGGAGGCACGGATGTGTTAACACTGCAAACATTAAAAAAAAAAGTTGTGTGGGCAGATGATGACTTGCTAGTAAGGCGAGAGGTACAGAAACAATGATCAATAGACAGTAAACAGTCTGCATGGAGTGCTGCTCAGGTGTGAAAAGAGTGTCTCCCCTCTGCTCTTCAGTTTGGAAATATAAAGGTTAGATGTGCTCAAGATCTGATTTCTTCAATTCATAGAATTTATAATGAAAATACTGCATTTTGTGTCATGATGCTGCAGCTTTCACCTCTTTCCAAAGATGTGTGAATGAGCAAAATTATCTTGTCAAGATGTTAAACCAGAAAATTCTAAGGGTTTTTGCACAAAAGCTGGTGGCCCATTAGCAGTAGGACTCTCAACATCTTGGATTTCCCTGTGACACATTGGCAACCTGTCAAGGGTGTTTGCCCGCTCTTTGGCCAGTGCATGCTGGGATAGACTGACCCACTGACTAAACTAAAAAGTGGGCATAGAGCAGTACAGTATTATAAACTGGAAAGACTAGAGGAAAGATTTTCTCTCCTCATTTTCATTTTGAGAATAAAATAGAACGTTCAGTGTTAGTGCCAAGCATAGTAAGAAATAATAAGAGGAAGAAGATTTTTTAAAATGTTGCATTAATGTCAAAATGTCAAGAATAAAGTTGAAATACTCGTGTTGAAAGGCAAGTTTCTTGACATTTTGACTTTATTCTCAAAATGCAAATAAAATGCCTGGCTCTAACACTGAAAGTTCAGCTTTATTCTTGACATATCGATTTGATTCCCAACATTTCGACCTGATACTGTGTGCAAAATTGCAAAAAAAAAAATATATATCTCCCTCGTCTCATTTTTCCTTTATGCTTGATCTCCTCTGAAGCCTCCAAAACTTGTTGACTTATCGTTTGATAACCGATCAAGTAATTTTCTAAGCACAAATGAACATCTCTTGGTTTTGGATGGTTGGTTGGACAAGACAAGATAAGACACATGAAAATGTTGCCTTAGGTTCTACTAACTTTCTGGTAAATTTCCAGTTCTACTTCTATTTTCTATTTTTATGGACTGAACGATTGATCAAGAATAATCAATAATGAAAAGAAGCAGCAGTCCCACTTTGTGACTTGCAACTTCTTGTTAAAGGGTGACTATTTTTATGAGTTATGAGCTCTGGAGACAAACCTTCACATATTGCTTCTTTTAATACATTTTTAAGCCAGAGGAGGTCAAATTAATTAGTATTTCATAGGAAAATAGCATTAGGAATTTTCCTCAATGGATAGATGAATACATTCCTGGCTTTAAAAAGTACAAATTATTCTAATTAATCACATTCACATTCATCAAACTGCGTCATCTTGCCGCTCTGCATACCAGCTTCAGTACATCACATCCTGCGGAAAACCCTGTGACTGAGATCTGTGTTCATGTAGCATCAATTATAATTTAAATTGACTCAATGTCATACCTTTATTGCCAAACAGAAGTCAGCATCGTGTCCTTGAACTTCAGACAAGATCTTGACGGTTCCTGAGGAGTGCTTGAAGTGTTTTCGTGTTCACCTTGGCGGTTGAAGTTGTACCGCTGTCGTGTTGCTCGAGGGGTCTGTGTAAGGTCAGCTGTTGGATCTCACAGGCTGTGTTTACATCTGAACCGAACAGCAGTGAATCACAGTCAGCGGAGTTAGGAGAGCCTATGTGTTGAAGTGCTGTGTTTGACTCACTGTGGCCTCTGTGTTTAGAGTCCGCGGGGCCACAGGGTTCACATGAGAAGTGGAGAGTTTATCGGCCATCGGAACTGCAACCGGCAACCCGGAAACTTTGATTTTCTGCCCCTTTAGTACACGCCAAACGTAATTTAAAAGTTTATTAATTTGTGTCCTGGGCCATTTTATGAGCTAATGCAGCACTGAATCATTTGAAATAAAGTTCAAGCGGTAATGTTGAAATACACCACATGTGACAACAAGCCAATTAATTCATGTATTTCATCCTGATCCAATTTCATTCAGTTCTCTCCCACGATTTGGCAAGCGAGTTAAGCAAGTTTGAGCTGAAGCAGTTATGTCATGAAGTTTGTCTTGACAGCAGCTGTCCAGATTACACAACTATACCATTGTGAGATTACACAAACATATTAGGTTTATGTGTTCATTTGAGCGATGTACAATTAAATGCATGTGCACCCATGCGATGGATGACAAAGTTTCCAGTTCTTTTTTTGTTCCACTGAAATCTCTCAAAGCCACACAAAGCATCTGGCCATGTTCAGTCTGCAACACACCCAGGAGACAGAGGTTTTGTGTGAAACTAATAGTTAATGTTGATTTCCTTTAAGTTACATAACAAACACTTTCACACAAACGACAGGGTTTGGTTCCCATGTGGAAACAAAAGTCAATATTGATATCTATTTGTTATGTGATGTAGTAAATAACATAACATAGCATAATGTAACGTGACTCACATAAGTCATGTATTTGAATTTAAGTAAGTTATGTAAGTAGGTTGCATATTTAAACTTCTTTAAGTGACGTTATGTTATGTAGCTTAGGCCTACATAAATTTACTTAATAGAGTTACTTATTTTAACCCAAGTTATGATCTTTTCCTAGACCTAACTTTTGCACCTTTTATTTTGAAAGTCCACCTTGACATTGCATGTTTGTTGTTGCTAATTTGACTGTAAAGCCCTGCACATGCAAAACTGATGCTAGATACATTGAAGCATAAGGTCACTGACCAAGCTATTTGAGGAGCTGTGAGTGAGACTGTTGTTTGGTTATAAGGTGATAATATGTCAGTGTTGTCTTTCCTTTTTTTTTTCTGCTGCCCCCAAGTGGAAAATTAATGACTTTGGCTTTAAACTGTTTGCCTGTTTGCCATTTTTCTCAACCACCCTCATGTTCTAATAGACATCTTGACCTTTCCACAATCCATCAGCTCATCTTTAATCTTCCATGTCTTACTTTTCTCTCACGCACAGAGGGAAGAACAGACCCGAGCCCCAACCCCAAATCACCCACGGGTAGAGCTGATGCTGCACAGCCGGTACAGGAGGTGATGGATGTGGAGGGGGTACATCTAGAGGAGGGAACGCTCGAAACATCGCAGGGCGAGGACTCTGAGCTCAGCCTGAGCTTCCAGGGCTACGTCGCTGAGCTGCGGCAGTGCCAGAGCAAGATGAGGAACGCCCAGATGCCCCAGAACGGCCGCAACCCTCCAGAGGGCAAGGACTGCACGACTACAGACCTTTACAAGGCCACAGTTGTCTAAAGGGAACCCCCCCGCCACTGCTGCACTTTTAAAGCCTGAGGCACTGTCTTTTGAAAGGGAATTAGTCAAATGATGGGCTGCATGTACAAAGCTGTCAATTTACACTCCAAACAAATCGATATTATGGTGATAGATATTGTATATTTGTTATGGATTCTGGCGTATTCTTGTTGATTTTTAGTATTGGTTGTAATTTTGGGACAGTGATATGTTTTTGTTATGGTATAGTTTAATTATGAAGTGCAAAGCAATTCTATTATGAGCCATGTTAGACTGAGGACAACCACGGAAAAAAGCCTTTTGGGTACCAGTTTCTAATTAAGCATATTCTATTGTCTATGTAACACTATACGTGAAGGGGTGTGCATAAGACTGTCATTAGACTGTCATAGCCATGTCATGACACCTGTCACGAACACGAGGGAGTCTTTATGAAAAGTCATCCAGTGAATTATGTCATTTTTAAAGCAATGTTGACATTGCTTGAGATGTCTTTGTTATGACAACTTAAATTTAATCAAGCCACTAAGGTCTTTGTTATGACAGCCTGACATTATTCAAGACAATAATATATTTGTTATGACAAGTTGTCATAACATTACATTACACTATCAGATGTTGTTGCTTTTGACCTTGGCCATCATGAGACCTTTATAAGAGTGTCATGAATATCTTCCTTGACCACCAGTAGCATGATACATTTTGGACTTGTCATAAAGATGTTATTAAGTTTTATACCAGTGTCATGAATAATAACAGCCTTATGCACACCCCTTCAAATAAAGCATACTTTATAAACAGTTTATAAGTTGTGAAATAATGATTTCTTCATAACTCCTTGCTTTCTAACAAGCCATCAAAATTAATTAAAGAGCCTACTAAACTAAGTAAGTAAGTTAACGAAAGGGATTACCATTAATTAAATTATTAATTACAATTTATAGATGCTTTATAAAGTTTGACAAAAAGATCTGAAGAGTCCACTTACCAGTTTTTTCCACTAGCCTTCCACTGAGGAAGACCATGAGATACTGTTGAAAGCTCTGTAAAAAAAAAATATCTGAAGCAATACTAAGTAATTTAATGATTTAATTCAGACTATATAACGTTTGACATAAAATTGTTTCCAGCTTTTTCTGCCAGTCCTCAGCTGAGGAAGGCAGTGAGATGCAGTCGGAAGCTCTGAAAAAAAAAAAATAGTAAATGAACCTTGAGTTTGAATATTTTGTCAAACGACTCGCCCTGTTAGAAAGTGGTACCCATTTTTGCTGGACCATATGCGAGGCAGGACTTTGTTTTAAGGATCGAAAGGGAGGCAAATCACAATTTTCTTGGATATTTAACTATTTTCTGTTTACATCTTTTTCCTGTGTTTTACGGATAATTCATGACGGTACCTTTTATTGCCTGTACTTCCTGCTTCTGTGGTTTTGAGGTTGTCCACATGTTGAATGATTAAAAAGCTTTGATGGCTGTAATTCCAACAAAACTGGTGCTCTTTTCTTTTGTGTATTCTACATGATTAATTCTTGTATCTTTGACAGAAGGGAAATCCTAACCTCTAGACCGCCTTGTAAAAACATACTTGAAATGCTCCTCTGTTGTAGTTTATAACCCAGAGTCTTACGTCAGATGTTCACAGCCCTGGATTCTCTTACTTGGCCGGTTAATGTGTTTGCTGAATTAGTCAGAAATGTCAATAATTAACTATATAGTTGTCTTAGTTGAAAAATGTCTTCCTGGAAACGTGCTACCTTCACCTGGGG
This sequence comes from Lutjanus erythropterus, assembly GCF_056507025.1. Lineage (NCBI taxonomy): Eukaryota > Metazoa > Chordata > Actinopteri > Lutjaniformes > Lutjanidae > Lutjanus > Lutjanus erythropterus. The sequence goes on from NC_139339.1 coordinate 10,800,377, forward strand.
ACTTGTCCCTTTTGTGTAAGTGCTGTTTCGTTGTCCAGCCTCCTCTCTTATTTTTAGCTCAGCATCTGGAGAGAGATTATTACAGCTGGTGAAAATTAGAGGTTAGATTATGGGACTGGGGAGTTTGTCTTGACAGAGCTTGTCACTGCTGGAATGCTGACAACACTTGAGACCTATAAATGGTTGGTTGGCTTCACTTTTAAACTTCCCTTTATTTCAAAGGTACTGTCATTATTGAATTCTTAATTACAGCAGTAATTCTTTCCGGATCCTCGACACACCCTCAAAGTGGGCTCCCTTATCTTAAGAAACTTGGGACATAACTCAACCACACACCTGTGAATGTTCTGATGTCTAGACTGCCTATTTAGACTCCACCATCTGCTTCTTTGCCAGTTCCCATGGCAGCCACTTGGCATGATGGGACTTTTCAGAGGTGACACACCTGTACTAATTCAGCTTCATTGTGCAGCAGTGAACCACAAAACACTGCACAATTCACCCATATGTAATAAATGTTTTAGTCACTTCTAACTAGAGTACAAACTGAACTAGAAGTGTAATTTAAAGGGGTTTTAACTCTGCATGGCAGTATGTTTTCATTAGTGGATAATCATCTGAAAATAAGAATTTAGTATGAGCTATTTATATCTACAGAGGGAGTGGGTCCACCAGGTTGCATCACCATGTTTCTACAGTAGCCTAGAACGGACAAACACTGGTGCTAGAGAGGGCCTTTCCCTTTTTGCACCGCTGCTGTAGTTTCTTGTATATGGTTGGAAGGGGAGGGTGAGGTGAGCTTTAGATGGTTGCAATCTAACTTAGGGCCAGAGTATACTTGCTTTTCAATCACATGTTTGCGTTCATGTATGTGTAGCATTAATTGGTGAGTACGCCCGCAACTCTAAATGTGTAGATGAAAGAAAGTATATTTGGCCTGAGCACTTTTAAAAATCCAAAATAACATTTATTGGCGTGACATAGCTATTTTTGCTTGGATAATATCCTCTGACAAGTTGCTATCACTAGTAATATTAAATTATTAATTTCAGATTTTAATTGTTTTTATATGAGCTTAATCCTCACACATGCTTTAATGTAATGATAATGTTACTTTTCTAATAATCACTTGGTTGGTATAACACTCCTGCTGACATAATAAGCTAACTTTTCTGTTTACACAGTATGGTCCCAGATATTTCTTACCTGGCTTAACATGCTAAACCTTAATGGTGCCATGGCCCGCCCTACTCTGCCTCTAATTGGCTCATGCTTGTTGCCTTCGTTAGCATGAGGAATGTGATTGGGTATGAAAATCGGGGTAAGCCAATCAGAGCAGAGTATACCTTTGCCACGCAGGTAAAGAATATCGCAAACAGTTTGCTCGATTTGCGTTAGCTAGCTAACTTAACGTTAACTCGCTATTCTGATGAAAGAAGTCCTGTCAAAAGTAGGCATTATATACGTCTATAAGACGTCTTTATTGACAAAACTAGCCTTTAACAAAAACACACTGCAGCTTAAACGCAAAGGGAACGAGATATTATGCTAGCTATGCTAAAGGTAACTTCACACAGGAGTAATGGCTAATGTTACAGGATCCTCGTGGCAGCAAATGAGGAATCTTGCAGCTCCATGGCCTGACAGACCCCCCCCCCCCAAAAAAAACCCCCGTCTCTGCCTCTGGAAAGTTTTGGACTGTCCTCTCTCAACTTGCAATGATAAACCGTGGGCGTCTGCAGCAGAAAAAGGTGCAGAGGGAACACCAGCCGGGTAGGATATAGGATGCCTCAGAGATAGACAAGCCTAATGACGCAACGGGTTTACTCAATACAGCTTGAAATTGTGAGAGACAGGATAATACTTGCAGGGTTTCCCACGTTTCCTATGACCAAAAGCAGGCTGAGGACTCGGGAACCAACAGATATAACGTGACAGGCGCACAGACCCTCTTCCGAGCTGTGGAGACAAGCTTCTGCGGACACCAACAAACTTTCATGATGGCATACATTATTATATTACTTTTCTTACCTTGCGTTTTCAGCACACGGGCGGTAAGTTTTAACCATCCCACTACTCACCTCTGTGCTTCTTTTTGATCCATTTTGCGTGCGTAAAAAGTTGAATAACTTATCTTCCCCCCCGATTCTAGCGCATAATAGTCCCTGGGTATGAAGCAGGCATCTCCAAAGAGGCATACACCGAGAGCCGGAAAGGTAGGTTTTACCTCAGTCTTGTGTTTAATTTACGGGATAAAGAGGGAGGGAGGAGGATGCACATTGAACTGGCAGTGACTGTGATATATTTTCAGCTGAGAAAGTTGTTGGTGCAACATAAATCTAAAGCATGCGGGAGCTGGTGCTTGTGTGAGTCTGTAACCTGCTGCTATATAACAGCATGATTTAGCTGTCTGAGGAGAGGATCATGGATTTACTGTCCTCTGATGAGAGCTATGGACAAAGTCAAAGGGGTCTTTGTGTGTGGGGCACAGGGGGAAACTGCACAAATGTTTTTGAGACAGTCTATGATCCCACTCTTTTTTGTTTTGTTTCTTTTTGCAAGTTATTAATATTATTATTGTTGTTGTTTTTAAGAAAAAAAAAAGCCCAAACTCTTTGATTACAGCTTCTTAATGTGGATATTTTCTGGTTCCGTAATCCTCCACACTCCTGGATATAATCATTATAAAAGGGTTCCTTCTGAAGGGTTGAGGGTCTACTTGGAACCATTTGTTTTTGAAGAACCCTTTTTGGACGATAGGGTTTGTCAAGGATTCTTTGTAAGATCAAGGGTTCCTTTAGACACTCTTTTCATCCAAAGAACCCTTTTTGGAAGAATGGATTGTTGAAATGCTTAAAGAACTCTAATCAAGGTTTCTTTGTACCATAATATAAAAATGTTATTGGCAGAACCTCACTGGATAGGTTCTAGATTGAACCCTCAGGTTCTCAGTAGAACCCTCTGAGGGGTCTTGGGATAAAAACCCTTGAAAAATGAAAATGTTCTCGGTAGTACGCCCTAGGTGGGTTCTTGTTAGCACCCAGAAGGTGGAAAAGGTGGGTTCTGGATGGAATGATTACACCAAAGAAGGGTCTCTCTGTAGAACCTGCCATGGGGGTTCTGTGTGATACTTTTCACAGATGGTTCTAGCTTTAACCTGTTATGTTGGGGTCTTCTAGATTGAAAAATGGGTCTCCTGTGAGGACAAGCTTTATGGCGCTAGTTAGCGTCATTATTTCCAAGAGTGTACAATAAACTGAATATCTTTGGGTTGTGGACAAAATAAGACATTTGAGGACGTCACCTTTGGGAGACAGTCATCAACATTTTTCACCATTTTCTGACATTTAATGGACCAAACAACTAGCCTGTTCTAATTGAGAAGATGGTCGATAGATTAATCAATAATGAAAATAATTGTTAGTTGCAGCCTTATTTTACTAACAAAGTGTTTTCTGTTGTGTTGTCAGTTTTTACTACAACGGGCAAAGAATGCAAATTCCCATTTCGCCAGGGCGGAAGGATTCATCATCACTGCATCACCTTCCTCTCCTCAAGACCGTGGTGAGTCCTTATTAGCCAGCCCTGTCTGAACCTACTGTTTTGGCTACACAAACAATCACTAGCGTGTGTGTAATCACACCAAATTACCACACACTCAGTTTGACAAAGAGACGACTCAACATTTGACAGGTAGAAGTGCCGCCTCGTCATATTTGGTTTTGTTCAGACACTCATTCACAAACCACAGACCTATACGTCACTATCTCACACACCGCAGGTGTTACATCACAGGTGTTTGTATTTGTGGTATCTTCCATCGTTACAGTACAGTAATGGCAGGGATTTGCTGAAGGGACACCAGTGCGGTGTGTAATTGGATTGTGTAGTCACATGTAATTACAGCTGTCAGAGACGAGGAATTTATGCAACAGTGTCATCAGGAAACATAATGAAATTTTTAATGAGGTAATGAGCTAATTGACTCTGATAAACTGCTCATTGCAGAATCGCTGGTGGGCCTTGAAATGATTTGTGTGTCCTAGAATATCATAATATGATTTCATCACAACCAGCAGTTTTTAAAGGTGACGTAAGATAGAAGGTAGGGAATTCCTCTTAAAGATCAAATGTGAGAATCATTGTCTTTTCATTACCTAAAGACCCAAATGTACTAAAAGCAATCACGTTGACATTTAGATCTATATTCATACACTCTCTGTGTCAACCACATCTTGCATCCTTGCTCTCTCTAAACACGTACGGTGGCTGCAGGAAAAATACTTCAGTCCTCATTTGACGCTCTAAAATCAAAACAGTGGAGGTGTCAAGGCAGTTTGACGTGCCTCAAAACGCTTTTGATATACATTCTGCAATTTAAGGCAACGGTCCTTTAAAGGTGTATGATTTAGGTGGTTGTCTTGGCAGAATTTGGCAAACATGGAGTATAATATTCATATGTATGTTTTCTTTAGTTTATAATAACCTGAAACTGTATTTAAAGGTCCAGTGTGTAGGATTTGGAAACACGTCGCCTCACTCTTACCTTCCTAGTGTGTAGGAGAACCTACAGTCGCTGTGAAACTTGCAAAAAATGCCTGCCTGCGCCCTCCGTAGATATAAATATCTCATTCTAAGGTGACAGAAACACAACGATTCTTATTTCAGGTGATTAAACACTCATGAAAACCTGCTTTTAATTTCTGCCATCTTCAGCCAGTGGATCCTAGTAAATCTAACACACTATGTAGTTCCGAACACATTTACTCCTTCATAGAGTTTATCTTAAGGGTGAATAAGCAGCTGTCAGAGATAAACCATCATAGTTATTTTTTTATTGCTTCAGACTGAGACACAGCAATAAAATCTTTTGTTAGACTTTCGTTTTGGGAGGAAAAAAAACAACAACAGCCTTGCTGAAGGGCTTTCCAGTCATTCCTTGGAACTGAGACAAGACGGGTGGGAGCCAGCAAGTTAGAGCAACAAGAATGCAATTATATATGGCCCAACATCCCTGGTCCACCTACACGTAATGTTACTGCAATATGACCTACATGTTTCCGTAATGTGGTCATGAGCTCAGCGTCGAGAGGTTTGTCATGATACTGCAGGTTCAGTGAGCGCTGCAGAGGTATGCTGATGTGACTTTGATTAAAGTCGTGGATCATTGACAGAGTTAGCGAGTGGCAATTCGTTATGGTTTACAGATATTTTCCTCTTTCTCTGGAATCAAACTGAGCAAGAGCATTGACAGAGTTAGCGAGTGGCAATTCGTTATGGTTTACAGATATTTTCCTCTTTCTCTGGAATCAAACTGAGCAAGTGAAAAGTGCCGCATTTCTGTCACAGACACTTGTAGGTGTGAAAGGTTTAATTTAGGTGTAGATAAAATCCTCCACCATGGTATAAGTAACTTGATGTCGTAAGATTGTACACATCTGGTCAAAAGTTTGGGCACATCTCATTTAGTTTTTTCTTTATTTGTATTATTTGACATTAAACAATGAAATATGGAATTAGATGGAAATATAGAGCAAGATAAAAATGTGAAAACAAGGTGAATATGTTATTGCTTTTTAAGAATCTACGATATAAAAGACTCTCACACACTGTCTTCTGCACTTGCAATCACAGATTTAATATTATATCATATATAATATATGATATTTTTAATTCTTTAAAGTAGCCACCATTTCTTTTGAACCATTTCGTTACTTCTTGTACATAAATGTTGTCTATTAAAGAAAAAACAAAGGTTTTCCGACACATGTACATATCAGACAACATATATGCTGATACCAATACGGATCAATGTGGCTGATATGAGTCTGGCTTTAATCATGTACCAAGACTAAAAGAGTATACAGCCACGCTAACAGTATGATAACAAGCTAATGTTATGTTGATGTATAAAAGTTGATGTTTGCTATGTTAACCATATTTAAATCTTAACATGCTAACATTTGTTAATTAGCATTAATCCCAAAGTACAATTGCGGCTGGTGGGAATGTCATAAGGATGTTGACCTGTTGACAGTGCTGGAAGAAAAGAGATACCAGAGAATAAACGTTATGACAAAGTGTCTGAGAGTTGATAAGTTGATATTGTCTCACGGTAAGTCATATTGCCACACCCTATTTCCTCTATTTGTAATCCAGGTGATGTGTTGGTGACTGTATCATATTTCTGTCTGTCATGTTGTAGGTGCTCGCTCACGCATAATTTTGATCGGGACCGGCTGTTCGGCTTTTGTGCACCAGAGAAAACTCAGCCAGATGGTTAGTTCACAAACCCACCAAGTGCATTCACTTTACAGCATTTTTATCATCATAAACATGTATGTTTTACTTTTGTTTATCCTCTGACTGTGATTTTCCTTGGTGATGTGTTTCAGTTTTTGTCCACACGTCACGCAGAGTCATAGATCCATGTCGGGTGAATCCCTGTCAGAACGGAGGCGTCTGCAAGTTGATTCCACAGATACGGTCGTTTGAGTGCTCCTGTCCTGAGCGCTTCAGTGGGAGACTGTGTGAGCAGAGTATGTAGTATTATATTTACTATTTTATAGATGACAGGTATAATGCCACTGATTTTCTTTAAACGTATATCCTCCATTCAGTCTTTTCTGTTTGCCATCATTACTGAATTGTGCCTGAGTTTAGTGTTTTCACATCACTGTGCACATTAAGCTGTTAATCAACCTGACAGCCACAGCCTCTGCCAGGAAATAATTCCTTGAAAACTTACTTGCAAATGTGAAGGAGACATTTGTTAACAGGGATGGCAGTTCAAGTTATTCTGTATTTCATTCCATTCACTCTAGACGTGATGAAAGATGAGCCTCATTTGGAACAGTGCACAACAAACTTTGGAACCGTAATTTGACAAACTAATCTCAACTCAAGGTCTCATTTCTGGCTTTTCCCCAGAGCTTTCAATCACATTTCATGGTCTTGAGCAGTGAAACTCATTGTTACATGATAACTTGTTTGGGATTCGCACCGATGCCTTGGCTTTTATACTGGTTCTTAAATTCAATCAATTTTTCAAATCAGTTTTAGTTAAAATAAATTTATATAACACATTACAGAAAATTGCTCACTTTAAAGGAAGATGGAGCTGGTGGACAATAAAGATTTACGCTGTTCTGTTCTCTTTGGTTGGTGCCATGAAAGTATCAAAGTTTGGTTCCAGCCCTAGTCAATCTTGACTTTGAGCTTGAATGCAAAGACTTCAGACTTACTTGAAAAACGAGGATTTGGTTCCACCTCTGTCATACACTGTATGTTATTTTAGAAATTACTTTCTTGTGACCTGCTTTGCAAACGCATGGAGTACACATGGGTTATATTTAATTACACCTTCTTTTAACTTCAAATTTGTTTTGTGAAACTGCCGTTTCCAAGATCAGGAATGACATTTCATGCTCTACTTTTTCCCTCTTTTAATTTCACCAAATTCAAAGTAATTAAAAGAATCTGTTGTGATGTTATGAGTCATTTGCAGATAGGTTTAACTTTGCATTCAGAGTCATTTAAATTTTTCATCTCCAAAACAATCTCAACATAAACAAAAGAACAACAACAAAAAAAACACACACACACAAAAATGTGTCCAATTTGAATGCATCTTTTACTGCTCAGCCTTCAAACCCTGCTCTGCACGCTCCATTGAGCTCTTCAATCTCCTCTCACATTTCAACCTATCGCCTTTTATGTGTTCTGTCGGCCTCTCAGGAAAGTGCTATGAAACCATACACCTGCGCTATTATGACACCGGAGAGTCTTGGGGACGAATTCACCTTCGCAGTGTGGAACAGTGCACATGTGTGGCAGGGGAAATCAAGTGTGAAAGAGTCCGATACACAAGTAAGACGTGCTTTCAGCTTTTATTCCGCTTCATCTGTGTCTTGTTTTTGTTCTGTGGTCTGCTTTTTGTTGGGATGATGAGAGTGAAACCCGATGAGGGGATGTATTTACAATAACTTGCACTTCCACAAACTGTTAAATGAACTTTCTTCGTGAAGTTTTGTGATTTCACAAACTTTTTCTTACTTATCAAGCCACAAAATACACAAGTGTCAGGTCTCCTCACGGCCTGAGGAAATGCTTTTTTTCTTTGATCACAGCTCCATAGTTACAAGAGTAACCTTGCCATGGAAGAAAAGACAGATTATATGACTCACTGTGACTCAGGAATGGTGTTCTAGGACACACCCCATGGGTCCATAAGGTGCTTTCATCTCAATGGGGGGATGTTCATGGGCATTTAACAGATTCCCTGGCACAAAGGAGAGTGAGGCAGTGAAGTGGTTCATGCTCTCTCAACCGAAACAGTTTTTATGCCATGAAGGTAGAGGCTTATTTTACAGCAGTCTTGGGAAAAAAAAATCCTTCCATTTAGCTAAATGCACCTGAATGTCTTTTCATTTGATTTGACATTAAAATGAAATTGGACTACTATTAGTTTTATCTTTTGGCTCGATCGAAGGAAAGTTTTCTGAAGTTGACGCCAGTGCAGATGTGGTGTCAGAATTCTCTGGAATATTTCACAGATGTTGCAATCGATGTTAAGGGAATACTCAGGGTCAGTTATGAGTATAATAATAAGTATACAGTATGTACTACACAGTATATATATGCATTAGAGCACAGGACCAGAATGCACTGTGCTTTTCTTGCAATTAGTGAAGAAAAAAAGCATTTCAGTGGTGAGACTTAACTGATTTTCTTGCTACTTGTGGACAGGAGCTGCAAAGGTTGGTTGATTGATTAATCATGCATTTTGGTAATCAATCATTTGAGTCAGTTTTTAAGGAAAAATGTCCAAAGACACTTCTTAAATCTGAATATTTTCTGGTTTGTTTAGTCCTCTCCGACAATAAACTGAATATCTTTTAGCTGTGGTCAAAATAAGACATTTGAAGACATCATCTAGGGCTTTTAGAAACCGTGATCAACATTTTTCACCACTTTCTGGACCAAATCATTAATCTGATTCGATAATACCAAATAATTGATAACGAAAGTAACCATTAGTTATAGCCTAGGTGCAAAACACAACATGTTGAAGATAGAAGATTGACTGTATTATAATCTTATAAAATTGATTTGGCAAAACATGTTTTGGCAAGCAGTAGTTTATTTTCACAACCAGTATACCAACTCCTGAGGGAAATGTGTTGCTGTTTAGCTGCTACATGCTCAGATATGTTTCCCAGCTAGTTGCTACTGTCTGTCTGGTGCTGAGCTGAGGAAGTGTACAGATAGTTTATCAGACCAAAACAGCTGGCAGCTGCAACTGAAAATAATGCTGATAGGAGTGAACCAAAACTATAAATATGTGGGCCATAAAACCACAACAACAAGCTGAAAGACACTAAAACACTACTTAGAAGCAAACGGAAATGCTGAGTTTGCTGATAATTTTCTGTGGGTTCGTAACTATTAGCAACACTTACATTCTTAAATGATAAGTGCAGCTTTAACATCAGCAAGCAACAAATATCTTGGTGTCAGAATTCATAAAACTTTCAGCACTTGTTTAATTAGGATATTACTCGTGACGTGCAACCAATCAGATGTGTGTGAATAGGAGTGTAACCACACAACAGTGACTACAGACAGAGAGACGCAGCTGCATCACAGCCTAAAGCTTGTTTAAATTAAATTATCTCATCTGCAAAAACACACAGATTCTGATTATTATAAAGATGCTGAGTATCTGATCCACTAAGCGCCCAGGCCAGTGATAGGTCATTCCCTTCTATAATCAGTATTTTTTTATAATAAATGACAATGTGAAAACAAATGAAACATGTCGCTCGTAGTTATGAAGCTCCCTTTGGCTTTTAAGAGCTTCATAGTGAGTTGCTGTCTGGCAACTAGCTGGTGAGCACAGAACATTATTATATTGGACTTAAAAGAAGTATAAGTCATTATGTAAATATACAGTATGTATGGTATGACTAAGATGTGACCTGGTTTGCCTTCATGTGTCCAGCGTGCGGTCCAAACCCCTGTCAGAATGACGGAACATGTCGACTGATCACAGCCACGGGCAAGGAGGTGTGTCACTGCAGACGGGGTTACGGTGGACCGTACTGCAGCCTCGGTGAGTAGAAGCAAGGCTGTGGTGACAGGTAGTGATATTCTTTGTGTGTGTCATGTTCATACAGTGCATTCGTGTTCATTCATGTGTGTGTCTGTGATAATGGTTGGATGAACGGTGGCAGGTGAAGACATGAGCGAGCTGCCGAACTTGTACTCAGTTGTGGTAACTGTTGTTGTTAATGCACACACAGGGTTTTTTTAAGACTTGTTCTGACTGATTCCAGTGGAAGGAAAGAGATTGTTGATCACACAGATACTCATCTGCATCCGAGCCATCGTCTGATTACATTTACATTGTTTACATATTTGTGTTACACTGTGGAATAGAAACACGAATGAGCTGTGCGTTTGTTTTGTGTGTTTCTGCCTGCAAATGTGTGCAGAGCCGGAGACAGAGTGCTATAACGGCAGGGGTGCAGGTTACCGAGGGGTGGTGGGCACTACGGCGTCTGGTGCACAGTGTCTGCCGTGGAACTCAGACCTGCTGTATGATGAGCTCCACGTGGGCACGGTGGTTGCCTCGCCCCTCAGGGGCCTCGGGGAACACGCCTTCTGCAGGTGTGTGTTTGTTGATTCATCCTGTTAACTAACTTCTACTGGAGAAATCTGGTAGCAGCATGACAAATAACGGTATTTACTTTAAAGAAATAGTTTGGCTTATTTGACGTGGGGTTCTATGAGGTTCTTATCCATAGTCAGTGTGTTACCTCCAGTAGATGGTGGTTGAAATGCTCCCAGTTTGGAGAAGCAGCAGAAATAGCAGCATGAAGCTAAGCAATGTACCGCTGTGGAAGGGTCAGCAGCAAAATGTGTAGTCTGTTCACCAAATGATTTTAGGCTAGGCTTCGCTTTTACAGTTGCAGCTCCAGGCAAAATTAAAAAAAAAAAGAAAATGTGTCTAAAAATGGTGCTTTTTGTAGGAATCGTTGCTGACCCCTGGTGTAAACCCAAATATATTCAGTTTAATATGATAAAAACTACTACTAATAATAAAAATAATAATAATCATAATAATAATAATAATAATTACTTTATTGAGTTCAGTTCTTTTTTTTTTTTTACCAGTGGCCAGTTGAGCAAGTGAGTTGCTAGATTTACTTGCCCTGGGCAAGAGGGCAGTCCTTATTGTTGATCCTTGCCTTGTTGATAAGTGCATCATACAACCCTGCTTCAAAACGTCTGAACTATCCCTTTAATACTGTGTTAGCTACAATACCATCTGGCCTATCTGCAAGGCCAGATTTCCTTGTACTAACTTTTCTCATAAACTCTACTTTAAAGCTGCAATATCCAACTTTTTACCCTGAGCTAGCAAAGCTGTCTGCTAGTCCTACCGCTTATCAGTCAAGTTCATGTGCCAGCACTTGTTGTCACTCATGCGGAGGAGCCCAGAGACAACTGAGGCAACCAGCAACCATAATACCACCAGGAGCATTAAAGAAGCACATGGTGAATCCAGCCTGTGTGTGGAGAAAAAAACGGGACTTATCTCTTCCACATTCGCTCCTCTTCCATTTCATACTGCTTTCCTCAGTTGTTGTTGCTGTGATTACCCAGCAGCCATATGGCATGCCTACAGCAAATGATATGTGCTGCAAAAATGTCCCAGATATCAAAGAAAAGCCCATTTCAAGCAAACGCTGGGATTTGAGCAGAAACACACAAGCTCTGACAGTCTGAAAGGCTCAGACTCCAGACGGCTCATGTGCCAGAAAAGCAGAATATTGCAGCTTCAACATCAATGAAGCACTTTTATTTATTACTAAAACAATAACGCGAAAAATTTAAATAATTTTCATCCAAGTGATGGAGCCCCCCGTAAGCCGTTCAGCGACTAAGTAATGTGTGGTGTCTGTCCGCTGTGTTTCTGTGTGTGCAGAAACCCAGATGGGGACAAGATGCCGTGGTGCTACACGCTAAATGACAGCGCCATCTCCTGGGAGTACTGTGACGTCCTCTCCTGTAGGATGCCTGTGTGTGAGTAAACAGAGGACACAGGAAAAGAGTTTTGTCGTCTTTTTCTATTGTGTTTTGGGCAAAAACATTTTGTCAAGCCAGGTTTGAAATCAAAGGGCGTTAAAGCACCTAATTGCATCTTTAATTTGTTTGCAAAGTAGTTTGTTTCATCATTGAACCGCTGTATTGATGCACTTTGATGCTCTGCCATATGCTTAAGGCGTGATGTATCTGGTAGCTTGGCAGACATATTTTCTAGCTTGATTTAGCTTTCATCATTTGCGTCTTCAGTGTATAAATCCTTGCCACCTCTGCATTATTAGCTCAACCTTATCAAGGACGGCAAATTAATTTAGCTGTCCTTATTATAGACCCCGTTTGAACATTGATCTCATCATTATAACGTATGAAAAGTTAAGACTATTCATCAAGGCCGCTCGCTGCATCATTCGATATCTTCATTCTCTAGGATTTGATTATGTGACACAGTCAGCGGCATTTGTCATCAGCAGCCCAACACCTCATTAAATGCCTCCACTTTTAATTAGAAATCCAGTGTTTGTGATAAAAAAAATAAATAAATAAAAAAGCAGAGAATACAGCTAATCTCTGCTGAGTCACGTCTGCTCTGAAGAGTTGCACCCAGCCAAGTCGACTGGTTCAGTGACAGAGCTTCTTTTTAAAAACGTGGGCTCGATGAGATAAGAGGAAATAAAGGCATGACTCATCCTGAATCAACATGTCATGTCAGGTGGAGCCAAATGTTTATGTGGTGAGTGGGGATTTGGCTCAGTGGGCTGTCTGTCAGGACGCCAGGGGTATGCACAGAATCCACAAGCTTCTGCCGTCTGCTGTGCCGTCCCAGACGTATGTTTTTAGCCTGAGGTTGCTCTGTCATTGTTGCATTATGACAACTTTTTTTTGTGCTCCTGCAGGGGGGAATGAGCCAGCAGCAAAATCGAAAATATACAGAAGAGGTATTTAGGAAGTGTGGTAGCAAAATAGTGTAGCTGTTACACCGGTTTGTCGTGGTTTTAGTTTGTTTTAGCTCTAGCACATAGCCTGTAGTAACAATAGACTCTTTACACAGCAGTCATATTGCTAATGAAATAGTTGTGTAAACAGAGGTGTTACCAATGATACTAATTAAGGTCCCGTTCCATTTAGTGTAGCAGAGTGTTTCCAGTGAGCAAACATGCACAATAACAGCCCCATTAATCTTTTCTGCTTTTCTCTCTGATGTCCCGCAGCTGCTCAAAGTCTCTGTGATTTACAGAGTTTCTAATGGAAAGGTGTCTTCGCTTGTTGCTAATGTAGGTAGCTGCTGTCGCTGCTTACCCTGCACTCCCCCGGTGTTTGATTTCCCAGTCCTGGCAGAGTAACGGCTAACTGAAGTAACTAGCAGTTAGCGGCTAAAGTAGCGAGTGACTAGCAATAAATACAGCTTTGTCCATCAGGAAACTCCAAAAATCACTGAATGTTGAGGCAGACAAGCTGGAGGATATTAGAGGGGAAAACAGAAAATATTTCATCCTTAAAATGGGATCCAGTTTCACCAAAATAAGTGAATCAAGTTTCAAAAGTTGCTTGCTTTTGAGCAGTAATCCATCATGCTCACAAGTAGTGGGTGCTGCCCTTAGCAGGCTTCTGGGAAGCTGGCCAATCAGAAGAAGGAAAGATACAGAGCTAAACTGTCTTGTTTCAGACAGAGAGTGAACTGAGGGGCCACATAAATGGCTGATATAAGATAAATAACAATGTTTTTGAGCTGTGTATCATGCAAAGATACTAGAAATTAGCATAATAGGTCCCCTTTAATTAGTATAATTGGTATCATTGGTTTACTCTATTTCATGTCACAATGAAGAAGGTCTATTATGCAACTAAGTTTGAAATAATCATGCTCTTTTAACTTGTTTCCTCATGCAGCTTCTTCTCAAAGGATTATCACATTTAATGTTCTGCCTGGCATTAAAAAACCCAAACCCCCCAAGCCACGCAAGAAGCCTGTGTGTGGCAAAAAGCACAAGAAGAGGTTATCGATCGCCAGGGGGCGGATATTGGGAGGAAACTCAGCTCTGCCAGGTACTCACCCCTGGATGGCTGCCATTTACATCGGGCAGTCAGACTTCTGTGCCGGCACCCTGGTCTCCTCCTGCTGGATCGTCTCTGCTGCTCACTGCTTCTTCCGCAAGTATGTCATGGAGTCAAAATGTTCTGTCGCTCTTACATAATGTTTTTTTTTTTGTTTTTTTAACAAAATGTGAAAAGACTGTTTGTTTTCTGACAGTTATAGCTGAACAAGGTGGGGTCACAACACAAAAGGCATGTGATTTTAAGACTGTGACCCCTCAGCATCACAGCTTTATGAACACGCTATATTTAGCAAAGCATGCAGTTCGAGGAAAACCTAAAAAAGTCTTGTGCACAGATGCTGTTTACATTTCCCTTTGGATGTCAACAAACAGGCGTCTGCTGTCATTGTTCAAGTTCAAAGATCTTTAGCTACTAAACTAATAAATCATTCAACTGGACAAATGACAAATTGTATGCAATCTGCACGGCTTTCTTTCTTTTAAACATGCTGTTACTGCTAAGGTGTATTTACTGTCACTTGGGATTTGATTAAACTAATTGAAGCAGAACAGAAGCAGAGTCCGCAATGTTCATCACACCCCACAGCACAGAAGTGTTGAACATAATGAACAACATACTGGAGATTTAGTTATTTTTAGAGCATTACCAGCAGTGGGGCCTGAAGTGTTAATATTTGTCCTCAGGCAAAGCCAAGATATCATTAAATCAGGTCTGAAATGGAAAGGGTTCGTCCTCTTGAGAGCATAAATGCACCAGAGAAATTTCATGGAAAATTGCTCATTAGATTTTAATATTTCTTGTGCAAATATGGATATTTTTAGACTTATGGTGGTGCTAAAAGGAAGGTGTCCATATTCCAGAAACGTCCTAATTTGCAAACACTGTCTTAACTGTTTGGTAACCATGGTGGTTAGTGTTTTAGGAAAAAAGCCATTGCAGAAAAACAGTTTTTAATCCACCGTTCGTAACTTTAGAATAACCATTAAGCTGTCTTATCTTTCACTTTTCCACCTGTAGTATTAACAATAATTTTTGCTAACTGTAACTGACATCAGTGTTAACTAACAGTAAGTAACGGTTGCAGTAGGTAACGTTACCTAGCAGCAGTGTTAACTAACTTGTTTAATATGTGTGGTTAGAAAGTTGTTTTACTCGCCAAGATGAGAAAAACAGTGTTGGTTGCTAGGTTGATAAGCAGTGTTGGATTTAGTATTCAGAATTCCCGAACCAGATATAAGATAAGAAGAAGTAACAAAAGATAGATTTAGTTAGTTAGAATTTGCTTCTGTAATACCAAATTGGGAAAAAAACCCAATATTACATTCTTCTTGTCTTATCTTAAGACTTAAGATAGAAAGTTTCTGTTACACGGTCCCTAGGGATCTTCCAAATGAAATCCAGCCTGTAGTTGTCACGGTAACTTGGCTCTGGACTAAAATGTTGAACAGATAGTATTATGAGTGCACACTCTGCAGGACCATTTGGTGATGATAGTTTGTCTTCCCTCAGCCCCCTGAAGTCTCAGCTCCGCGTGGTGCTCGGCCAGCAGCATTTTAACGTCACCGGTCCCAACACCAGGACATTCGGAGTGGAGGAGTACATCTTTCCAAAACAATTCTCAGTGTTTAACCCAACACTACATGACATTGGTAATCATTAAATGCACACACACACTCACACACACACATACACACCAGTGACTCACATAAACTAGAGGACCTCCTGTCCCCATTCAGAAACTCACAAACTCACTTAAGGCTCCAGTCTGCGTGCACAGCTGTGCGTCAGTAAGCAGCTGTGTCCCTGCGCTCCCCCGCATGAATACATTCTCACATACACACACACACACACACACACTGACTGCTGGGTGTGGCACTTTTCATTGGCCGACGGAGTCTCCAAGTCTACCACTTGTTTCATCGTTTTAACTGCGCTTTTCGCTGCCCGTTTCATAACACTGTGTTCCTGTTCGCCAGTTCTGATCAAGCTGAAGAAGCAGGACGGGCGGTGTGTGAGGAGAACCCCGTTCATCAGGCCCATCTGTCTCCCAGACAAAAGCATGACGTTCCCTGATGACTACTGCTGCACCATTAGTGGCTGGGGACACATGAATGAGAGTGAGTGATGAGGAAATCATGGAGGTGCTGTGTAATTTCATTGTCATCAGGATAACAGCTTTCTACATTTATACACTGGAACACATCACAGGCAGACAGCTTATTTTGTACGGCTAGTGAATGAATGATTTACTTGTTTATACATTAAATTATCAGAGCAGAGCCAAGGTTGGTTTGAATGTTAGCTTCACTGTGATAAAGTGTTGGAAAGATGCACCCCACATACACATTTTTACACCTGGTGTAAAAATGTGATCTGTTTCCAGACACATTTTCCAGATAAGGAAGAATGCATGTTAATGCAAGCTGTAAATGTCTCGTGATTGGAATAATTGGGTCTGCATGACTGCATGTGAAGGTAGACTGGTTTGCTTTGTATTTGGATCTTTGGTAGGTGTAAACACAATCTGAACAAACCGTGAGATGAGGACGAAATATTTGTTTTTATCTAACTAATATACGTCTATTATTAGCTAGCGTGTTGGCAGCATGAACATGGAGCTTTCAGAAAATTTCCAGTTTACTCTGTCGCTTTACAGGTCCTCCAGCAACATCATTTGACCATCTTTAGCCTAGAACATAACATATCTAGTACAGGAAAGGAAAGGAGAACATTCAGAGGAGCACAGTGTAAATTTGTTTGCTATATGACAGCAGTTTTTCTAAAGGCTTTGTTCAGGCTAACACGGTTCTACTTTCTTGTGCTGTAATGAGTTATTTGTGCTTTATTTGACAGAGTCAGAGGGGTACTCTACTCTGCAGGAGGGTGGAGTGAGACTGATTCCTCATGACACTTGTAGGAAGCCAGAAGTTTATGGCAACCATGTGACTGCTGACATGCTTTGTGCTGGGCTCAACGGCTGTGTCGACGCCTGCCAGGTAGGAAAACACAATTTCACACAGATAGTGTATATTAAATCCAAGGTGTCCAGGTGGATGGTTATGTTTTCTATTGTCATAGAGTAGAGATCATAAGAAAATGCTCTGTGAAATATTGTAGCTCAGGATTAGGTCATCACAGCTTTTTGTAAATCCATGGTTTCCCTGCTAAATGCTTAGCTAAGGTCCATTAGTCTGACATTAAAAGCACAGTGATACACCTGGCAGTTAAAGCTGTTACGTGTAATACTTCATCATTAAAATGTCTAAAAACACTTGACATATGTTATATATTTTGTTGTTGTGTGCACTTACATTATCCCAAATATTTCCAACAATATTTAAATCCAGATAAATCTGCAATTTATTCAAGATTTCAATGCATTTCCTGCTAGCCACCACTAGCTAGTTGCTATAACTTGTAAAGCGTCAGAGGAAGGAAGTCGGTGCATGTGACTAAATGAAACGTGAATCAAACTTTAACATTACCACATCTATGAAAATGATTTCTGCCTCAGTCATGTCAGATATGGTCGTATGCTATGTACCTCTGATTAATCTTACTGCTTAATTACGACTGACCTACATAGTTGTTGACCTCCTCCCTTGGCTGTGGAGGAGTCGATATCAGAAAGCTGACTCGACGTATCGGAGTAATAGAGTGGTACTTGAGACGGCAGCAGGGATTCCCCTGAGTGAAGAGCCGGGGGAAGTTAGCGAGGGTCTGAAAAACCGTCTGCAGCACCAGACTACCCACTCAACCTGCCGTGTAAAATATTTAAGCTCCTTCCTCTTAAATTAAATGTCACAGTTATTTATTTACCTCATATATTAGGTTTCACAAGTGTGTGACTCAGCTGTTTGTGTGGCCCTGCTTTGATCTCTGGATGTATGTTTACGTGTGCGGACTGTATCTGTATACTGTAACTGTGGTGTTTCCCACGTGCAGGGCGACTCTGGGGGCCCTCTGGCTTGTGCGAGGAATGATGTCAGCTTCCTGTATGGGATCATCAGCTGGGGCGAGGGCTGCGGCCGTGTAAGAAAACCTGGCGTTTACACTAAAGTGGTGAACTATATCGACTGGATCAATTCAGTGATCAGACGTAAACCGAAGGCTTCATGAACGGACATCAGCTTTAATATGTGACATATTGTACTATATTTTATTCTATCTATTTTTTATTTGTATTGCTTGTGGAAGTTTATAGGTTATATTTTTTAACTGTGAAGCATTTTGTGACTGAATAAACCTTTAATGACTTGAAAAAACTTTGGGTGTCTGTTTTGGACAGGTGAACTCAATCCCAACTCAAGGTCCGTCATCAGATGCATGGAGATTAGTCAGTTCTCACGAGGATGGACCTGTTGTCAGTAGTTGTTACAGTTTAGATTTGTTTTTTATTTTTTCTCATAAGAAAAGATCTTTGTCCTTGTACTGATAAACTTTCTCAAAATAATGATTTAGTACTTTAAAATAATAAGAAACGTTCTCAAAATAATGACAGGGTGCAAGGCCAGATACCGACTCATTATTTTGAGAAAGTATCTTCTTATAATGACGTAAAGGATCTTTTACTTCATCACATTGGTGGAAATCTGTTTCCATAAATATGCAGACAATTGTGACATAAAAAAAGACTTGTTGAACATGTAACTTAAGTTTAATATATCTTTGGAGTTTATAAAACTTAGTATTTCAAGGCTCGAACTCAAACTTCACTTAAACACTTTGCCCTAACTTCATTCATTGCATATAGTTCAACTTAAGTTTTTTTTCAACACTTAATTCACTTTAGTTTTATCTGCTGATTCAGCTTCTGTCAGTATTACAACTATTTTAAATCAAATAAAAATCTTTCTAACTTTGCTTTTCAGTGTGAACTTCCACAATACCAGAATGTATTTCACAAGCACACACACACACACAGTTGCACATTTGATGGATAATGTCCACTATTTTTAAGTTTTAAGTGGATTTTGTGACATAATTAACATTTTCTGATCACAACTAGAGTCAGACAGGAATATGAGGGACCCGATGTTATTCGGTGCCTGGCATCAGCCTATCACAGCTATATTGTTTTATATTGGTATATGTTGTCCAATTTGCACTAATGAAAACTTTCTTTTATACATAAGATATTGCAAATTTTATTTTTGTTTTGACTTTTTTAGACAGCATTTTATGTATATCCAATCCCTTTTCTAAATTCAAGTTACTGTATATATTTCAATCTAAAATATATATTAGATTAAACTAATAGAAATATATATATATATATATATATATATATATATATATATATATATATATATACATATATATTTCTATTTTTTTTTTATTCTACTTGTGCTTATATAGTGATTTGTAATTATTAGAAATACAACTGAAAGTTAATGTTTCAGTGCTGTTGAAAGATTTTTAATTCACTTGAAAAAAGTAATTCAGAAAAACAGCCATTTTTGACATTGATGACCTCATTAATTCAGAAACCAGAGCCGATTTTTAACCTGAAAAACTATTTCATTAAATCAGAAAAAAACAGAACCAATTTTGCAGAAAAGATATGTGGTTAAATCAGTATAACAGGAAACTTTTTTTGACACATTGCATGAACAATTATCTCAATAATTCTGAAAAACAGAGCCTTTTTTTTCTTCAAGTGAATGCAGAAATGAAGAAATACAAGATTGATGATTAATATTGGTATTGGCAGAAATTCAGTAGGCCATTGGTCAGGCTTTAACAACAACAGTCCAAAAAAAAAATCTCATTAATATTCATTACTAGAAATTAAATGTGACATGAGAATAATGTTATTGTGTCTCCAGTAGTTTTGTCTGCAGCAGCAGCAGGTGGTGTAATCAGTCCAGGTGGCAGCAGCATGGTCGGTTGGCTGGTGCACAGACACTCAGACAGACAGACAGACAGACAGACAGTGAGTGGTGGTCAGGCCATTTTCCATGTGCCTTCCTCCTCGCTGGGGGCGAGTTGTCGCCCCTCAGTGAAGCAGAGAGCAGCAGCAGCTATTTTGAAAGTGACCCCTCATTCAGGCAGCGACTGTGCAGCTGTCAGGAACCATGACTGAAGATGACGGATTCTGTTGTCGTGGAGGGATATGCCAGACTCAGAGATGGAAAAAAGGTGTTTAGCTTCACTAAATATGCTGACGGATATGTGACAGAACAAGTATCCCTGCGCACTTTCATCTGTGCTTAAAAAAAGTTTCTCTCTACTTTTGTTTCCTCCCACAGTGGAAAACTAGGTGGCTCGTCCTCCGGAAGCCGTCGCCTGTAGCAGGTAAAAACACACCGACTTTTACCAGTTTGACACATTTCACATGAGTTTATCGCTACATATGAAGAGGTGTTAATGTGTGCAGCGGGTAAACAAATAAATGCGCATGTTAGCTGCGCAGCAGTGAGCACAGGAAGCTAGTGAGTTGCACGCATCAGGTGCGGTGTGTTCTGTGTCCGGCGTGTGTTTTCAGTTTCACGGTCCTGTCAGAGTTGATGAGACCCAGTTTGTGTTGTTATATCAGGACCTGGGCCTTGTCTCCGAGTCAAATCAGGGTCAGAATGACTCAGAGGAAGTGAAATTAAGTTCAGGAAGACAAACTGCGGTTGTATTTCGGCCTGTGTGAACCTGTGACGAATCTGCCAGTGTTTCTGCACGTACTTAAATGACCAAAATCTCAATTTTAGCCCTAAAAATGTCTTGATTTTGACCCATCTTTTTTAAAATAAATTGCATTAACTTCAGTCAACTACAAAACAAAACAAACTCTGAAAACGATAACCACTAAAGCAAACTGTACATATACTTCTTGGCTAATATGGCTGTGAAATAGGCCTTGAATAGTCTTAAATTTAAATTGAGTTTAAGTTTAAGTTAAGAAAACTTTTACAAACATTGTCCATGTTCTGTGCAGAAAAAACAATAATTTGTAGATAAAAGAAGCATGGTTTCACTAAATCTCTGTAAAAATTGACTGTTTTTGTGAAGCTCCCAGTACAAATTCAATGCAAAAGATACAAGTACATTTTAAAAAGGGCAGATTTAAGTGCAAATGTTTTTTTTCTGTTATTTCGGCTGTAAAAGAAGGGTTAACATTCATTCATGTAATCTAAATAAGTGTTCACGTGTAACTGAATTTCACAGCTAACCAGTACTGGATTTTTGGGGCCAATGCTGTTACTGTATTAGTAAAAAAAAAAAAAAAAGATTTCAATATATCTGGCAATACATCCAAGCAATGAAACTGTAAAATTTCATGTTAAAAACAAAAAAAAAGTGCAACATACATGCAGATGCTGATACAGACAGAGGTTTTCTGCTTTGGGTCTCTATTCAGATGTTCATTCATTCATTTTTGTGTAACCTGTCTGTTGATACAACTTAAGCACACAGTTTTCTCTTGGGTTTATAAAGGCTGATGTACAACCATGGGTTTTGAAAGTATTTATGAACATGATTCCACAAACTCTTTAAGTTATTGATCCTTATTTGTTCCCTTCCATGTGCTAAAGACTGATCGCCTGAATGCTGCTGTATTTTTAGATGCACCGTGAATGTGCTCTTAGTGAATTTGTGCTTGTAATTCTGTCACATTTATTAAGCAGGAGTTTAAGGTTATCTAAACCCTGGCATTTGTCAATTACCTCTGGCCTTTTTTTATATTTTACGCTTAAGATACGAGGATTCAAAGCGATGAAGTGGCTGTATTGCGTTACACAGAAACACGTCTGGTGCTGCGCAGCTTAACATGCTCCACAGGTTAGACTGAGGTTGAATGCTGCTCGTCTTCAGATCTTCCATGTCAGTGTTATCACAGCTGTCTGCGCTCATGCCTCAGTTATGTGGGTTCAGAGGTGTGTGTGTGAAGGAGAGAGGTACACACACGCACACACACACGCACACACACAGAGTCTTGTTTGGTCAGTTGACACTGATTGTTTGAAGGTGCCAAAAGACTAGAGGACACTACAACAGCTACTGTGTGTCAGAATACATCTAATTAGTGTTTGACAGTGTAATTAATTATGGATTTTAACTCTGTTTCCAATAGAGCTGCAACGACAGGTAGATTAATTGATTAGTTAATTGAAAGAAAATTAGCTTCAAAGTATTCTGGGAGTCGATTAATTGGTTCAGTCATTTTTCGAGCACAAAAGTCAAATATTTGCTGGTTCCAGCATCTTAATGTGAGGATTTGCTGCTTTTCTTTGTCATTAATGAAAGTATATGATGTGTACTTCAGTTTTAGACTGTTGTTTGGACATAAGAAGCAATTTAAAGATGTCACCTTGTTAAATCAGCTGTTTAAATCATCCTCAAAGTTTTGCAGTCCTAGTTTTCAGCTGTTTTTAAGGAACTGTTATATCTGAACTAATGCAAAAGTGTAATTTTAACTTCAGTTTAAATACATTGTTTAAAAATGTTGAGAAAACTCATAATTTAAAGCCAACAGTCATCACAAAACTTTTGCATAAATTATGGTTCTTTTTTTCTTTGAATAACTTGATAGCAAATTTCATTTAATTTCATGAAAGTGAATAATAGTTAATAATTTGATATTTTTAGTTGCAACCATTTAAATTTTAAGCATCCAAATAATGACAGTTTTTGAAATAGAGAAGTAAGTTATCTTAAGAAAAGTTTCTAGGTTGGCAAAACTTATTTCAAAACATAAGAGTAAGATTGAGAGGAGACAGTTGCCTTAAAATTATGAGTTTTCTCAGCTTTTTTTCCCTTTACATTGAACAGAGTCTATTAGACATAAGAAACGGATGTTTTTATGCTTTTGTTGTGTCTCATTCTGGCTCTCTGACTCCTCCAGACTGCCTCGTGCTGCTGGTTTATAAAGACAAGTCGGACAAAGCGCAGGGCAACAAGGAGAGGGCCAGCGTCACCTTGGAGGAGATCTGCGGTCTGGAAGTGGGGCAGTGTTATGAAGGCGTGGCGTTTACCCTCACCATCCTCTGCCTGAGCCAGGCCGCTCTGCTGGGCTTCGACAGCAAAGAGGCCCTGCAGGCGTGGGACGTCCGGCTGCGATACAGCCTCGGAGAAGGTGAGGGGATCCGCTTCACTCTCTTCGATCAAAACTTTTCAAGAAATGTGAATTGCTTTAAATTTTACACAAAAATTCCCTGTTTGACCTCACCATGCTGTGGTCAGAGCAATCCTCAACAAACAGATTAGTTCATCCATCATGCTGGCAGGTTTCAGTAGGGTTTAGGAAGATTATTCAGCAGTCTGTGGGCCAAAACAGCAAAACTCTTTCACCCTACGGTTAGGTTTTTGATTAGGGAACAGTCAGTGAGCTCTGGCCGGCCTGGGGAGGAAGGGGTCAGCAGGTTCATGAATACATCCAGGGGTCTGATTTATGAAAGTCTCACAGGTGTTCAGCAGAATTTTGAATTTAGTCCTGTGTTTGACCTGCAGTGAGTGAAACGAAGGCATGACACAGAAGGATAAAGAGTCTCGCTTCAGGGTTTTGGAAAAGCTTCACCAGCTTCTCGGCTAATTTTATTCATGCAATGCATGGCGTGAAAAAAAAGACGTGAATAAGTAACCTCTAAACCAAGGTGAGGTAGACAAAAGCATAATTAGGAATATTTAAAACTTGAAAAACCAGAACAACATAGTAACTTGATATGTTAAGAATTCATGTACTGATATGCAACTAAACAAGGTGCAGCTTGTTGCTAAAGTAGTTTTTATTGAGTTTGTGAATGATTTTCTAAAGTGCTGTTGGCATTTTAAGCTTCTCTGATTAAAAAGTAAAATTTAAAAATGTGTTCTTATCTATATTTAAAACATCAAGAGCTATATTAAAAGTAATAAAAACAGTTTTAATGAAGATGCAGACCAGCCAAACATCAATAGGCCTACAGGGGTTTCAAGCACAAGGAGCTGTGGTGTTTTTTTGTTTTTTTTTTTTGCTTTTTTTTTTGCTTTTTTTTTAACCAACTCTCCGCTTCTGTTTGATTTGATAGAATAAAACACACCAACAATACATTCAACAGACTGGACCCTCTGGATCATCCTGTCACATGCTTTTGTTTCATCTGCTTTATTTTAAACAAATCAGTTTGCATCTCGATGAGCACTGATGAGATCAGAGGTGTCCAAGTCGAGACAGGCATGTTCAGAGTCAAGTCCAAGTCCTAAACTTTGAGTTTCAAAGGTTAAGCGAGTCATAATGTGCTCCTAACTAAGCCTCAACTAACTGTTCTTTGTGCAACTTCAAATGTCAAACGAAATTGGAAATTATTGCTTCTCCGTCTGTGTGTTTCAACTTGCATGTTTGTAGGTGTTGACTCAGGGAATGAATGGACGTTAATTGATTTGTGGCAAACTTTTAAATAACAGACTTTTTGATCTTTGGGCTCAGGGGAGAAAGTATCAAGTATTTTCAAATCAAAATGTACAAAACTCTGGTAGAGATCTTTTAACAGATCACATCATGCAAACTTTTAATTTTCAGGGATGGTCATTAACGTTTTAAAGTTGATTGCAAGTTTCTTGCCATTAGGAACGGTGGCATGATGAGAAATCTTGTTGTGATATAAATCTTTGTCCATGTCTCCATGCGTGTGTATTTCTTACATCAGATAATTGTTAATTTATAGCCAAGCGCAGAGAGTAGTTTGATGTGTATACAGTCTGCTGTGTGGATCTATTATATAACTTATACAAGTGATAAACAGACATGAGCTATTAATAGCACTGGACTGTTCAGCTGGGGCCTGTTACTAATGACAGTGTTATTATTGTAGAAGAGGACGTGGTGCTAAAGACAAATTACATTGCAGTCGTTCCCTGTGTGAAAATATACGTGTGTGCGTGCTTGTATGGATGCACCTGTGTCCATGCAGGCTTACATGTGTGTTTAGAGAGAGAGATACATAAAAATGTGTGTGTGTGTGTGTGTGGCCCAGTGTTTAATGCCACAGAGTGGAGTTTGTCCAAGCCAGCAGAAATGTCACCTGCCAACCTGTGGGCCGACGGCCACAGTACACAGAGCTTTTGTTGTTGTTGTGTGTGACACCGTATAAATCTCTCTTAACCTGAGTGATGACATGACGCCACTGGCCGACATTTCGCCCCCATCAATCTCACCTGGAGAAGTTTGTTCAGTGCAGCGAAAGTATAAGCGCCGCTGGAAAACTCCTCAGACTAGCAGGCAGAAACACACATTTGGTGATTATGGATCCAGTTTTCCCTTTTGGTTTCTTATTAATAAGAAAAAAAGAGTCATTACACAGATGTTTTATGACAGGCTTTGACTGATTGCACTGGGCTTTAGATCTGAGTGGCTTGTGTTCAGAGCTCAGCTCTCTGATTTCGTCCTCTGTGTGCAGCTGTTTCTCCTTTTATTTGTGAATGAAGTAATCATTGTGTAAGCACGCTGTTTTTTCTATCCCATGTATGCCTGACTGCAGCTATTTTCAACCTGGACTCTTCATGTTGATGGATTCCAACCAAAATCGAGGCAGTTTTTTTACTGCGAGGCTCCTTAAATCTTAATTGTGAAACTGTGCAGCTCCTCAGTGCAGCGCCGTCCTAGAATGAATCTTAAAACTAAAAAACATGTCATTATCAGCATGACAATGCTCACCCCAGTGTTATGTTGACATTTTGAGAAATACTTTGCTTGTTTATATGAAGCTACCACCAGCAGTCAGTTAGCCTAGCTTAGCATGAAGACTGGAAACGATGAGAAACAGCTGGCCTGGTTCTGCCCAGAGGTAACCAGACGACCATCAACTCTAAAGCTCACTGATGAACATGTTATATCCAATTTGTTTAATCAGATTCTGTGAAAAAGAAAAGTGAAAACAACAATTTATAGTTTATAGTAGTGTTATGTGCTGGACTTTTTCTTGGCTGGCCACAGTGACTTCTGGAGTCTTGTTGACATTGTACAGATGCCAGTTGGGCTATTCTGAAAACCATTTTTGGAGTTGTCTCGATGTGATCACGTGTGTTTTATTATGATTATGATCTTGTTGTGTATGTCAGTTTCTATGGCTTCTATCTGCAGCACTGGACCAAATTAATTTCCCCGTGTGAGATAATAAAATTGATCTGAATCCGAACAAGCAATCACGCCTTCCGCTAACTTATTTATGCATATGGAGGGAGTATAAGATTGAATGAGGTTTCACAATTGTGCACACAAAGCAGAATTGTTCCCTCTCGAAGATGCTTTTATGTGTGCTCATATCACATGTGTGTGCCTGATTTTTATGTGTGCATCTGTTGAGAATAATAAACGCCATAAAGGAGCTCAATTTCTTGCTCTTTATCAGTCTTTTGCCTCTTTTTTTCCTGAAACTGATGCAACATCTCCTTCCCCTATGCGAGGAAAAAACAAAGGCAAAATACCTTTTTACAGCCAGCGTCATCAAAAGCTGTGTGTGCAGATGTAGCAGCTATCCAGCTGCAAACATTAATACAGACATGAGCAAGGTATTGATCTTCTTATCTAACTATTAGCAAGAGTAAGAGTTTGAACTTTTCCTTTAAACTGAAAAAGGGCCAACTTTGGTAGCATGGTCCCATGCGTCATTGCATTGCATTGCTAAATAAGCTTACTGTGATCATGTGGAAATGTCTATCTTGATATATTTAAGGATATATATAGTATATATGGGCATGCATGCATATGTTCTTTTTATACTGATGGAAGTATTTGTCAGTGATCATGTTGCAAGAATTTATCAAAACATAGACTTAGCAAAAAGAAAAAAAAAATCACACAATAAATTCACAGTCACAATCTCTATCCGGTCAGTCTTTGTTGGAGGTTTGTTCTGGAGCTTTTTGTGTTAAAGCTTTATTGTCAGCTGTTATCTTTAATAGACGTTTGTTCTGCACCAATAAATGAACTGTAATATTGCCCGAAGAGGTTGTAAAGAATGTCCATCATCAAAAATGTTCTGTCTTGCTCATATTACCTCCTGCCAATATATGGAAATGATCTGCCAGCTGTTCCATGTGTGACTTTTTTTTTTCTAATCTGGGAAATGATGCAAATGTGCAGACAAATTTCTATCAAAGCAAAAAAACATCTTTTGTCACCCCTTTCTCATTCAGATTTCATGCTAAATTGACCATTGCTTTTGCATGATTTGAACTGCATTTTCATTCCTGCACAACTTATTACAGCGAAGGTCAATACATTAGTGAGACAGACATGATCTATGGGTGTTTCTCGGCTAAATTTACTCATCCAGAAGGGCAATTTAGGTGAGGAACATCCAGCAATAATGCAAGTCTGAAAACCGACTGAGAATTGTTGGATTATGCCTGACTTTTTAAGTTTCTGTTGTAAGCCTTTGCTCATTGTTCTGCTGGTTTCTTTGTTTCCTCAGTTCACAGATTCAGTGTTGGAGTCTTACCAGGGACCAAGTTGGAGAGCGGACCTGCAACTCTTCATTTGTGCAACAACCTGCTGGCTCTGGCCCGGGACGTCCCTCCTGTTATTATCGGCCACTGGAACCTTCCAGACCTGCGCAGATATGGGCCTGTACCCAACGGATTTGTGTTCGAGGGAGGAACAAGATGTGGTTACTGTAAGTTTATTGCTCTGTATGTTGTTTTTTATGCTACATGTGGATGTGTTTAGTGTACGTGAAGTGTACAGTGAAGCATTTAGCTGTTATATGGCTCAATAAAATGATGTTTTGTGTCTGGCAGATGGCTCTTGTAGAGCACACTTGTGTTCAGGAAGCATGAGGGGAACTAAAGGAGCTATAAAAACATTTCTGAGACTAATGAGCATTGGACATATAGCAAATTTTGTGAAGAGCTCCAGTATCACAAATAACAGCAAGTGTTTGACAAAACGGGAGAATCAACACTAAAATATATCATAAAAAATAAACGAAAGAAAGATTAAAGCAAAAAATAAGAGAGAAAGAGCAAAAGAGCCCATCAGGCAGTGAAAATCAAACAACTTTTAAGAAAATACAGACTCTGCAGACACATTAAAGACTATCTTCATCATCCCAAGACAATAATGACTCTTGAGTAAAATTGGATTGCATCATTAGAAGCTGATAGCTCATTAAATATCCATCCGAGCCATCTTTTGCTTATGTCTTTCTCAAACAGACCAAATAATCACCGGCTGTGATTCAAGATGATTCATTTATAGCTCTCATTCAACACAGGCTCCTTCCCAGCACACTGACTGTCCCACTGTAATAACATCATGTGCGACTCTGAATCAAATACATGCTTCGCAGCCTCTTTCCACATACTTCTGTGTCATCTTCTGTCGGGGGCTGCATTGCGTGGTTTCCCTGATTCCAATTAAGGGAAATCTTGATGCTCCAGACTGCATTTGTGTTTTAGACTTATCTTTTTTAGCCTGACATCCTCATGAGATGGGTTCAAGTAACCCTGGTGGGTCTGTGGCTGTGACAAGACATCATGATGCTGTATTTGATGATGTTTAGGCTTGGTCTCTTGTGTTGTGTCATTTTCTGTCAGAGGCTGCATCCTGATGCATCCCATTTTTTGATTTCCAGACATCATTAATTCGTCCTCATGGTGTGGCTGCTTCTAAAATGTAGTATACTTGTCCTTTTGTTCTCTGGTTGGCAGCAACTACAACCGGCTGTTTTTCCTCCAACTGTGTGTGGAAATGTGACATATAGTTTCTCACGTTTTTTGTTTTTTTTTTATGTTCCCACAATATTTCACTTTAGTTGGACACAACTTGCATACGGTGTGGCTCTCCTCCAGTGTCTTTTGCTTTCAATTTCATAGAAGCCAAAATGCTTCCATATACTCAGAGACACAGAGAGTGTGGTGAGTTGGATTGTATCCATCTGCAGTTGCTGCACGTTCAGTCATAATCCACAAAACTCAACAAGTATCCTAGCTGAAATGTAAAATGTCTATTTTTGTAATTAGTGGATCAGCTCTACGGTCTTTCAAGGTTTGTGTGAGTGTGCTCTGGTGTGGAATGGGGTTGCACAGTTAATTGAAGTATTATTGAAACTGTGATATCTAGATAATAGAAGCTGCAATTTTTTGCTAAAACTGTAAAAATGCGTGACAAAACAGCATTATAGTGATGTACTGCAGTGCTGCAGAGATGCCCTTTCCTGCAAATCTTGTTCTCCAGATGTAAGAAAACATGTTTGTTTGGTTCACACCCCAACAAATATCATTATCATGATTCTAACCATTTTCTCCAGTAAAAATGAAAATTGTGATGCAAAAATGTTCATTCCCACTAATCATGAATCATATTGTAACTGATACCTGTCAAAATAATGTTTAGGACTTTTTTGTACCATATTGTGCAGCTGAGTATAGAATTACTGTTTAATACAGTGCCTCCAACTTTATAGCAACAGTGTGTGGATCAACATGACAGTACCCCTGTGCACAGAGCCAGGTCCTTGTTTGCAGAGTTTGATCTGGAATAGTCGAATTCACAGGCAGTAGGCTGCTGGAAAAAGCCTGCCATTTGCAGACTATTTCAGTTGGCATCTTCTCCTTCAGTGTTTTTTCTTGATTATTATTATTTTTTTTCCACATTGCAGATTAACACTGGAGGCATGGAATTATAGTGAGCAAAAAATGTGAAAACAAGGCAAAATGTTTTATATTTTAGATTCTTACAGCAAAAAGACCATCACACACTGTCTTCTGCACTTGAAGTCAAAGATATTACAACATCATCCTAAGTGCAGGAGACAGTGTGCGAGTCTTTTTCTTTTTGTTGTCGACTCATGGTCTTCTCCTACGCGGCCTTCAACCTCCAAGAGTACAAAGCTTTGATATTTTGGATTCTTCAAAGCAGCCGCCTTTTGCTTGGATGACAGCTTTGCACATTGTTGGCACAATCTGAACCTTCTTCTAAAAGATACAAGAAAAACATTGAATTGAGAAGTGTGTCTAAACTTTTGAGTGGTGCTGTAATTGCAGTGCAAATGCTGAAAACGGCAAGTTACCTGACCCAGTCGCTGCTGATATGGATGTAAGCAAGCTCCCAGAGCCCCCCATGTCCCCTCATCCTGTGCTGCGATTGGTTTAAAGAAATACAGACAAGCCACAGCATTCCCCCCCTATTGATAAAAGGTTCAGCCAGACATTTCTCCAGCACTGGCACAACGCTAAAACTATGGAGCTAGGCATGACCATGCGAGACTAGGCGTGGAAGAACTTGACCCCATGTACCAGCGACTGAGCCTGACTTTACTGCCCAACGGTTAGTGTCCGACCTCATTAATTCTCATGCGGCTGAGTGGGAGCAAATCTCTGGTTTCAAAATGTTGTGGAAAGACTATAGCAGCAGATCCATGCCTGTGGTGTCGGAGGAAGACGTTGAACAACCGCACATTGGTGTAATGTTGATGTGTAATGTGTTTGGGTGTTTACATACTTGTTTGCAATGTGAGTGCAATTAAATCCAAATATTAGTAATGAAACTGAAATCAGGGGCTGTTATTGCCAATTTGATTTACCTAGATGAGTAATGGCAAGCTTATGGTGTAAATGGTAGGACACTAAAAAAAACCAGCTGCTTCATGACAACAAGAAACCTGCTGGGGGGAAATTATCCAGTCTGTGCAGGATCCCCCCTGCTGCGCCTAAAAATTCGGCTCCATGAGTCACTCCAGAGAGGTTGTTTTTGAGAAACGGGCGTTATCCCAAACCTCAGTTAGAACAGCTGTGTGTGTGTCCGTGTGATAAGGTACACCACAGTTTACATCTTCGAATAGACATGAAGCCATTAAAGTAGAGACGAGTGTGTGTCAACACCTGGAGAGGACAGACACAGACATGAAGGGAACGCTGGAGACAGAAGAGCGTTGTGGACACATGATGACCTCGTTGGAAACATGACACTTGAGAATGTGATGTGTGATTTATTTAGCTCCATTAAATCTTCGGCAGTGGATCTCGCATAATATGCAAACGGTCAAATGCCACTTGCATCTTAATGTACACATAAGGAGAAATGCAAGTAAACACGAAGGTGTGTCTGAATGTTTGCGTGTTGAAGGGCGTGCATTCCTGTGACATGTAATCTCTCAGCACAGTTTATCCACACACCAGGGAGGAGAGGTGGTGTAACGGTGGCGTTGGTCCTCTCACTTCTGGTTGTAGCAGCTGTAGAACTGTGAGCTGCATTTGTCCGACCTTTTGTTGGTGTCCTGCTTGATTGTTTATCCTCAAGGTGTATAGGTTTTCAGCAAGCAAGCCAAAGGAGACAGGAGACGTGTTTAAGGGCTCTTTTCAGCATTTACTGCATGTTTAAAACACCTACCACACTTGTTTCTGAATGAAAAACGGCTGTAAAAAGCTCACTGTACACCACACCCGCTGCACCAAACGGCAGACAGACTGGTGAGAGTATTTACCAGCTTAAAAGCAGATATTTCCCAGTGGAGGTGGTGGAGACCAAAAATCAGGCTAAAATAAGTGTAAATATTGGACAAAGTGATGCTAAGTTAAGTTTGTATTGTTTAATTTATTAACTTGATCATGGTACCATGGTATGGAGCACAAACAGAACACAATATAATAAAGCACTGGCACACAGTGGGACTACAGTACAACAATGTACAACAATTAAACAAAAAAAGCACCTAATTTATTCATTAAAGGTTACAAATCCTCTGATTTCCATCCAGCCCTTTATATCTTCTCATGACCTTAGGACTTAGTGTTGTTTCCTCTAAAACCACAAATAGCCTGCCTGTACTTTTGGTTTTCATTCAGCAGATACTTTTTTCAGTTTGATCTCTGCTTTAAAGTGGCAAAATGTCAGTGTTGTGTTTGTAGCTTGTTGTGCTGCTTTTAAGACAGTCACAGTGATATAAGAGCTCTCCTTCAGTGTTGCTTCAGGGATCCCTCCGTTTGTTTTATTTGGGAGGAACTAAACAAGATATTGTTAAAATGTATGTATAAAGTTTTTAATTGCAATATGAAGGAAGAAATTCATGGGTTGGATAAGTTGTACCTCTGCGGGAAGCCGGCACTGGTTCCCAGACATTAATGAGTTTGTCTCAGAAACAAACTCATAAAAGAAAGAAGACCACAGTTGCCCAAAAACAAACTATCCCTTTAATGTTTGGCTGCTTGGTCGACTCTGCTGCTGTAAGAATAATAAGGCCAGCTTTGGCTCAGAGTGAAGATTTGAGCTAATTTACACTTCCCACGTACAGAATACGATTTAATAGGTTCTGTTACTTTGTATGGATGCTGTGTTTTATCACTTTTCAGACGAGAGGCCAGAAGGGTCCACTTGAGTTGTTTTTGTTCCTACACAGAATCTTTATCGGGTTGTAAACCAAACAAGCCCCGCCACCTGTTCTTTGTTTTGTGTGTTTTTTTTCGTACTCTAGCTTTTGGCAGTGCACCTGATGTTCAGTCACCTGCTATCAAAAGCATGACAAGAGCGTGTGTTGTCTTCAAAAAGGAAAATATTTGACGAAATTAAATTCTGCCTCGGAGTCTAACCTGAAGAATGTACGAGATGAGATGCTTCTTAATCAGATTCATGTCATGACAGCACGAAACACGCCATACATCTTTAATTTCCGCTGGTGCAGACCATTAGAGCAGACTTTTCTGCTGACCTTTGACCCTGCTCACAGTCAGGGGAGTGCTGGGAATGTTACTGAGGTCTGCCTTGACCTGGGTGGTCTCAGGGACGGGGCGACACGACGACCCTTTATTGGTGACGCCTTGTAATGGACGGCCATTTGTACTGTCAGAGGAAGGTCAGGAGGCCTCTTTGGAGCAGGACCTATTAACCCTCACATTGTTATATCTCCTTTGTCTTTCGTATCACTCCAGAACATCATCAAACTGGGAGCAGTAAAGAGGAAATTAGATTATTATGTCTTAATATGAAATCTATAGGAGCAGCCACGACCAGAGCTGGGTATCAACTCTCTATACTTTTGGGGAAAAAATGCTTTGGCAGATATGTAGTCTTGTTTTAAATCACAATTGTTTAAATTTTAGTTGTTCAAAGTTTGTTTACGACTGTCCCCAGTAAATGGCTTCTTCTTTTCAGTGAAAAAAAAGGACATGTTGGTGTTTCTCAAAGAAAATATTGTTCTGGTGTTAGTTTGGAGAGGCAGATAAGTCGAACAAGCTGATTTGTTGATTGACAGAAAATAAATTGCCAACTATTTTTCAATTAAACATTTGTCATTTTTAGCACAGCGTAGCTGAAACTATTCGACTCCTCCCCCTCAGGGTATTGGACACTGGCCCTTTGCCTTATTTCACCCTGGTCAGCAGCTCTAACCACATCATTTATTTAAAGTTGTATTTTCAATTGTGGAGTACTCACTGAAAAAAAACTACTCTCTTGCTCTCTCTTTCTATACATATATATGTATATATATACACTAAATGTTTTGTCATGTATTTGTTGTATTATTGTTATATTATTATCTTGTTATATTGTAGTGTAATGCACATATTTTTATATACTTTACTTTTTTAATATAATTCTACTCTTGAATGGGATTAACTCTAATGACTGTAACATAACTGATTCTTATTCTTATGGGAATAACAATCCACCACTTGGGTCCAGACTTCTTCTCAGCAACTCAACAACCGTTGGCTGGATTGTCACAAAATTTTGTGCAGACGTCCATGGTGCCCTGTTGATGAATCATAATGACTTTGGTGACTTTAACTCTTTTTCCACCATGGGGTTGACATTTGCGGTTTTGAGGGAAGTTGTTTTGGATGTATTTTCATGAAATGTGGTGCAAACATTCATGTCTCCCTCAGGATGAACTGTAACAACTTCGGTTGTCTCCAGACGTCTTATTTAGTATCATCATCAGATCAAATCAGAATTTCCAATACTTTGGTTTACAACCACACACTTAGCAGCACTAATGACAGTCCCACCAGCCTCAGCTATACTTTTTGTTTCGTGCTGCTTAGCAAACATTAGCTTGCCGACACACTAAACTGAGATGATAAACATGGTCGGTGGTTCCCAGATGGTGGGCTGAGGCAGACTGGTGTGCCCTGAGGCAAGTTCAGGTGTGCTGTGGGACTTTGTGACAACCATACATTGTTATAGCATTATACAACTGTACAAAAAGTTCTGAATTAATTTAAAATTAACTATATAACTACTTTGAAAGTTCTCATTTCCCATTAATGCTGTAAAAAAAATCCTTTAAAGGCCTTCCATCAAAGTGAACCCCAGTGTGTGCAGTTTTCACAGTTACC
Source organism: Lutjanus erythropterus (assembly GCF_056507025.1). Classification (NCBI taxonomy): domain Eukaryota; kingdom Metazoa; phylum Chordata; class Actinopteri; order Lutjaniformes; family Lutjanidae; genus Lutjanus; species Lutjanus erythropterus. Next base: position 10,834,784 of record NC_139339.1, read on the forward strand.
GGATGGTGAGAATTATTAGTGTGACACATCAAAGGCCCTGATTGATTGACACCTTATTTTATTCCAGCCCACACTCTGGCAACTCTGCCTCTGACTGTGCCTCTGGCTCGTGCTCGCTGCCTCCTTTGGTTTGGTGGATTATAGAGGTTATTTTACACGGATATGAATGCAGGTGTGTCTTGAGATTTTGGCTTGGCCTTTGGTGTGCCCTGGGCAAAAAAAGGTTTGAAAACCACTGGTTTATATTGCTACACTTGTAATTGTGAGCATGTCAGCATTTAGTCTAAAGCACTGCTAAGTCTTAAACGCCAAACTTGTGGTTTAAGCTTCTCAATTGTGAGGATTTGTTACTTTGGCTTGTGTGATATGAAACCGAAAGTCTTTGGGTTTTGGTTTTGTTGATGAAACAAAATAAACTATTTAGAAACCTTCTCTTGGACATGGGGGGATTTTTTTAGACATTAATAGACCAAATAAATAATCAGTTAATCAGTAATCACAATAATTGGTAGTTGTAGCCATACAAAGGGATCCACCACTTTATGAGCCGAACACTGGTGTTTATTTGTTGTGTTGCATTAATTTTGAGCCGACTAAATGCTGTGTTGGATATTTCTGGTCAGACTCAGACAACAGTAGCTAGCATACCCATACCCTGCTGGCTGGACACAACTCTGTTATCATGTAAGAGGGCAGTGGGTACAGTGTATTTTATAATGAAAATTTCTCTGTTTCCTTTGACACAAAAGAAAGAATAAATACAAACGAGCATCAAGATTGGCTATTGGAGAATAGGGTTGTCACAATACCAGAATTTTAAACTTTAATACTAGTGTTTTTCCATAGAATGCTAGTGCAAAAAAAAAAAAGTCAGTGAACACTGTCTGGTTTTGCTGCAAGTCACATTTCAGGCATGAAAATAAAGACTTAAGTGAAGTGAGGTCTTAAATGAGCACTTTCTTTTCATAGCTTTGGTACTTAGTTACTATCAAATGTTATTATTGTGTTGTTTTAAACCTATGGTATTGAAAAAGTATTGAAGCATTGATTCGTTTGATAACTTCATCGGCCAAATTGTTATTTTAAATGTCGATATTGGTCCATAATTTCACAATCAGTGCATCTTTACCAGGCTTCAATCATATTGGTGCTTTCACTGAAAAATTTCAAGTGATACCCAGCTAGTCTTGGATATCTTTATCTTCTTGTAGAGTAAACCTCTAGTAATTCCAGCGTATTTGGCCTGGTAGTGGATATTTCAGTGCTGCAAACTCTGAACACTAATAAAGTCTGCTTTCTGCAGGGGCCGGTGTGTTTTTGCTCGCATCTGCTGAGAGCGAGCAGATCAGCTTTCTGTTCGACTGCATCGTCAGAGGCATCTCCCCCACCAGAGGCCCTTTTGGACTGCGGCCAGTTTTGCCAGGTCAGTACCAGAGGTGTTTAAAGCTGCTTAGCAGGAGAGGGACTGCAAAACCAACAACGCATAAGAGAGGGAAAGCCTAGTATAAGGGACTATTATTTAAAGAAAGAAGACGGATCTATTTCTCTATGTGGTGCTTATTTGGATAATTAATAGCAGTGCTGTTGCCAAGGAGCGTGAGCAAACACTTAAGTCAACACTGGCCATTTAGATCGTAGCAAACCCGGCGTGGCTCCCCTCCTGTGCCTCCAGGGATCTATCAGAGCTGTTAGGTGTGCTACCCTTCCTGGAATCCGTCCATTTTTGGCTGAATGAGTCACAGGATTCCTCCGCGGATGGATGTGCTTTGATGTGACTAAATTATGACTGACAGCTGTTTTTTTTTTCTTTACGTAATTGGATAATCCTCTGAAGCAATTTATAATTTTAGTCAAACATCCCAACCCCTGACTTAAGTGTACTGTGGTGAATGTAAAGGGTCACCTTAAACATCAGCAAGAGGATAACTACTGTACTAACTGTGATTATGGCAGCAGATTCAGTTGTAGTCTATGTATAGTCGGGGGTGTTGTCATGCTACTGGTAGGTGAGCCGTCTGATGGGCCGAGGTCCAAATAGCCATTCCGTTTTTTTTCCTTACTGTTATCACAGCAGGGTTGTCTGCCAAGATTTCAATTTGTCAGTGAAGGATGTAATATGTGAACATCATGATCTCAACTAAATTATAAGTTTTTCAAAGAGTTAATAGGGTGGAATAATGCAATAATTGCTCTGTAACAGTGAGGTTTGTCTGTTTAATGAGTGCTGAACTCTAACATGTCCACCCTCAGCTCTTCTGCCCTCCTCTTCTTCTGCCACCCATCTTGAAAACCCGACAGTATCTGCTAAGTTTATTTGCTAAAAGGTTTATTTTGTCAGCGCATAGCTTGTTTTGCAAGATAACTTCTGCTGTATTTTTAATTTCATTGCAGAAAGTGGTGATTAGAAGAAAATGAATCCACAGCAATTTAGATAATTGATCAATCATTAGAAATTTCTCAAGCAGACTGCTAAACTTTAGGTGGTCCCAGCTCGTCAATTGTGAGGATTTGCTGCTTTTCTTTGTCTTATGTGATGAGAAACTTAATATTTTTTTGGGTTGGGCTGATGGTTGTACAGAACAAGCAATTTGATGACATCAGTGTGGGCTCTGGGAAATTTTATTTGGCATCTTTCACAATTCTCTGACTAAATGTCGGGGGAGCATTTCTGGAGAAAAATAGCTGATTGTTGAGTCTTATTCCCAAGTTGACAGATACTGAAACTTTAGGTTGGGTTTATTGTTGAGTCTCATTGTTTTGTTGACTTGTTCAGCCTGAGTCACCAACCCAGAGCATCCATATTTAATGACCTGGTAGTGAGACACAACAGTCAGCTCCGTCTCCATTTGTTTTTGCTTCACGTAATATAAAAATGCTCCTCTTCAACCTTCATGTTATCTTAATTCTTAAATTTAAGGCAATATTTTGATAATATCAATAGGTCAGTGCCAAAATGTAAAAGAGATCAAACGTAGTGATGTACCCATGTTTAATTTAGACTAGTCAACTAGCCTAAAAGTAAGAAAATACTCAGAAAATCGTATTATAAACGCCACCATCACTTTTGATAGTTGTGCTACAATCTGGCGTGATCGCTCAGTACCCGCCTGCCGGCTAGTGGGCAAGTGGTCAGCACTGGAGAACCACTGTTTTGGGCGGCACTTAGCCCAGGATGCAGCAGTGGTGCTGCAGCAAAATGGTGCTGGTGGTGGTGTCCCAGGTGCTAATTTGAGTCACTAGCGGCTGTATAATACCTTAGACGCAACAGTTAACTGGCATTGTGCATTTGTAAAATACCAATAATTATTTACCAGCTAGAATAGCTAATATATCTAATATGATTAGCAAGGGTTTAGTCATTTTAGTCAGCCAATCACGCACATCCCTAGCGGACAAAAACATGATTCCACATGAATGATAATGTTGCTAGGTGATAACACTGTATGTCAGTGTTTTGTATACAGCTTGTTTCTGCTGCCACCAAGTGTCCAAAAAAAATCAGTCACCAGAAACACATTTCTGTCGGAAATTTGGGTTTGTAGGAAATATGGTTTTCATACTTAGGTATTTTCAATAGGACTGCAACTACCGATCATTTTCACAACCAATTAATCTGCTGATTATTTCAATAAAATATAAAATGTCAAAAAGTTGTGAAAAATGCTCATCACAGTTTCCAATAACAGGTAAAAAAAACCTAAAGGCTTTTCATTTACTGTTATAATTCACAAAAAAAGCAGCAGATCTTCACAGTTTAGAAGCTGCCAGCAAATCTTTTACATTTTTGCTTGAAAAATGAATGAAACAATAAATTGATCATCAAATCAGTTGTCAATTAATTTTCTTTTGATTGATTCATTGAATAATCGTTGCAACTCTAATCTTCAAACTGTGCCTCTATCCATGATTTATCATCCAAAAAATGGAAATAGTAGAAATGATCTCTCTCCTCTCTGTACCTTATCTATGTGATTTATCCTTCATATAAAATTGCTAAAGCTGTTAAACATTAGCTGCTCTCCTGCTGTCCACTTTAACACCTTCAATTTTCCACACTAGCAGGTTTAACACTTTTTCTCACCCAGTGCGCAACTTAACAGGAAATGTGGACCGGGCGGGCAGCTGTGGGGGCTGGTGAATATTCTGGTTTTCACACATCTCGCCGCCCAATCACAGGTTGAGCTCATACTCCTATTATTGTGGTGCGTAGTAGAATAAATAGCAGGGAGGATGTCGGAGGGGGAGCAAGGGGTCAAAGTCACAGTTCACACAAGTAGAGCAGCCAAAGCCTCCTAATCACTCCGGGCATGTATGTAACCTCATCCACAGGATTCCACTGCTGCTGCCTCCCCCCCTTCATTTCATTTCATACTCGGTCACACACCGCTCCACTCTCCCCTGTCCTCCCCTCTCTCTCATTTTATACTCTATCTTATTCCAATCTGCGGCCCGTAATTGTGCCTGTCGTCCTCACGTGTGGTTCACCTCTCAGTCCTTGTCTGTGTCTCTGTCCTACGCAGCTCCTGACTAAATGTCTTCACCTCTGTTTTGATTAATTGCCGTTATGTTCCCAGGCTCACTTATCTGTTTGTCACCCTTGCGTGCCGTAATGTTTCCACCTCTCTCTGCCTTTCACTCTGCTGCTCTCTGTTTAGTCTCCAGGATACACTTGAAGGGCTTTTTAAAGGTCCAGTGTGTAAGATTTATGAGGATTTATTGATAGAACAGGGCAGACGTGGAATATAATATTCATAGTATGTTTTCATTAGTGTATAATCGCCTGAAAATAAGAATTGTCATTTTGGTTACCCTAGAATGAGAAGTGTATTTCTACAGAGGGCACGGGTTCCCTTCACAGAGTCCGCTATGTTGCACCACCATGGTCTACAGTAGCTCTAAAACCAAACGCTGGCTTTAGATATGGCCTTTCAGTTTTTGCATGAGTTCTGTAGCTTCTCCTGCACTAGAGGTCGGCAACCTTTACTGTCAAAAGGATCGTGACTATCAGATTTTGTATTTTTCTTGTAGACTTCTCTTTTTTTTGGATTTGGCATCCATAGCTAGCCTCGGGCAAAATTTAGAGAAAACAGAACAAAGCCACAGATACAGTGACGCACATTTTGTATGACGAAACATCAAAGCTATAATATGCAACATTTCCACATTAAAATGTCATAAAATGCTAAACGCGCCATATATTTTGTTGAGCTGTGTATTTACATTATCTCAAATGTTTCTAACCATGCTCAAACCAGAGCAATCTGTAGGTAATGATGCATTACCTGTTAGCTGTTGCTACCTAGTTACTAGTTAGGAACAAAGTTGGCATATGTCTCTAAATATAACATGAATAAATATTTGATTTTCTCTCAACCATTAACTTGATTTCTATATCCAACAATGATATATGAAAACTGAAAAAAAAACAACCCAACAATGTTATTTCCATATAATTTCATGTCAAAGCCACAGTTTGCAGTTTGTGAACTCACCTTGAGATGCCACTAAATCCTACACACTGGACCGTTAAGCTGAAATTACAAGAATGTTTATCCAGAGAAACTGTAGACATAATGAGGAATCAAGCCACCTAACAGATGACAATATAAAGTATGAAGATTATAATGGCTGCTTCGAGATAAACTACAAAATACAGCTGACCTAGCTGACTGGATATGAAAAAATCATATGAAAAAAAAGTTAAGTAAAGGAATAGGTTAAAAAAGGTTCATCACAATTTCCCAAAAGTCCCAAATGACTACCTTTTGTCCAACCAACAGTCTTCATTTAAGACGCTGGAACCAGCAGATGTTTGACAGTTTTGCTTGAAAAATTGACTAATCTTTGCAGCTCTACAAACGGTAAATATGTTGTTATTATCCTTCGGATTTATTCAGCTTAAACAAACAAGATTCAACATGCAAGGCAGGTTTTCTTTCAATTGGACAGAGCCAGACCACCTGTCACCACCAGTTCCAGTCTTTATGCTCAGCTAAGCTAACCAGCTGCTGGCTGTAGTGTCACATTTAGCCTGCAGATCAATCACCTTTTCCAAAAATGTCAGACTATTCCTTTAAAATTTGACCACTTAAACTTAAGACTTTGTGACTGGTTGCTAACATCTTTTTTCCTTAGAGTGCAAAGACTGCTGTTTGTCAGTTTATTTATATTTGATTCCTTTCCCATAGCCGTAGACATGAGAAAAATGTAGTGGGGACGCACTTTTGATGCCTGCTTACAGCTCACTTCCATCTCTGACCAAATTAGGATTTTCTGGCTCCTGTGACTGTCAAAGGGGAGGAGGCGTTAGTGGAGCTTAGCTGGGATGAGCAAGCCACAAAAATACAGCGTGTGATAGGCTGTGACACCTGTTAGTCAAGCAGATATTACCCAAGACGCACTCTGTTTTGATCTCTTTGGCTGCGCTCCATTTGGCGGAGCTGGCGTGCTGCTCATTACATAGTGGTTTTGGCACTGAAACCTGCTTAAATGCAGTGCAGATGGCATAAGAGGCAGCAGGTATGATGTGAATCTCTATCAGCTGATAATCAAACAGCAGCAGGTAGCGGAGAAGCTGTGGTTCACTTTTAAATTTTTCACACCTTGTAAGTGTTGGCAGAGGCAGAACAATCTCTTTTCTGTCTGCATGCAGCCGTGTGAAATATGTCAGTTTGTGTTGTTTACGAGGCTGCTGGTACACTTTGTACACAAAAAGAGCCTTTGGTTCTTGAAAACATGAAGACGCTGCAACAATTCAGAATTGCCACCATTATTTTTTAAGTTCAATTCAGTTTTATTTATACAGCTTCAGATAACAACAGGGTTATCTCAGGGCACTTTTTATACAGAGCAGGTCTAGATCGTACTCTTTATAATAATATTGAGTGGGACTCAACAATTCCCACCAAGAGCAAGAACTAAAAGAGACAGCGGCAAGGAATATAACATTATCACTCATGTGGAATATACTGGAACTGAATGTAAAGTTAAATGTTGAAACCATTTGAAATCTTAGCTCAGACTGCAGTAGGGGGTAAATACATGTCTTAAAAAATCTATTTGGATTCTTGAGATGCATTGTTGCATAACTGTCAGCTGGGACTATGTTCCTTTTTGAAGTTTGTATGATGTGTATCTTTGCAAATCTTGTTAAAGTAGCTTTTTGTTTTCCAAACATAGACAGAATTAAAAGGAAATTTGTGCAGCCAACATCTAACTATATGAGTTTGACCCAGTGTATTCGGTTGCGTACTGAAAGTCGATACTCAGCACGTAGGATGTGATCCGAACCATTTGCAGAGTTCTAGTAAATTTACCACATTACTGTTGCAGGCTCAGGTGGATAAAAACAATCGATCCAGGGTTAGAGTTGACCTTGGATGGTCTGAGGTACATTAGATCCTTGAACAGCAGCAACAGTCTTTAGCCACCAGCAGCAGCAGCAGCAGCAGGGCGCGTACCAACAGAGCCATGTGGCTGCACTATTAATAAACCCTGTAGTGTTGCACAAATACTGCAAGGTGTTCCCCTGTGTGACCCTCTTTCTGTGACACCTGCAGACCAAATAATAGCATACACAACACTCCTGCTTAAATGTTTATTAGTTATTCTTCTCACTAGCATCTTGTGGCTGACATTTTACTTCCGTGGTGCCACAGAGTGAAGAGTGAGACCCTCGTGGTTTGAAGTGTCCCTTCTTGTTTCTCTGGAGTAGCTGGATGTGTTTTCACAGCTGCGTCCGTGTCACCGCAGCCCATAACGCTCAGCTGTGTCACGTTTGATCCTGTGTCTCAGTGACAGCAGCAAGACTCACTAAACTTACCTTGTCGTCGCTCGTTAGTTTAGATGGCTGCAGCGTGCGTGTGTGCTGATGCTCTCTCTCTAACAGACCCCAGCACCAGTCAGACGAGTTCGGAGGAGAGGCTGAACCACGAGGCCCAGGAGCTGGAGAAACGACTGAGCATGCTGTCTCACAGGAGCAGCACAGGTAGAACCGCTTTTCACTATAATCCTGTGCTCAGATTCAAAATGGTAAAAAAGGTGAAACTGCAAGTTTCTTCTCTGAACATGCATCTTCCTGCAAGTCTTTATTTAAAGAATAGTTTAGGGTATTTCACCAACTGCAAAGAAATAGCCATGCAGTTAAAGAGAGCATTACAAGTCTGCAACACATCAACTGTATGGCTTAAAACCCTTCATTTCTCATCCTTTTTTAAGTAATATGCACCTTAGAAACTCCAATAACTATCTTACATTCTTACAGAGGGATGTATAGGCTAGTAACAAAGATGTGCATTAACATGTTGGGAGATAATCCAGTAAATTATCATAAGTTTTAAAACAAATTTAGTTTTTGCCTGCACTCAGGATGAAACAATAAAAACAGTTTCACAATAATCTGCGAAAAAAAAATCCCAGATGATTAGTATTACCGTTTCAAATTATCGTGACAACCGTGTTTGATTACAGCGTGTTGAAAAACATGGGAAATACCATACAGCACCAGCCAAAGGCAGATGCAACAGCACTGACATCACAAAGGACACGATGCTATCTTAAATTCTTCAGGATGTTTTCAACACAGAACTTGATGAAAAAAGTGCAATGTGTGCTTTTTAAAACATCTTTAGCACATTTACATAATAAAACTGCGATAATACTTACAAGCTTATTCATTTTGGTCACTATTATTGTGATATGAAATTTTCATACTGTTTGATTTCTAGCCCACGCAGCCTGTGAGATGTATGATTAATTTCAACATTTATTTATAGTTGAAAACTGGTTGATGTTGGGTCTGAGCATCTAAGACCATTTTGACCAACTGGCTAAGATATGGTTGCAACATCAATGAGTCATGAAACACATTTATTTAATCACTCTGATCATTTGTTCAGTTGTAGCTTCAAAGAGAAACGATATTTATGAGTGTGACGGTGTTTCTCCAGAGTCATATTTCACTGGTAGGTTAAATCTGGTCTACACAAAGACGTCATTTCAACATATTTAATGTTTCATATAAAATATCATAAATAAGAACTAAATAGGCTGTGTGCTGCCATCAAGACGCTTCCAGGATATCCTAAACAAATAAATCATACTTATTGTGTGAGTAGTATGGGCAGATATTACATGTCTTTTAAAATGAATTTCTTGCTGTGTAAATAAAAAAAGTGGGGAAAAAAAAAGCCATAACAACAAAGTACATTTATTACATTAATTTAACTCCAGTGTAGATGTGACCTTTCTATATAATAAACCCATTTTGATCACAGCTTGCTAAATCCATTCATTTGTAGGCGAAGTGAGAAAGTATTTTTGTCCATTTCATATATTGTAATTAACTATATTTGTCCATTCTTCTATTGTGGGCGAGTCAGGAAGCAGCCAGTGCCTAATAATGGTTTTCTTACCAGCACATATCAGAGGAAAGTGCATCTTTCATTACATAATCATCCCGAAGCAGCCATAATTATTCTTCTACTGCAAGAATCCATCTTCCCCACCAAAGAATATAAATGATACATTGACTTTTAATAATGCTGCACTTGGATTTAAATTAAGTTTGCAGATCTGGCATTACTCACACGGGTGATATTGTTTCTATTATGTGGTGAATATCTAGCAGGAAAGTGGCTGAGGAAAAACATAATGATATTATTAGGCTTTATTGATGAGGGCATTTTTTTTCCATTAAAGAGAGAGTTTGGATTATTTGAAATGGATTCGTATGAGGTGCTTATCCATCAGTGTATTATCTGCAGTAGATGGTTGTAGTGAGGAGCACAACACGGAAGAAGAGCAATGAACTGCTGTGTTCAGGGTCAGCAACAAAACATACCAACCAGCGTACACTGTAGGCAGTACTCTGACAATTGATAAGTACCTCATACAACCCCATGCTAACTATCCTTTTAACAGAAAAAAAGGCTTTCATCAGTAAATCATCATAATGTCATAATGGCTGTTCTTCCGCTGCCACTTCTCTCCCCGATATTCAGCACAGAATATAAACAATAAATCACCTGTGTAAGTAATTAACTGATTAAATGATTGAATTCACTTAATGTTTATTAATGTTGTCTTTCTGGGCAGCCTCGTCCTCGTACTGCCCGTCTGCTGGCGGGGACGACCGCAGCATATCTGGTTCCTCGGACACTTCTGACACCAGCCAATCGGACTGCAGCATCGGCAGCCGGCTGGCCATTTGGACCGAACCGGCCTCCAGCCCACCTGAAAACATTGGCCACGTGGGCTCCAAAGTGGCGCTGCAGAGCATGGAGAAGCTTTCCGTCAACCAGGCGGGAGGTGGGAACCGCGCTCCGGCCAAGCCCCCGCGGCAGCTCCAGGAGATCGGCCGCCAGAGCTCGTCTGACAGCGGCATCGCCACCGGCAGCCATTCCTCTTACTCTGGGAGTTTCTCCTCCTACACAGGCAGCCTGGACATCACCCCCGGGGAGGACTTTGGGTCTGTTTTCAGCTTGCCTCCCCACTTGGCTCAAGACCTGAGCCCTTGTACTTGCCTCACTGTCCCTGGACATGAATACCAGGTACCAACATCACTGAGGTATCTCTACGACACTCCCAGGAGTCTGAGACAGGAGGGAGGTGGAGCTGCCAGAGACAATGAACCCTCCACTCCGACTAAAGACACTCCGGCCTCTTCTGGGCTCACAACAGACTCAGTAAAGGGAGATAAAAGCAGTGCCGTGACCTGTGAGGTTCACGCGGAAACAACTGAAAGACAGTCAGTGAGTGAACACTTACAAGAGGAGGGTAAGAAAACCAAGGTGACGCCCTCTAGTGAACACCCAGACTCCTGCCACATCTGCAGCTCTGCCTCCAAAACCATTGTGACCATCTGCTCAGTGTGTGGTGGATTTAAGGTGAGTAGGAAAATAGCTTTATGTGCCAGTTGCAGGCTTGGGGAGAAATGTAGTTAGAATACAAAAGAGGGCAACTGAAAAAAGAAGTAATCAGATTACAGATACATTTGGTAAAAATGGGGGTTCTTATCAGGATCACTGCTAAGAATTTGTAATTGTATCAGAATACATTTTTAAAGTAATGCTCCCAAAACTTGGTCAGTTGTGTGAACTTGAGTGTCTTGTTGCTCAGATACAAGCGTAGTTCTGCTCTCGTTGGCCACCTGTTTGTCTCAAACTTTAAAAAAAAAAAAAAAAAGCCACGTTCCCTGTTCAGATAGTCTCCTGAACGTGTTGTGTTGTGCAGCTCCCTGTCATACTGTAGCAGCTTGTGTGAACAGGCCGCATCATCACTCCATCATCTGTTCTGTAGCACGCTGTCAATATGACCTTTGTGGTATCGTGCAGGCTGACGGTGATGCTGCTCTGCTATTGGTGTCAAAACAAAAAAAAAAAAACAGTCCCATGGCCCATCTGTCTGACAAGTCAGCATTTCAGCAGCCATTTGACACTGCCATTGTATCCAGCAGATTTAGACCTTGACTTGCAGTTTTTCTCTTTGTACACCTCTATCTTTTTTTTAACGTAATACTGTTGAGTTTAAGAGAGTGTTGTGTTTATTCTGAGAAATACATATTAACTCTAAACTGACTCAATGTCACCCAAGTTTATTTGTGGCTTTTATGACCAAGATAAAAAATAAACTTCTGTCGTGTTATTCTTTGAGTAAAACCTTCTCAATATGAACTATGAGGTTATGGAAGAGAATTATGGCCAAAAAAAAGGAAAGAACTTTACGCATTTGCATAAGAAAAAAAAGTCAAAATGTCAAGGATACAGTTAAAATACACTTCTGACTTTATTCTCAACATAGCATTTCAAAAAGCTTTTCTTTGTGGCTTCGTGATCACAGAATTGGTAGCAATTTCTTCTTCAGAGTTTAATTTGTGTGTTTTAGGACTGCAATGAACAATTATTCTCATTATCAAATTAATCTGGGGATTATTTTCTCAATCATTTGGTCCATAAAATGTCAGAAAAAAGGCCCATTAGAACTAAACAATTCCCACGTTTACTTATTCACTCGTTTTGTGCAGCCAACACTCCAAAACCCAAAGATATCCTGGTTAAAAGCACAGAGTTATAAGAAAATAAGTCAGTATTCACACCTGCGTTGCTTAAACCAGAGAATGTTTTGCATTTTGCTTCAAAATGAGTTGAATCTGTCTAAATAGTTGCCCTAAAATATTATCACGATATTTCAGGGTATTTCTATGATATTCTTGACAATAATACAAAATACTGAAAAAAAGTTTGGTTTACAACTCTCAATAGTTGTTGAACTCTCCTCACAGGATTTTTGGCTCTTCTCGTACTCAACCAGGTGTTTCCTTCTGTTGTTACAGTCTTCTTGCGTGTCTTACATGTTACTTAATTGTACAACTGATCTTTTGTAAGCAAACCACTCACATACCACTGAAGTTGCTTCACTTTTTGGAGTGAGCTACTCCATCATGGAGCCAGTAGCAATGGTACTTTGGCATTCAGCCATGCTTGTTGTTGCTGTGTGTGACGGTACGACGGCATTTAATCAACAAGATGCAATATTACCATAATCACAATATGACTTTTTAAACAAATAATAAACAAAATTAGTCTGATATTATTGTGAACAATATACCCCTAGTACAATACATTTTCTGACATTCAGCTATTCTGTGAATTGAATTAATTGTTTCAGCTTATTTCTGGTGTTGATAAGTTGCTGTAAGAGAAGAGAGACATGTTGTATTTTAGGAGAAATTAGTTTTCTAGAAAGATCGTGCTTGGCTATCGTAGATATACAGTACATATTTTTACATTTATACCACTTTTATACTCCTGATTTTGTGCTTTATCTTCTTGTTTTTCCTTCATGTGGTGATTTTCATTTGAAATCTGAATGACATTTTCAAATATTTTCTTGGATTTGCAGTGCAACAGCCCCAGTCCTTAAAGGGATAGTTCACATATTTTTTAAGTGAAGTAGTATGAGGCACTAATCCATAGTCGTAGACCCGGTCGTCCACAGCAGCACATTGCTTAGATAATGGGGCAGTGCTGACTAGCATCTACTGTAGGTAATACACTATCAAAAATTACCTCACACAACCCCACTTCAGATAATCCAAACTATCCCTTTAAAGCTGACCTTGAGCTATGATTTGAATTCCCTTCTCATTTTAACATTCAGGTGCAAACACAGTAAAAGCTTTTTTGTCCTGGTCTTTGCATTTCAGTCACTTTTATTGAAAACTCTAAACTTATAGCTCCACCTGCTGGTAGTGCATTTAGGTCATGATGCAAATTGCATCTGATAACCTGAATAAAATGTTTGTTTGACTTTAGTCAGTCCTCTGGGAACTAAATGAAACATGAGCATTATTTGGCCAGAAGCTGACGGATCAGGCATGAACAGTGTGGGAGGGCATTTATCACCCTCAGTGTGAGCAACACAATCCACCCCTGTAGTGTTTATTGGCTCACAGTTAAAGGGCTAGTTCAAAAGAAAACATTAAACCAGAACTAAATCCTAAAACAAAAGTCACTTCACATTTTTATCAACATATTCAGTGCACAAAGTTAATTTATCATAATTAATTGAAGTCACACTGAGGGGGAGTGTGGGTAATAAATCTTCTCACAAAATCAAAGTGTGGAATAAGCTCTGTGTGATGGATGTAGTCATCTGACAGCCATGGACATGACATTCACAGCACTGACACCTCACAGCCTTGAAACTGAAACAGTCCTCTGTGCTGAGCTGTTACAGGAGAGGGCTGCTCAGGTTGTGTGTTTTATTGTCTCATGCTCAGTTAGTCATTGCAGCAATTTTCTGTTGATATATCGTTTATTATAGAGATTCTGTGTGAAATGGAACTATTTTAGACGACTTGAGAATTGATAAAAAAAGGCCAAGGTACCTCAAAATACCACCTTAATTTACCAAGACCTCGAGAAACGCCACAGAGGAAATCATGCTGTGATTTGGTATGAAAGCTTTCTGACAATTTGAGACCAGCTGCCAAGGACTTCTGTTCCAGAAATTGCTCAGAACGTCCTCATTGTCAATATATAGAGGAAACCCATACATCATCTGAACGCCCCGCGTCTCTAGTTTGTTGTTGTGAAGCTTCATGAGGCTGTGATTATCCTAGAGATCACAATAGGTCTTTTTATACATAGAGGTCAGGTTTCAAAAACATTTCTACCTGTTGGGGCATTATCTCACAAGAATACGGTCAGGCATTGAATCCACAAGAGTCTCAGATTTCTATTATCTTATGCAATTCCCATACTGTTTAAGGCAGGCCTATCCAATTACTTTTTTAGAAGAACTAGTTTTGAAAAAGTAAAATGGCCAGAGGTTTATATTTTTATGTCCTGATATGTACAGTTAAGAATTAAAATGTGTAAAACAATGCACCTTTTTATTTTTTCTTCACTTTGTTACTTTTCGCAATTGGAAAAGAACATAATTTACAAAAGTGCAGAATAAAACAATGTGTCTTTGTAATCCTATATTAGAGCTTAAACACCAGACTAAGATGTGGATGGAGCTTCCAGGTCTGAAAATTAATCTGATGCAGAAATCCAATTTTATTAAAGTCTAATTTGTTTAATTCTCTATATCACAGGGGACACCGAACATCCCTGCAAGTGGTTCAGTGGTACCTGCCATACCAGGTAAGTGTGATGAAATATTGCATGCGTACTGCATCATGCACTGATTTCTGCATGCATGAATAGAGTTGACGCATGTTTGAGAAAAAGCGCTAGTGGTTTATTGTAGCAGCCACAGCTTACTGACCTGATTTAGGAAATCGACGTGTGTTGAAGGTGTTTTTGCCTCCAGAACATCATATTTTCAATCCAGCAGATCGAAGTGTTGACAAATCACCATGCACACCCAGCATTACTGCCAGTGAATGCAGTATTGCGGTGAAGAAATTTCTGGAGAAACCCTGCGCCTCTCCTGGCGCTGGAAGCATCCACAGCTCAGACGGAGAGCCAACAATGAGGACGGGTGAGGACTCACCACTGCCAAAAACAGGAAGAGAGAAATTAGCCAGTCTCTTAGCTGATCTGTTAGGCTTTCCAAACACAGACAGGCAGCCAGAGGCGAAAACTAACAGACTGAACTTGTATGAGTCAATGAGCCCTAGACTGGGAAATGAGCTCAAATCTGCACCAACTGGCACCTGTGCACCATCATCGCAAGACTCCCAGCGTGACAGAAGAGCTGCTGTCATTTATGAAAACTGTCTCAAGTGTCAGGGAGAGCGCTGCCGCCCTCCTCCACGGGTCATACCTGCTGAAATGTACCATAACAGGAGCATTTCCACCATACTAAGCCTGAAGAAGAGCCAAGAACATGAAGCCGGTGCTAATGAGGAGCTGCTCCATCAGGCTTGCAGTGATGGATCACTGAGCGCGGACGGGCGGTGTCAGTATGAAGAGATGAATGGTCGGACAGTGTCCAGCGAAGGTAAGAGGCCTCTTCAAAGCCCCCACCGTTCCTCTGGTGTCCTTTTCCTCTTCAGTGCTTTGAAATGGATCTTCTCTTTGTTTCTGCTCTGTTGTTATTCTTTATCATCAATAAAAACAGACTTTCCTCCTGGCTTCTTTTCTTTAATCAGCTGCTTGTTTCCTCTCTGCACTCTGTGATGTTTCTTTTTGTTGTGCTGCTTTTACAACTGAGCTGTTTGAGGGGGGATTACTGTGAGAGTTAGAAAATCAGAAATAATTACCAGAGGCTGATTGATGGAGGATTTTTAAGACTGAAAAAGTTCTAATAATGCTTCTGTTATGAAGGGTTGTAAGTCTTTATTAATGGTTAATAAGTGTTTTCTTGATGTATTGTAAGTGAGTTATAAAGCAGCCTTTGAGTTGCCAGATTGTGAGTAATACATTTGACTGACGGCCTTATGATGGCTTACCTTTTGGAAAAAGGCATTTATTAACAGCTCATTGAGAATTTATTAATCGATTACCAACATTTATGAGAGCATTGTTACCAAATAGAAACGATTAACATGGTTTTTCGCATCCCAGAACCACTTCTTATTAATATTGGCTTATAACTTAACTGTAAAGATTAGTTTAATTTTGGCCAAAACATACTGTTCTTTCTTTAACATAAAATATCTTATTGAGGTTGTCTTAAAGAACTTTAAAAAAAAACTGTGAAAAAAAAACTTGTCAGCACTCTCTGGTGGATAAACTATGTAATGGCAACCAACGTTAACATCCAGACTTTTTTGCATTTCTCTTCTGAAATTTCTTCTTCCTGTTAGGCTGATACATACGTTATTAGGTACACCGAACTAAAACTGATGCAGTCTAATAGTCCTGCATTGTATTGCACTACATGGATGGTTGCAGGAGATAAAATCAGTACCTGTCACCTGCCAAATACAAGGTTAATATTGTCTTTGGAGTGTAAAAAGTTCAAGTAACCATTGCATATATGTTTTTCCTATATTAATAATTATTATTGTTTTAAAGGCAATTATTAGCTTAAGAATAGTCAGAGATGAGGGTGACAGATGTCGATGTTAAACCCTTCTCCACCCCTTTTATATTAGTAAGGACAATTTTTGCCAAATAAAAATTGGTCATCGGCAGACATATCTTTTTAATTGTTAGATATATATTGGTATTAACCTTAAGAAATCCTCTATTATTCAGGCTGTGATGTCGTCACTGCTGATATGTCAGTCAGGTTTTTCAAAATAAAAACTTTTTACATGAATAAAACTGAAGGTGATCAGTGATAACAGGGTTTTGATTGTAATAAATGACACTAAACTGTCTGCTGCGTGTTGAACTTCTTTACCAGCATGTTGATTATGGTGTCCGTCTCTTGCATGTTATCATGTTATTCCAGCTCTTATTCCAGCACCGGGGGATGCCATTTCTTCATGTGTAGAGTAGTTTGTGGTATTTTGAGCTGCACTGTTATTTGTTCCATCACTGGATTTGCAGAAAATCATGCATTTATACTTAGAGAGGACCTTGTCTGCTTTGATTCACAAAATGGATTTAAATAAGCACAATGTGGGATAAGACTATTTTCTGCCCTGGCTATTGGCACCAAAAAAAAAAAATAGCAGTTTAGTTTTTATATTTAAAACACACCATATTTTTCTCTCCCACCAGACAAAAGGCTTAATAGTAAAGAGGAAAGACGCAGAGCTGATCCTGCTTATGAGATCATGGAGAGTCGGGCGCCCGAGAGGAACTCGGAGGTAGGCCAATCCAAAACTCTCTAATCCGCTTTCTGCTATCAACTGCTCACACATTTTGGCTGTGTAACTCATTGTGCTCCGAGTTCGGCTCAACATTTTTGGGGGAGACGTCTGATATCATGGGAACACCTATTGATGAGGATTATAAAGAGTGAATAGCAGGTTAATTTTAAAAAGAGGATGGAGCGATTCATCTGAAATCTGACATGACAAAATATGTTCCATCAGCGTTTTGTGGTTTTGAACTTCTTGTCCAGTTACAGTCAGAACAACTGGGATTATCTCCTGTGATGTTCTCAGTCTGTGTGATGAGCTGAAATCATTCCATCACAGCACTGTACTTAATGTATGTGCAGCTTCCTAAACATAGCCTTGCTGTGTGCTTTTTAGACTTCAGAGTGGGCGAGTGATGAGACACAATGTTCTCGGAGGTGTTCATTCAGCCAAAAGGAAGTGAAGTCGAGCAGTCAGGTCGGGTGATGTGACCTCAGAAGTGCTCAGCTGCCTTTTTATGTTGTTCCAGAGAGGTGTTCACTCAACTTTATGGTCTTTTATTGAATTTCGCTGGTGTTATAACTTATGAAACTCTAAGCTTTGTACCAGACTGCATTAGTTGAACTGCTAAAGGTAGTTTTGTGATTGACATATTGACTTCTATGATGAAAACTAAAAATATATTTCATGATATTTCCTTTCATACTTTGATATGTGCAAGTTTTGGCCAGGAACATGGGCTGGAATTTGTTAAGGATCATTGGTTGTTGTAGCTCTTGTTTAAAGGAATAAATTGATATTTGAGGGAATAGCCTTACTCACTTTCTTTCCAAGAATTAGACAAGAAGATGGATACCACTCTCATGTCTGTGCGTTGTCAGCTGGACTGACTATCATCTGATGAGCATTTAGCCTCGGGGGTGACGCCAGTGTTTTGGGGCTTCTGCTGTAGCCGGTGCTTATCCAGATAACGAATATCAAGGACTCCTTTTCTGTGCATTGTTCATTGTCTGCAGTCCAATTAGCAATTTCAGCCACAAAAATGGCATTGGAAACTAATCTCTATAAACAGATATCTGCATATGAATGCAGATCATTTTTTTAAAAGCTATTTTGTCATCAGACTATTGCCGTTGGGTTCTGAAATTGCATTTCAGGCACCTCTTTTCCTCTCCACATGGACTGTTTGCCTGCATGCAACCATGCTCCTTGTCCATCTGTCTATTTGTCTTTTACCAGTATTTCTGAAGATGATGTAATAAGACATTATCTTGATTGTTTAATTCATGTAGAAATGTAAAAGTAAAGAACCTAAGACTTAAGCTCTTTTTCATATTTGAATATGATTGAGATACAACAATAAAACTGAATCTTAACCTGAAGTACTGCACAGATGGATAAACTATTATTCATCAAGAAATAGTTGCAGCATAAAACTTCTCCTAAAACTGTTTTTGCACATATTAAACAAAAGTAACTTGTTACTTATTGACGTATGGCTAGCCGTATTTTTCCTCCTGCTCCCAGTCTTTATGCTAAGCTAAGCAAAGCTACCATCTGGATCCACCTGCACACTTAACGCGCAGAAAAGGGAGTGATATTGATCTTCTCAACTTATGGTAGAAAGCCAATAAGTGAATTTAAGCAAGAAATGAACATTACAAAATTCTGATAATTTCATTCAGTTTATTTCCCAGCCTTACATCACAGGGCTGGATGTTATTGAATGTGCCCTAATATGGAGCGTATTTATTAAAAAACAATGCATGTAGTCATCAAGTGAAGCATCCAGCTCCTGGAAAATGTAGCAGACAATCATCTGATTCCCATTAGAGATCTCCGCTTTCAATATGATGATGGTCCCATCGAGGAATCCCTCTTTGTGTGCACCACCGTGGCCTCTCAGTGAGCCTGAAAGCAATATGGCTGCACTCCACCGCCCATTTCCACACCACAATAGCTGCTGTGCTTACAGTGTCTGTCTGGAATCAGAGATTATGTGGCAGCAATTTAAAAGGCACGGTTATCCCCTCCATAACGATGAGGCATTGCAGACACTGTTTCCGCATGTAAGACATCGCCCTGAGCTCTCAGTAAATCCTGAATATCTATAAATACTCCTGTCGTGTCCACCAAGCTGCTGAGAAAGTCACAGTCATTTCTTATGTAATAAACTTAATCAAGAGTCGCTCACTGTGTCTGTGTCTTGCAGGCAGAAGAAAAAAGCAAGTATGAGCTAATGGGCGGCTGTGGTCAGCAGAGGTTCCTGCAAGAGACTGAAGGTGAGTGAGACTGAACAAGCCAGTTAAACATGCAGATTGGTGTTCTGGAGCTGCACAAATGGACTGTTTTTTTATTTATTTTTTACTCAATGGGCCATTTTAGATGTTTTTTTTAAGTGCTCTACATGTTTTCAGCCGTGCATTATCCAGGCCTCTTCTTACAATAGCCAGGACCCACTTACAGAAAGTGAATTAAGTGGATGAGTCACGCACCTGAATCAACGTAGCTACAAATGCATCACCTGCTGGTCGATGTGCGTGAATTAAAATGAATGGATAGATAAAATTTAGCTCATTCAGTGTATGAAATGGCAAACTGGCACAAGGCAGAACAGCCACAGGCATGATGGAAGTAACCCACACCTGCAACACACGTTTACTTGACTTAATCCTGGCTAATGGACTGTGATGTTGAAGTTTCTCTTTTTTATCAAACTAAAGCTGAGTGGGTGTGCACTGTGCTGCTGGATGAAAGCGCACTGTGGAGCTGCGGCTGTCGCTCTGCAAACCCCTACATTAGCAAAATAATATGACAAATATCCCCAAAAATCGTCAAAAAAAAAAAAAGATCAGTGATGGATTCATCCCATCGTCGAAAGGCGATAAATTTGTCCACTTGCCCCACCCTATACTGCACTTTTGGAGGTACATATTGTACTTGTGCCACTACATTTATTTAACAGCTTTAGTCACCAGCTGCTTTGCAGAGTGAGATTATAATACAAAATAAAACAGCTAATAAATTATGTATTTTTATCAATTAAGATACTCTGCAGCACAGAGAGTAGTTAAAGTTAGCTCCATGTTTACCAGCTGCAACTTCAGTGATGCTTAAAAACATTAATGCATCAATAATAAAACATATTATTCCAAAATGGGCCATTTTGCATAATGAGGAATACTGAATAAGGTAAAGTTTTGAATGCAGGACTTTTACATTTAAATGAGTATTTCTAGACGGTGGTGTTGCTACTTTTATTTAAGTAAAGGAGAGAAAAAGGACGTCTCCCACTCCTGAACCTACCTTAGTTATAACACAAGTATCTCCTGCCCTCTAAAACTGTAATTTTTGACATTATTCTACAGCTTGTGATGCTAAAGTGACTTCCTTATTACATAATTGATTACTCTTAATCGAGTGGTGCTATTAATATTTCGTAGCAACTGATATACACGTCTACCCAGGACAGTTCTTCAGTTTAAATGGCTGAAACCAGATTTAGTACATTATTGCGGGCCACGGAAGCAATAAAAACATGGAAATCGGGGAGCACAGATAGCTCAGTTGGTCAAAAGTGCACCCCATGTACTGATGCCAAAAGTCTTTTGCGGTGGATCTGGTTCAATTCCAGCTCGCATTCCTTTGCTGCACGTCATCTGCCCCCCCCCCCCCCCCCCCCCCCCCTCCCCCTCCCTCTCCTCTTGTCAAGTCTTTCTGTATCCTGTCTAATAAAGACCAAAGTTCTCAAATTGAAAAGGAAACACAAAATCAGGTCTATGGCTCAGATGTAATGATAATACATCAAAAGGACAAACTGAGATAAACAGAAGCATCGGCTGAAATTGTGTTTAGAGGTAAATTAGATGTAATTTATATGATTTGTGAGGTATTATGCCAGAGATGAATCACATATAAGCCTGTAAAACGCATACGGGTATGACTCACATGCGCAATTTGTGTTTCCATTCATGTAATTTAAAAGCACCTCTCCTTTTCATTGTGTAGTAGAGGGCTCACTGCGTTTATTTCTTCACCTGCACTTTATGTAACGCCTTAAACTCAGGTTACATAAGAAGCAATTGTGTCAGGAGAGAAAACACAGCGATATGTAACCAAACAGAGAGTGCAACGGTGCGTGACAGGATACCTGCCCTGATGGTGAGGTGAGGGGACAGTTGTCAGGGGACGTTTGGCCACTTAAGCATCCCACACCCAGAAACATGCCCTCAGTCTAATGCACACCTGCTCTAGGAAGTCCCAGCAGCTGTCACAGTGTGGCACCAAACCCATCAGTCATGTTCATGTACCTACACACACACACACACACACACACACCGCTCGGCTCCCATGTCATCTCTCCCATCAGGCTGCCTCAGCAAGCAGTTAATGGACGGGGGAGGCGGCCAAGGCCGGGGGCTCAGGTTTATGTGAGGGTGAAGGCTTGATGGCAATTGAAATGCATACAAACAATTCATGTAATGTAATGTGGTAACTCTTCATATTAAAACAGCTTTACCTCCTGGTTTAAGAAAACCGAGCGGTCAGCAGCCACAACTGATGATTTTATATTGATTTATTTTGAGACATCTGTTAAGGCTAGTCTGGTGTGCAATGCAAGCACACATCAATTCCTGCAGTCAGTCTGCATTTTGGCCACAGCTCTACCACAGTTACAACTTATTTTCAAATGCATGTCACTTGAAAAGTTGTTTCTGTGAGTACATTGTTCCACAGCAGCAGTACATTTCTGCAGCCTGATTGAAGTCATTCTGATTAATAATTGTGTGTTTACATGCCTCAAATTCTCCGATTTCAGCTTCTTAAATGAGCTGAATATCTTACATTTGAGGACGTCACCTTTGGCTTTGGGAAATGGTGATCAACATTTTTTTAAATAATTTATGGACCAAACAACCGATCGATTAATCAGGAAGATAATCAACAGATTAATCGGTGAGGAAAGTAATTGTTAGTTGCGGGCCTTGGATATTTAATGGAACATATTATTTCAGTCAGTTAACTGGCCATTAGAAAAAGTGCAAGTATAAGGCTCTGCCACACAGGCTTCACTTTTCAGACCTGGAAGCTCTGTCCACTAATTAATATACAGTCCAGGTTCCACACTGCAGGTTTAATGTCCGTCTGCTAGAAAGACACATGAAAGGTGGAAAACAGGCCCGTCACCTGAAGACACAGCCGTCATTAGACCCTTGTGTTTTCCTCTAAAAAAAGCAGTTGACTTTGTGAGTCCGGGTCACTAAACTCAGTCAGGTATTGGATCTGTCACAGCCCCCAGAGGCTTCACAAAGTGTATCCTGGAAAAGCCCCTCAGCCTCGGAGCTGCGGGCAAACCCGCTGTTGTAATGGCAGCCATTATAAAAGCCCACAGTACTGTGACGGCTGCTTGGTGTCTGATCAATTAAGTATCAGGCCTCTTAGATGTTGCCAAAGGCTGCACCCACTGAGACTCTGCTGGCGTCTAATGGCTTCTCACTGATTGTATGAGCGTCCCCTGGGGTTGATGCCTCTGAGTTGCGGGTAATGGCCAGTGCCTGCTGCCATTTAGGAAGAGTCAATAGCAGGAGAAATCTTTTTTGTCCCCGAATGTTAGGTATTACCCAGCCTCTGAACGCAATTTACAGCACTGCATCTACATGATGGTGTCATTACGGTACAGCTGAGGCGGTACAGAAAATATGAGTCTGTGACAACATTTACAGTCACTATGGAAACCAGAGACTGTGATGCAGCATTTCATAGTTTTACACTACACAAGACAGTACATGTAGTCTCATAGCAATATCCCCAGTAGTGTTTCTGACGGTATATATCCTAAGATGAACTACTTGCTGTTGTTTTTGTGGTCCCACTTCTGCTGGGAATGTTTAACGGGCAGCAAATGTAGTTAAACTGTCTGGTTTCTGTGATCTAGATATTCTCTTTATTCTTCAGACATCAGTAGTTTTGCAGTAACTGATGTAAGGTGAGGTAAACAGATCTTTACACCCAAAGATCAACAGTGTTTATGTAGCTACACTATCCTTCATGTTTGTTTTGATGTGAAGTTTTAGCGCTCAGTGAGAGGCTGAGCTCTTTGTGCTTGCTGACTTGTTAATTAGTCATTGAAAAATTGTTTTTGTACAGCGCTTCACATGAATTACAGAAACTATGGGCAGTAAAGCTGCACACCCTTGAATAAGTGAATTAAGGAGAAAGTAGGTAACGGGGAGGATTTGCATTGGAGCATTGGATCATTGTTGTAATTTTTTAAGCCATAATGCCAAAGAATTGGAATATTTACTGCTTTTATTTGTTATATACGGTATAGTAGAAGGTCTTGGGCAGCTTTGGCTCATTGAAATTGTGATAGGGAGTTTTCCAAAAGTTTTTACACATTTTATAGACTAAACAATTCAGAGCAAAATCAGCAGACTAGTTGATGATGCAAATGACCATTAGTCGCAGCCCTAAAGGCAAGATTCTGTTTTAAATAGGGCTAAAAATAATTAAAAACTTGCAAAAAATGTAGCCTTTTAGGGCATCCTTGTTAGCTCAGGAAATATAGTAATACTAATGGAATAAGTTAATTTTGCATAATGTAAATGTCATTATACATGTGTCCAACTTCAGCCCAAACTTTATGTCTGCGCGGTCTTATAAAGCAGCTCGACTCCATTGCAGTTGCCACTTTCTCGACGTAGGCAGAGCTGATCATTATAGCGACATTATTCCCACAGTTGGGAAACAAAACGCAGTCAGGAGTTTTGCTTTGATCTTGAGAAACTGCACTCAAATCTAAACTGTACATTTACTGCCAGACTGAGGTCCATCTGACTTTCATTATCAGGACTAAATCCAAAATACTGACTTTTTTTTCACTAGTTAGTCCTTTAACTTTATTTGCCAGACACCGTGTTTCTCAGCTGAGTTGTGCTGCCTTGTCCACCAGTAGAGAGACTGACCACTGGTGGTGTGTGCTGTGCACTATAATACATCACCTCAGTCTGTATCAGTTTAATAGGAAGATAAACATCTGTACTTTTGATCGTACTGATAATCACACTGTAGGGATTTCTTAATACTGTGTTATAATGTAATACCTTTAATACAGACGAAGCTCAGTATATCTATGTGATCCTTTGCATAGAAATACATGTGAGGTTTAAAGTCAACACTCATCAAAAGGCAAATTCATCTTGGCCAGTGTGTGCCCACAATGCCAGGGTCATTTTTGGATATGTTGACACTTATTTCCTGATAATACACAGGTTTTGATCTCGGTTGCACACAAGTAGCATCACTAATAGAAGAGTACATCTTTTTTTTTCACTAGTCTGTATTCACAGGGGAATATTCAAGTTATGCAGATCTCCCAGATATCCTTGAGTATACTCTCCTGTTGTTGAAGGTTGTAGCTATCTTTGCTGGCACTGTAGATACAGGAATTTAAAAAAGGACGGTCGTGTCACAGGGCTAAAATATGTACATATTTTATGCAGTTGTTCTGAAACTGTATCAGTAAGACACTGAGCTGAACGGCATCCAACTAGTCGGCAATGAACTCGACTCTGCACCTCTTTATCCGGGGTGGCTTTTAGGTTTATGACAGGTAAGCCATTCATCAGGCACAATAAATTACACAGACAACACACTTTAGGCAACGCTGCGGCTGTAATTTTATGTGTTTGACAGGAAAAGCTATTCAGTTGAAATGGGTTGAGGCGACATTTCTTGTTAGCTTTACTTGACACTTTTTTTTTTTTTTCCTGCTGACTGCACTGTTTGATCAGCTGTATAGATCCTTGAAGCATTAGCTGTTTTTACCCAGAATATAACACTGCTTGTGTTCTGCAGCTGTTCAAAGTTTAACTGTAGTCTGCTTGCCAATAAAATTGCTTATTTTTTAGTACATTTGTCATAGACCAACTGCGCACATGTGCATGATTTTTTGTATAACATTTAGGAGGATTTATTCGCAGAATATGGCAGGAATGCAATATAATTTTCATACTGGTTCTTAAATAGTGGCTCACACATTTTAAGGACCAGTATGCATGACTGTTACATTTCTTGACAGGAGCTGTACTTTGCACTCCTTCAGAAATGAATGTGGCGCTCTTGGTGTTGCCGTACTTGACACAGTATCTTGATTACATTTACTATCAATAATAGCTTGAATTACTTTGTAGAACAGAACATTGTTTTTATTTGTTAGCTGTATAGGCAGAATGTATATTTCTTTTCCATATTTTTTTTTTCTTCTTGCAAAATATTTATATATCCTACATTCAGTATCTTACACGCTGTAGAAATATCGACTGAATATTGATACCTTTACTTACTAATTTTGTCCAAAAAAAAATCCAGTATCCATCAGGGCCTTATTGTTTAGTTACGGTTAAAACACTGTTTGCCAAGTTGGTGTTTTTGCTATAAATCAAATAGGAACATTTTTATATGAATCAGATTTATAGTAAAAATAATTGGCAATACTTTTTTTTTACCAACATGTGAATTCTGCTGTTTGGGTTTTATAAAATGAACTACCATTAAACACACCAGAATGTTTTCATTCATGTTAAAGCCATTGGCCATTGGGTACAAAGAGCTGATGGTGAAATTAAAAGAGCAACAAGTTAGAGATTTACTGCGTCGTAACACAAAATGACTGTAATGTATCTCATAAATTATCTCTGGGGCCTGTCCACTAATTATACACAAGTAGCCTCGAGGGCAATTCACTGGGATCCACTTTGTGCCAGCGTGGCCGCTGATCCCATAATCTGCCGCTGTTGAAAATAATATCGTCACTTTATTTCAGATGTCTGTATTTGAATGAATCTAATTAACATTAAGGCCGTTTCCTCAAGAGTTACTAACCCTGGAGGGGGAAATCTTTAAGCTCTTGATTAAGGTTATAATGACAGTGTTAAAATAACACCAGGCTCATCCTTGATTTCTTCATAATTATATTTTAATTAATGTCACAAACCCCTTTTTCAAAATAAGTGTCTCAGTAAGGCTGGTATTATTTTATCTTTTCAATATTAATCAACAAATCCCATGAAAACCAACAAAGAATGTATCATACAGTGTGTTTTCTGTGTAGTGACAGCCTGGCAGATCATACTCCTCTGTGCAATAGAACTACATTGTTAGAAACACATAAAAGAACCATTAAAGTGTTTTTTTTTTATTTTAATTAAAATGAACATTGCTGGTGTAGAAAAATTGAAATGAATCCCCAACCAAAACACTGAGCCATTCAAAACACTGAAATAACTGAAGAATGGTCATCTAAATACAAGTGTACGGGTCTTTTATGTGTTTAAAATGTTTTTTGGATGACAGTGGCGTTATTTGGCTATTGGTTATTTGACACAGTATAATCTATCAGGCTGTGGATGCACACACATCTTGTTAGCAGGATGAATTACTTGTTGGTTTTGGCCTCTTCAGGGACTGTGATGATAAAAGGAAACGTTCAAACTAATTAACACTTTGTTCCTCTTGTATTGACAGGGGCAGTGTTCGTTTTTCCCCCAGAGGCGCCACTTCCTGAAAGGCCTCGCAGCGAAGGTGTGACGTATGTGAATATTCCTGTTAGTCCCACATCCAAGAAGCAACTCAACTACATGGAGCTGGAGCTGCAGGAGCCAGGTCTGGGCACCCGAGGGAGTGTCGCACATCTCCCAACTCAGAGTAAGGATGCGTCCAAAATAATCTTTAAAGTTCCCTTTAAGTCAAAATCAGTGTTTAAGTGCATCACATATGTATTACAAAAATGACAAACAGTTGTTTTGTAGATATTCTTGGGTGTTTTTAATGGTATTTTAGAGTTTGTCTTTTTCCTGAAAACAGTTCAAAACTGTTGATGATCCTGCGCTTGGGGGTGTTACTTTTTTTTTTTTTGGGCAATGGACGGCATGTCTCCACTGACACCAAAATACCTGAGATACGAGCGCTGCCATCTTGCAGCGGTGACGCCATTTGGTCTCATTGATCAGAGCTGGAGGCACGGCGTCGAGGTCCTGCCCACAAAGAAAAGGTCATTTATCAGAAAAATGAACACGTGAACAAACATCAGCGTGATAAGACCTATTGAAAAGGGCAGGGTTTATGACTTATACTGCAGCCAGCCAGCAGGGGCGATGATTTGATGTTTCTGACTTCACTTTGCTCTATAATGTAGTGCAGCCGCACCTGGTGGAAATTGCGGGTTAGCTGTTAGCTGCTGTGAACTGGCAACAGAACTGGTGTCACCATCCTCCCAGTGAACACTAACAGAGATCAGCGTCAACACAGCCTCCGAGATAGATGGGGAATAAAGTACTGAGGTTGTATACAGAGAGCCCTGGTGGAAAGATAGTTGCTAAACTAATTTAGCTAACCGCTAACTAGGGTTGCAACCTGTCCTGTATAATACAGGATTGCTCTGCATTGAGGGAAAAAAAAAAAAAAAAAAGCACTGTCCCTTACTGAATCAATACAGGATGCAATTCATCCTTTATATTTATGCACATCATACTCTAATGCAGAACACTAAGTTTGCATCTATTTGGAATGACATGAAAAATAATAAAATGCCATTTATTGTTTAATAATGACGACAGATGCCTTTAGCTCAAGTCCACCTGTAAAAGAGAAAATCTGTCCAAATACAGATCTAAATGGCAAATATCATGAGTAGATCAGTCCTGTCAGTGGGAGTGAGTGGGAGTGAATACAAGACAAACTGTACAGTTTGTACAGAGAGTACAGAGTATTTTCTGTCGCCTATGGTGGACTGTCCGATCTGAGGCAAGTACAAGGGCAAAGGCCCAGAGTGGAGACATTTTGACAGACCAAATGTTTTGCCAAAAAAAAATAAATCACAAATTAATTAATTTAATTCTACTGCTGCTGAGAAGATGATCATGATAATAGCATCACTTGAAGGGATTTGAATCAGTGACTTTCAGCATCACAAGCATCAATTTATTTAATTGAGCCATAACATCCAGCAGCAGTATTGAGCAGTATTACTACTTTTTCCAGTAACAAGTAGTGTAAGGGATTACAATATCCAAAACAGTAATTATATTACAGTTACTAATCCAAGTAACTCTGAGTTACTATTTCACTGTAAAATATATCAGTGTATTGAACTAAAATGGAAGGAGTCTTTTTCTTGGCAACCATTAATCGACTAATGAAAATACTGCTCCACTGGACTACTGGTCAAAAATACTTCAGGGAACCCATTAAGTATCACCGGTGTCTGTATGGTAGAGTAGTTATCAAGACCTCAGTACCTTACAAAATGTAATACCAAAAGCCGATATCAGATGTCTGGTCAGATTCATAAACTTGTTAACATATTTTAGATCAGATAGTTCCTGGCTGTGATAAGCAAATATTGTCCGACAAATATACTCGTTGAGCTCTAATCAGTATGAAAAATTTAGGCATTGGTACAAGTGTAAAAACATTTTCAACCCTAGAGGTTAGTAGTCAAGAACATAGATCTGATTACAACTTAATGGCATAGTGGGAAAGGAACTCTTTAAAACACCAAAGTCATGAACAAACTGACCGACCAAAGCAGCAGAGAACCAGCAACTGTTTTTAAAATGTGGTCTTGCGGCCTTGAGGGCAGCAAACGGCTGTTTCTGGTTAAACAAAAGGAATCTTAGCATTAAAAAAAAAAACAGCACTATCTTTGTGGGGATCCTATCTGTAATGTTGTCAGATGCTCACAAAAATCTGAGCTGGTCAGTGGCGAACAAGCACTTTTAATGGACGCACTTTGATGGGAACATTAACACCAAAATATGTAAAAGATATAGTGCCCAGGTTAAAGATAATCAAGATAAACTAACCCATTGCTTCATTTCCCAAATTCCCGGTTAGATAAGTGTTTGCAATGATTCAAACCACAGAGCGGGATTCATAAGGGGCCATAAACAAAACCTTCATGAAGTGTTGCATTAGTGTTAGACACCATTATTAAACCCTGCTTTCATTCTGTTAATGCCCTGTTCCACTGTATAATGAGTCCTTTCCAAGTGGACATGCTGTAAATGCCAATCATCATCATCATCATCAACTTGAAAATCATGGATGCTTTTTAATGCATTTTCAGATCCACATTATAAACTCATGAAACATGCATGAGAATTTCCAATGAGGATCTTTAATAAATTAGATGTAAGCAGATTTTAAATGCCAAAGGTTTGAATTTAAAAGAAAATCCACATCCTGAATTGATTAAAATGAAAGTAAAATGACCTCAGTCGTCTTTGTTCACACGTTGTACAAGGATTTATCACTTGTTCTCCTGTTCTGATCTGTTTGTGTGCGTGTGTGTGTAAAAGCAATTTTGTAAATAATATATTTTCTGTCCAAATCCTGCAGACAGATATGAAAGAGCCCACTTAAAATAAACCAGGATATCGATATCAAGCCAGGATGAAAAGTCCCTCTCAACACATGATTGTCCTGTAATTCTATTTAACTTAGATTTACAGGAATCGCTCCCCAACGATTGAGCCGATTTCCTCCCGTCTCACTAAAAGACAGCTGTGTCCTTGTCACTGGAGACGCGGTAGTGAGCTGTAATTGACAGACAAGTCGGCTATTAGCGTCATTGCCCTCAGGAAAATGAGCAGCGCCCGGGCTCTGACATGAGAGAGGTTAATATCTGATGTCAGCAATACAGTTTATATCCCGGCATGCGGCCTCATTAATCTGTCACCTGGGAGGGGGGGTTGTCCCATCTCGCCACTGAAAAGGGGTCACAGGGCATTCAGATCACAGCTGTGAATTCAGTGGCTCAAATGGGATCCTCCTCCAGGGACTGTTGGTGTGTTGTGAGGTTTTGATTTCCTCGACTTTATGAGACTGTAAAACACATAACTCAAGCAGGAGGCAGCGATGTGTGGAGTACAGTGATGCGCATTTTTTCTGATAGTCATGCACATTCTGCTTCTGCGATTAAACCTTGCCTGTGTGATTTTCACACACGGAATGGCACCGAATTACGGCAACGCTAGTGACGTGCATATGGAAGACGGTGCGTGAGGGGAATTTTAAAGGCTTTGGCTGAGTCATTTGCATGTTCTTCTGCTTCGTGTGGCGAGACTCAATCACATACCTTGAGCAATCATGTTGGCAGCGAGGGCAGAGAGCCACTTCACTCTGAACTCCCTGCTTTCATGTTTGGATGTTTTTGTCAGCTTTCAAAATTCTGGATTTCTTTTCAAAGTTGATACAGCAATGCTTTTGCTTTCACAAGAACGTCAAATGTCTCGTTTTGTCCAACCAATAGTGTGAAAGCTAAAGATATTCAGCGAGACTTAGAACAACAAAATACTCACGTCTGAGAATCTAGAAACTCAGCATGTCTCCACTGACACCAAAATACCTGAGATACGAGCGCTGCCATCTTCCAGCGGTGACGCCATTTGGTCTCATTGATCAGAGCTGGAGGCACGGCGTCGAGGTCCTGCCCACAAAGAAAAGGTCATTTATCAGAAAAATGCACACGTGAACAAACATCAGCGTGATAAGACCTATATAAAAGGGCGGGGTTTATGACTTATACTGCAGCCAGCCAGCAGGGGTGATGATTTGATGTTTCTGACTTCACTTTGGGGAGCTGTCATGTTGTGCATCATCTCAATGGCTAAATGTCAAATAACCGATTCTTATAATTTTCTGTCAATCTAAAAACTGTTTAAGCTTTTCCTACCAAAAGTAGCTTGCTTTGTTGCAGCAAGCCAAAAGAGAAAGTGCGTTGCGCTAGACTTTCTGTGACACACTTAAAGTTAAAAGAGGGTCTGTTTTTGTGTTTTGACAGGAAAGAGCTCCACCAAGTACGCCCAGATTGACATCACTGCCACAGAGACGGCCCACAAAGTGGGCACGCAGCACGCCCTGGGACGGCAGGAGGGCCTTCACACTCTGGAACTCAGAAGAAAGGGGACGCCACATTGACTTCTTCATCACTGAACTGCTGATCTCAGCAGGATATCTTTGCTCATCACCAGCGCACTACATCAAACTTTAAAGTTTGTAAAAAAAAACAAAAAAAACATGGCTCTGGGATTTTTCTTTTTAAGTCCAGACTGTTCCCAAAAGATCCTTTGAGGTTTACTGTGGGATTTGTTCTCTGTTCTGTTCATCTTTTGAATACAATTTTTTTTTAGAAGTTGCCAAGTGTCCATTTCTCCTCAAATTCAGACTTGTTTCTGTAATCTCAAAACAGCTTGGAGGTAGTCTCCTCAGAAAGGGTTGGCACAGGATCAGGAGCAGCATTTCAATCTCGCTCTCCTTTGTGGACTCGGGCATCTCATTAAATGGCATTATGTCAGTGCCGGAGCCTCAGGCTAACTTGGAAGAAGATGTGCCAGTCCTAAGCTGAGTCACTGGCCCCAATAAACCCCCAGAGCAGAGGCATTTCACAGCTCACACCGGCCTCATCCCTAATAACATGCAATATGCTGTTTTTATCTGGGTTTGGGATGGCGAGGCAGGGTGGCTGCAGGAGAGGAAGCAGAGATGGTGTTTATTCTCATGAGGACTTCACACTCATTTTTTCCTCAGTAATTCCAGACGTAGTTGCACGAAACTCACTTTATAGTAAATTCATACTTGGGGAAACTTTCCATCCAGTCTTACTCAGAATGCTGCAGATTTTAGGTTCACAGTGGAAAAAAAAAGAAGACAAGATTTAGGTTTGAGCAGGACAATTAATGGTTCTGCATAAGACTTCCACATCGTTCATGGTGACTTTTTTTTTTTTTTTTGCCTGGGTGTAACTAATCGATCAGTGTTCATCATAGGATCAGAATCTCATTGCTGCTATTGTCTTTTTTTCCTGTTTCACAGTTCACATGGAAAATGATTTACTGTGGGAAAAGTCTTCATTAAATAATGCAAAGCTGAGAAGGTGGTGAAAATCACTGGATTTTTTCTTAATCACTCTGAAACAACAAATGTGTCACAGAACAGACTGACACTCACGGCCTTCATTTTTCAGAATGATGTATTTGAAAAAAGACGTTTGAAGTTTGTTTTTTATGAACTCACTGAAGTGGTTAAAATCCTTTTTATTATTATTCCAAATTGTGTGAGTGCACATAGATATTTTTACTTAAACCGCAATTATTAAAAAATGGTTTAGTATGTGTTTTGTAGAGCTGTTTTAGTCTATATATTGTTTTAGTCTCATACTCTACTTGGATTACAATCTTATTTTGATATCTGTAAATACATTTTCTTTCTGTGTAGGTGATGTGGATTGTTATATACATGTGAAGACATAATGTATGTACAGTAAAGATGTATTGAAAGAGTTCAAGGACAGTGCCTGTTTCCTAAGGCACTATTTTTTTCTTGGAATATTTTTTCTTGTAAATTATTTATAACCTTAATTACTGCTTTGATGTGCATGTTCAGTTTTTTTTAGAGCTACTGTAGGTCACATATGGGACTTTTCCCCCCATGTACAGTTGTAAACCAGTTTGGTACAATATTACATAAAGCATCCTCACATTTAATGCGTTTGTTTTTATTTAACACTACGATGAAGGATCTTAGTATGGACTAGGGTACGAAGTCAATTGGTAGTAATCACAAGTTATGGTGACAATCACAAGTGAGCCACTGGAATAATAGAAATATATAAAAGCTAATATAAATTGTTTAACTGTCCATTTAAATGATGCATTATAAAACTCAAAGTAAAAATAATAAGTAAAATAATTTAATTTGCTAATAAATAATGCATCAATATTCTGTCCTCAAAGAATTTAAATCATTTAAAAATTAAAGGCTTTCAAATTTGTTATTTCATTTACATTTGCATCTGCCTGACGTTACACATCTGTAGGTATTAAATAGTTTTTGCCACAAAAATTACTTGCATGAATTACCTACAATGCAGTAACAGTTCTTACCTTGCAGCAGACTTTTTCTTGTCCCTTTGTTACATATAGGACGTGTGCGTAACACCTGTGGAACCAAACACAGATAGTAACTTTATTAGGCTTAGAATTGTTTAGATTGTGGTAGAGAGGTACTGATCGATAAATAATTTTCTAATATCGTCCTATTATGGAGCAACGGTTGCTTACGGTATTTGTTCCCCCCATCTGAAGAGCTCGTATTGAATCTGTCACCGGAGCGGCGCCAGCCAGCAGAGAAACTATCAGCAATGAAACATCTTTGCAGGAATGGATCTGGGAGCCCCGGCGTGGCAGTGTGAGAGCTTTGGAAGAGAAACACAGTGGGTTTTGCACATTATTTTCACAGTGTGTTACAGATCAGGCTGTAAAAGGTCCAAATTAAAAGCTCTCACACAGAGGAAGTATTAATAGAGATTGCTCCTGTTCCACATAATTTCAAGATGGTGATACATAGTTGGCCAACTCTCATAGCGTATTGATTCCGATTGGCTTGTTACTCACACTACGGATATTAACCTCACTGACCTGGAAGGAAACCATACAGTGCAGCGAAGTGTTTCTTGGAAATAATTAATTCATTAAATTTAGCCAGAGAGAAATGAGAAGAAAAGCATAATTGGTTGTCTCTGTGGTCAAATATTGAGGAACAGGCGGCAGTAGTTAAATGAACAATGCAAATCCTCAGACAGGTTGTCTGTTACTGCAGTGCCTGTTTTCAAGAAAAGAAACTGCAGTTTAGTTCTTGTGGGCAGAGTTTTAATCGGTCTTAATCTCCCACTGTGCCCACCAACAGTGAATAAACCACAGGTCTAATTCAGGACCTCCATCTGTCTCCCAGAGCTGTAGACCCAGACTTGAGTCGGACTTAACTTACTTAAGACTCTACACCCTAAACGCTTGCCTTAAAATTTGACAGCAAAATATGTTGATCTGGTAAGATCCCAGAAAAAAGACAGCAGCAGATGGGCCGTGCTTAAATATTACGCCTCTGCATTGAAGGGACCTGGTCTCAGTTATGTAACAAACACTGCTGACATAGCTTTGAAAGGAAAATGTTCAAACGCTATTCAAACGTTATTGTGGCCTTTTTTGCAGGACTTTAAAGTTGACTCGAGACTCACTTTGTCTGCATTTGGCTGCCATTTCTTGAGACTTAAATGCCTACTTCCTATGACAAGACCTGACATTTTTGACTAGTATTGAAACCTTACACAAGATTGGCTTTGGCTGAAGTTGTGGCAAGATTTTGACCTGCCTCGTTTTGACAAACCTGTGACACTTGACTAGAAGCTTGCTTTGGCTGGATTGAAAATTGACACACTTTAGATTTGATCTGAGCCAAAATTTGAGATGTGTTTTGTCCTGACGCTTAATATCAGACTCACTCTAACAGGTTTTGAGACTTGACTTGCAACTCGCTTTCACAAGACTTGACTCTTGATGAGATTTGACTTGGACTTGTCTTGCCTGACTTTAGACTTGAGAGTTGAGACTTGAGCTGTGAGATGTGCTTTGGTAAGTCTTTACGCTTGATGTGAAACTCACTTTGACAGGTTTTGAGGCTCGATTGGAAACTTGCTTTTACAAGATTTGAGACAAATTTGACAAAACATTTGACCTCGGCTTAGACTTGAAATGTCCGCTGAGAAGGCTCGACA
Organism: Lutjanus erythropterus; assembly: GCF_056507025.1. Lineage (NCBI taxonomy): Eukaryota > Metazoa > Chordata > Actinopteri > Lutjaniformes > Lutjanidae > Lutjanus > Lutjanus erythropterus. Next base: position 10,869,604 of record NC_139339.1, read on the forward strand.
AGTTTCTTTGAAAGAAACTTGTCTTTGATTGTCCTTTTTAGTTCTACAAGTCTGTCAGCCTGTTTGGCAATGTTCTGTACAGGAAGCACAGAAATGCTGCCTTCATTACTAAAATGATACAGTACAAGCCACTGAATTCAGACCTACACATATATTGGGTTCAAAGAACAAAGGCTGTAGACGAGCGCATAAAACTTCGGGGCCATGCAGTTCTTTTCTTTGTGCTGCTTCAATTATCTGAAATCTCCTTCTCCCTTTAGCCTCTACGAAAATTACATCTACTGAATAAGTAATTGGTACTTGCAAATCAAACTGTCTGCTTTCCTTTGTCAATCTTATACTTGCTTGTCAGAAAACAAATTCAAACAACTCAATATGTTTAATTATTCATGCAAGGTCATTTTTCCCTTCTGCTTTTTGGTACTTCATCACTGATCTCGCTGCTCCTTTCATGGGACTTTATAGAAATAAAGACCACATTTCATACATTATGCAGGAACAGTGAGAAAGGATTATTTTCAGGCAACAGCACTGTAAGGCCAGACACAAAACTCCTGCCACAAAGTGCATTAATAATTCTTCAAGAACAATACATTATTGTTTGCTCAGATGAAAGTAATTCTCACGCCTCAGTGAGTCCGCTGGGCAACATCTGAAGTGTAATAACTGTAACTTGACTTAAAGCAGAGGAAGCATGAATATCTTTTAAGTTACTGTGACCAGAAGATTTCAAGAATGTGATCATATTTTAGGGAAAAACTAAATCCAAAATAATGTTAATCTGTACTTCTAAATCAATTCAGGGCTGTGCTGTGGGGCTTTAAGTTGAACCAATCAATATGTTTATAATAACAATGGATTAAATGGCTATGTAATGTGAAAGGTGGCCATCATAGTGATGAAACCAGAAGATTATGTCTTAACTCAGCAGTTCCCCCAGCTTTGACCTCAGTCTAAACTTGAAATGTACTTTGGCAAGTCTTGGCACTTGATGTGGGACTTGCTTTGACAGATTTTGAGACTTGATTGGCAACTTGCTTTGACAAGACTTTAGACCAAATAAGACTTGACTTTAACTTGTCTTGGACTTGTTTTGAGTTCTGCTTTGGCAAGAATTGACTTAGATTTGTCTTGACTAACTTCACAGAAATGCTACCTAACCTCAGCCTAGACTTGAAATGTACTTCAAGACGACTTTGACAAATTTGAGACTCAACTGGGGACTTGCTTTGACACCTTAAGACCTGACTTGAGTCAGGTCTTAAGCTGACTTAACAGGTTTCCACTCCTGCATCATGCGTTATATTTCCTAAGGTTAATTTAATTTATCCAACATGTTACCACAAAACAATTAATTTCACTGTTCCGACTAACATTATTTCCCTGCTGACTATCGATCTGCTAATTGTCCTTTCTCGCTGCATGATATTGTTATTCATGTCACTCTTTTCCTCTTGTTTCAATCAATTCTCATTCTGTTGTGCACGGCAATAAATGAGATTACAGCCGCACATGTTCTTCAGGTGGTGTCTGGCAGAGCAACAGAGAGCATAAAGGACACTGAAATTAGTCATTGGTGGGGTAAATGTCTTTGCTTGCCTTGAGAAACACTGTACGGATATAATGAATGTCAGACCAGACTGTATGTCACAGTATGTTAATATATGATTTGAATGTTGGCGAGGCCCCTGTGGCTCATTAACGGAGTCATCAAGCAGATTTGAAGTTTGCAGCGTCACAAGTGTTGAATCGCCAAGTGTTGAACAGCGGCCTCTTAACTCACGCACTGATGCTTGAACCTACAACCCCGCGTCTTCTAAGTAAATGCTATGCTTCCACAAATAGCAGCTGATCGGTTTATCTGTCGGAAGTGATTTGTTGCAAATGGTCAAAGCCTGCAGGGTTTGGTAGCATTTCCAAACGGCAACCCAATAAACTCCAGCCGCTGACCTTTTTTGCTCTGGTCATCGGTTCCTGGTCATTGGCCTTGTTCAGCCCAACTCAATTATGACCCCTAATGTCTCACACAAACACACAGAGAGCCTCTCGCAGCCGGTGCCCACGAGGCATTTCAAGAGGAAACGCCTTAATCTTGTTTTATGGAGCTTTCATTCTCTTTAGGCTGCTGCTGTTTTCTTCTGCCTCACGCTTTCATGTTTCATTTATTTGAGTTTTTCTTTTACTTTCAAATGTGCTTATATGCTGATGTAAGTGTATTATAATGCGCTAATTAAATTCTAGATTAACAAGACTCCAATATTCCAGGCATTCAGCATTGGTTTAAGGACGGGTAAGGATGCATACATCATCATTATCTCCACTCAGACTCACTGCTAAAGCTGAAAATACACACTCACACAAACAAACACATTAAAAATCAGTGATGGTACATTAGCTCCCTTAATATGTTCACTGAAACAACCTGATGAGTGTTTTCCTTCTTGCTGAGTACTGAGTGTTCAAAGAGGCTGTTTACACCTGATATTAACACGCATCCTAGGTGGCTGGATGACAATAAAACAACAGGTAGTTCCGACCAAGCGACCCGATTGGTCAACGAGATATTTAGATGCTCAAATCAGCATGGCAGCACACTGTGCTCATCACTAAAAATATTACTCTAACCTGAGGGGGTAATGTTTTCGAAATGTTTTGTTTCATGAAAATAATTTCCGAGCCACAGTGAGCTAATATAGTCCATGACTTCCTGCAGCTGTTAAAGTAGCATTTATAGAATAATTAAATCAACTTTCCTAAATGAAAGTGAACATGCTGATTTTGAAAGGCTAAACCCTAAATTAGAATATGTGAATTTAAAACTTTTATTTAGTACATTCTCATTTTTGTGCTTTACAAGACTCTGAAATGATTGGAAATGTATAGATGACACAGAAACTCGTTGTTGAGCGGCGTTCATCACCAGTGTCCTGGTGAGTCTGTGACCGCTGCTAACTTAAAAAAAAGGAAATAGACAATTACCTTGAATAAATTATGGATTTCTCTGTCTTTGAACATCGTCAGAACATTAGTACAAATCATTATATATATATAATATATAAATATTATAGCTTTATTTCTTTTTGTTTGTGTAAAAAACATTTTGTCCACTACACTACATTTATGAAAGAAGGCAACATTTTATTGATGATTAGCTACTTCTTTATCCCCTGTAAAGAAAGTCCAAATCCCCTTATAAAATCTCACAGTTTTGTGAGTCAGTGTATGAGGAGAAACTTTATAAACTTCAACAACAAATTCTTAATTATTTTGGCCTTCTCATAAATTCTGCAAGTGTTATACAAGTTATTTATTTATGTAAAAGCATTGTGTCTGTTTGTCCCAAACTGTGCAGATGTAGATATGTATTTAAATATTACTGTATATAAAGGGGGAAGTGAGATCTGATCACAAATGTTTACAGGGACAATAGTTCTGACTCAATATTAATTATTTGCCTAAAAAGAATGGGTCAATAAATCTTGATAAAAGTGTCAGTTTCTTCCGAAGCTAAAGACAACTTTATGTCCACACAGACACACTAACATTTTTGGAAAGTGGAAATAATTGAAAAAGATAGACTGACAGTATTTTATGAGATTTTCTGGGAGCTAAATCTGTTCTGTATTGGTCCTGATAACAACCCAACATAAAGGACATTTTGGACATAATCACTTCAGCCAACAAATTCGATCTCTCATTTCTCAGTCTCTCATTATCTGTTGGGATGCTCCAGGCTGCGTTCCTTATCTGAAGTTATGATTCACTCACTTACAGCTTTGGGTGAAATGACCACGGTGCCAAATATTGATTGGATCATCTCAGCTCGGGCGAGTAACACATTTGAGCTTTTAAAATCCATCATATCACTGCAGGAAATCATGTGAAACAGACCGACAGCTGCTGCATTTTACTAAAAAAAAAAAAAAAAAAAAAAAATCGCTAATATTTTAGTGGAAGCGCTCTGACCTCCTTCTTTCTCTCTGTGACACATCGGTTGAGCTGCATCACTGTAGTACGCTTTGTTTTGGTGTGAGTTACATAATGCACCAAATGGGAACAGTTCTTTATCTGTTAGCAGTTAACAACAATGAATGTCCAGCCAAACACAAACACTTCAGCCTGATAATGTGATGCTCATCTGCTGACTGTTACTGAGAGGAGAAAAAAACAGCTAAATGTGTCAAGTGGCTCAGAGAACAACAATCCACTTAGTGACATCATTACCTCGGCTCTAAAACGCCTCTCTAGTTGTTGTTTTTTTTCCACCTTTGTCTTGTCTATAGCATCTGCTGATCTCCATTAGTCCACTGTTGAGACAAGAGGAAGCATTGATGGCTAAAGATGATGATCCTGCTGCTTAAATACTGTCAGAGGACGGACAATGAAGAAACATATAGTTTACTCTAAAACTAATTATTGTCAGTTGACCCTTCTTAAGTTTCACACCTTTTTGCTATGAGCTAAACTAGTCCATGTTGAAACGGAAACCTAATTTTGATGGTTGAAGATGGTTAAAAGATGTTGCTAAGGGACCTGTAAAGGCAACAAATATATCACATATTAAGTTAGCTAATGTTAGCAAAAAGTAACCACTAGTCAGCTATGATTGATGTAGAATTTAGATATAATTAATTAGATATCAGATTTAACATGCTATGTAATTCTGTCAGAGACATACATACATACATACATACAGTCAAGCCTGAAATCATACATACATACATACATACATACATACAGTCAAGCCTGAAATCATACATACATACATACATACATACATACATACATACATACATACATACAGTCAAGCCTGAAATCATACATACATACATACATACATACATACATACATACATACATACATACAGTCAAGCCTGAAATCATACGTACATACATACATACATACAAACATACATACATACAGTCAAGTCTGAAATCACACATACATACATACATACATACATACAGTCAAGCTTGAAATCATACATACATACATACATACATACATACATACAGTCAAGCCTGAAATCATACATACATACATACATACATACATACATACATACAGTCAAGCCTGAAATTATACATACATACATACATACATACATACATACATACATACATACAGTCAAGCCTGAAATCATACATACATACATACATACATACATACATACAGTCAAGCCTGAAATCATACATACATACATATATACATACAGTCAAGCCTGAAATCATACATACATACATACATACAGACATAC